>NW_026067894.1:12492530-12721670 GCF_014885135.2 Alexandromys fortis
AAAAAAAAAAAAAAAAAAAAAAAAAAAAAAAAAAAAAAAAAAAAAGAAAGAAAGAAAACCTCTCCGGTTTCCTTGTGTTTTCTCTGATAAAAAAAAAAAACAAAACTATTTCCAATATGGTGCAGATTCCCCCCAAACTCTGTGCTTTGCCAGGCTCAGGGCACTCCTGTGCTTTCTCTGCTGCAGTCTCCCACTCTTCTACATGGAGCCTCTTCCACCCCACACCTCACTATTAGCCTTCCCTTCTGTCTGGCTGTTCTTGCAAAATGGACTTAAGGCAGCTGTCCCCCCACCGCCCGCACCTCCATAGCGCACACTGAGACTGGAGTGGGGGTAACCCCGGCAGAGTAAAGGAAGGCAGCCGAGTAAGAGACGTCACCCTGGATTTCTTCATAAGCAGAGCAAAAAGGGAAAGGCAGAAAACGAAGCATTTCTTAAACTTAGAAGGAACCAGAGCCCATGAACGCAAGGATTTCCGAGCTCTAAGCCCAAGTCTTTAAAGGCACAGCATCTTAAATTGAGCCATGCAAAACTGAATGTGGGGTTCCTGCAAAACGTGGCAGGGATGAAGTTTCTCAGTGACCGCAAGGTTAGTGACTCAGGTGTTTCTGGCAGTGTGCACCCGTGTTGCGCCACTGGTCACTGCATCACTGCATAGCTGGCACAACCAGCAACCCCAGACAGCTCGGCTCAGACCCCAGACTCTGGTGCATGACAAACCGCTGGTTTCTGACTGGGCTGAGTCTTTCTGCGCTCACACTAACATGATGATTTAATTACAGAAACGTTTTCATACTATCGTTTGTTGGTCCTTGGCATGTAAATACCAAATTAGTTTATTTTTGGATTATATTGTGCTAAATGCTTTCTTTTAAACATCTTTACATGATCTTGTGTGAGAGCAGGTCGGGGTGTGGAGGTCAGAGGAGGTTAGAATTGGTTCTTTCCGGTCATCCTGTGGGATTCATGGTTCAAATTCAGGTTGTCAGGCATGCTGTGTCTCCTCTCAGAAGCATTTTGACAGCCCCATATTGTGTGATGTTTTACTATTTTGGCCTTTTGGGGGGCCCACCACCCAGCTCCCAAAAAAATCTCACACGGAGGCTTTTTCTTAGTTATGGACCCCTGGCCCCAGCTTGCCTGTTTCTGCCCAGCTTTTCTTGAACTATCCCATCTACCTTTTGCCTCTGGGCTTTTTCTTTTTCTTACTTCTGTATACCTTACTTTTGCTCTTATTCTGTGGCTGGCTTGGTGGCTGTGGGTGGCTGACATCCTCCTCCCCTTGTTCTCTCATCGCCCAGCTTTTTCCGCGTTTCTCCTATTTATACTGTACCAGCCCCGCCTATCCTAGCTCCTGCCTTGTTATTGGCCATTCAGCTCTTTATTGGCCCATCAGGTGTTTTAAACAGGCTCAGTAACAGTTTCACAGTTAAACAAATGCAACACAAACAAAAGTAACACACTTTAAAATAGTATTCCCAACAGCCCCAATGCTAGAGAATTTTCAATACTTTCTGAAATGATGCTAAGTACATTTCTGCCACCTTGTACTATATACTTATTCAAAGTGAAATTAACACTTCAGCCGTGACAATTATAAACACGAAAATACTGATTAATGTTGAAATGCTGGAGAAGTTCTAGGACCCACAGCAGCAAATATTCAGCCAAGATTTCCTTCTGTTTTGTTTTGTTTTGTTTTTGAGACAGGGTCTCACTGTGTAGCTCTGGCTGTCCTAGACTTGTTCTGTAGACTAGGCTGGCCTTGAACTCTGTTGGGGTTAAAGGCGGTCGACACCCCTGCCTGGCTAGCCAAGATTTCTTAGCATAAGAAAAGCACATCTGTCTCTCAGCAGCATACAAACTTGCTCGTCTGTGATAAACGGTAAATTATATAAAAGGTTGTTTTTGTTTGTGTTGTGTGCATGTGTATGTATGTTTGTGGAGCTTAAAGGTCAGCCTCAGGTGTTTCTTCCCAGGAACACCTTTTTTTTTTTTTTTTAAATTTTATTTATTATGTATATAGTGTTCTGGGCACCAGATCTAATTATAGATGGGTGTGAGCCATCATGTGGTTGCTGGGAATTGAACTCAGGACCTTCAGAACAGCAGTCAGTTCTTTTAACCTCTGAGCCATCTCTCCAGCCCCAGGAACACCTTTTTTAAATGACTTTAAAGTATGTGTGCAGTGTCTGTGTGGGTAGGCTCCTGAAGGTGTCTGGGGACCCTGGAACTGGAGTCACAGGCAGTTTTGAGCCACCTGAAGTGGATGTTAGAAACCAATCTTGAGTTTCTTGGAAGAGCAGCAAGAATGGCCCCAAGTGCCACCTCTCCAGCTTCTCTCCCCTTTGGGTGAGGCGGGGCAGCTGGCAAGCCCGAGACCTGCCAGTTTCCACCTTCCCAGCACTGGGCTTACAATGGCACACCACCACGCCCAGCTTTCTACCTGGGTGCTGGACTGGGGCTCAGCACCTCAACTTCCACACAGGCACCTGACTGGCTGAGTGATCTCCTCAACCTGAAGGACTGTTTCGAAAACATTTATGATTATCAGTAAATGTCTTTTTAAAAAACACTTTTATTTATTTATTTTCAGGTTAGATCTCCTGTAGCTTGGGCTGGCCTCAAAACTCGATAGCTGAGGATAACTTTAAATTCCTGATCTTCAGCCAGGTGATGGTGGTGCTTGCCTTTAATCCTAGTTATTCGGGAGGCAGAGGCTGGTGGCTCTCTGTGGGTTCCAGGACAGCCAGGGCTACACAGAGAAACCCTGCCTCCTGTTTCTACCTCCCAAGTGCAGGGACTGTAGATGTGCCGCACCACGCTAGACTGAATATTTCAAGTGTATACTGATTTTATATAGCCGGATAATTGGGGTCACGTGGGAAGGAGCTCCAAGTGAGAACCGCTAAGCAGCTCTGCTCTAAGGACTGTACAGTGGGTTTCCCACTTCAGAGTAACTTTCAGAACAGATCTACTTGCCTACAGGCCTGAGGGATACCCATGCATCCTCACAAGATCTAAGTCTGGTCCTGGCCTCCATTCCACCTACTACTCTATCAAGGCACTTTCACCAGGGGTAGGCATGCAGAGTGTTCCTCGGTGAGAGAAGTTCATCATCACACGATGCCAGGGCTGCCTGAGATGCCAGTGGCAGAGTGCCCCCTTTGGAGCATGAATAATGCAGCCACCAGACACCAGACACGGGGCTGGGGTTGAAAAGCTGCCAGGCAGAGCCAGCACACACCCTCCTGCGCTGCTTGTTCCAAAACCAGAGGCAGGGAAACCAACCCCTCTCCCCTACTCTGCCGCTGCTGGAAAACAGGTGGTCTTAGGGGGCTCTGAAAAACCAGCTCACCGGAGCAAGGAAGACAGAGACCCGCAACATACAGCAGGTCTTACCTGTGATGGCATGGCTCCCAAGTCCTTCATCGGGACACGCACGCACGCACGCACGCACGCCTACAGGAATTCCTCTTTTCATTCAATCACAGCTTGTAGCTGTTTCTGAACCAGAGTGTTTGAGAACCTCTTTATCCTCAGCAAAGTGTCAAAGCTGCCAGCATGGAGGCAGGAGGAGGAAGAGCCAGAGACCAGCTCTGGTTTTACTGTTCCCAGATGTAATGTCCAAGCACACAGAGGCACCAGGGAGGTGGCAACAGAACGTACCTTTGCAGGGCTGAGAACAATCCACACACCCTCCCACACAGTGCACATTCTATACACATGAAGCTACCAGTTATACAATACAAAGAAAACACAAAGAGGATTCTGCACACATAGCGGTTCTCTTCTAGGGGAGCTGCAGGTGAATTCCTCAGCCTGGCTCCTGATGCCCAGGAAGACAAGTTTCCCTATTCCTACATTTTCTCTCTCAACTCCCTTGCCCCTTGCTAGCCACGCTGACCCACAGGAACATCATGCGTGTGGATAGTGAGCACACCTGAGGACAGGGACCATGCCATTCTCCACTTGGCCAAGAAAGGAAAGGTTACCCAGTGTCTTGTGGGAAAGGATCCACCAAGCCATCTTCTGAGGCTGCTCCTTGTCCCGCCTGGCTACTGGTGACACTGTACACAAGAGATCCTAAGAGACAATACCTAGCTTGATCCTCAGAACTGGCCGTAGCTGTGCACAAGAAAGAGCTCTTGCTAGGGAGGACCTTCTTGCCCACACAGCTGCACAAGTCTCTGGATCACTTCAGCAATGTCACAGGGACAGATGCATGATGGGGTGTTCCAGCTGTGCTCGTTTGTGAGGCAGAGGGCTGCTTCCTCACCTATGGGACAGGAGGCTGGTTTCCACTGCACACCTTAGCGAAGGTCACAGGAGTAGGGCTCAGGGCATGCACGAGGCCTGTGCACAGTATTTGGTATAATGTCAGTTCTCGGAGCAGAGCTGATCCGTTGTTCGTCAGTCCTGATGCGTGGTGAAGGAACCAAGGTCCAAAGCATCACTTAGTTCATCCTGACTTTGCTCAGTTTATCCTTCTTGGCCACACTGTTCCCATTTTCCAGGTCGGTCTGACAGACTTTTTTTTTTTTTTGAATTGTACATGACAACCCAGAAAAGCCAAAAAATTTCAGACATCCAAACAGTCCAGAGAATGCAAAGATTTGAGCAAATCAGCCATGCTGACATCTCAAGGCAACGCTGGAGACGGGGCATGGAGGAGCAGAGGGGGCTGGCTTGGTGAGCACAGGATGTCAGAGTCTAGCAAGATGTCCGCAGAACAGTGGCGCCTCCAGCCCAGTTCACTCTGGTTTCGGGAAGAGCAGCGATTTCCCAGAAAAATCGCCAGCAGAGGCAGCTTTCCAAGAGTGGGAGCACCAATGGCTTAAGGTCACTTTTGCTGGAAAGTAAACGGATGTCAAACAGGATGAACAAAGCGGCAGCTGAGGGCGCTAACAGTGTGAGCTGGGAAGGTAGCCAGAGAAGTGGCCTGGGCAACAGAAGTACAGGCCTGCCAGGCAGCGGACCACTGTCCATTCCGAATTGTCCAGCTCAGCAGGAAGCAGGCATTTGTGTATATTCTGACCCAACATTTATCCAACGCCTGATATGTGGTGGGCACCAAGCCAAGGGCTGGCTTCTTATAAACTTTGTTTAATGCCAAATGTAGAAGACAGCACCGTGGACTTTTGTCAGATGAGGCAGAACGAAGTATGTGGCTCACCACTGGTGTATGTGATCCACCACTAGACTGAGCTGCCTTGTCTGGCTCAACAAAGGCTTGCCCAGGAGCTGACGGCTACAAGGGTGCGGGCTCCGCTCAGGAGTACACATGTGTACTTCTTCACGACACTGCACTAACCACCATGAATGGAATGGGCTTTAAAGACAGGTCCAGAATTCGACATCATTTTTTGTCTTGTGATTCAGAATTCTTCAAAAAAAAAAAAAATGCCACAACAGGGATGCAAATTTTCAACATACTTTATTGACTCAGGGGCCAAACACGGCAGCATTTGGTCAATTACGAAGGCACCTCATTGAAAGATACATCACAGTGTTGTCAGAGATCCCAGGCACAGGACTGGAGGATGAGAAGGACAATCTTTGGAAGATTTAGCTTAAGACATTTTGTTTCCCCTTTCACCGCTGAGTACTGAACCCAAGGCCTTGTAATGCCAGGCACACACATGCCGCTGAACTACATTCTTAGCCCTTGTTCATTTATTGAAAAGGGTCCGGGGGATGAACGAAGGCAAAGTTGTAGGACTAGTGTGTGCCGGGTGGCTGCTGAAGGCTTTGCCGCTAGAGCAGGCGACTCCAAGTGGGAAGAAGTATGTGATCTGTCTCCTCTTGCTCCCCACAATTCCAGTAAAAATGATTTGCTGAACCACCCCCCATGAGATCACACCCCCACCTCCTCCATATGTTCAGGCGAGTCTTTAACTTTATGGAATGGGGAGTCACCGGCAGCAGCCCGCGGCGCTTGCTGCATACAGGATACACAGGTCCAGTCTGACGGCTACATTCTCGGCCCCGTGATCCATGAACTCCTTACATGGAAGCTGAGGTCTCTTAGAGCAGGATTAGCTTTGTGTTCCAGAGTAAATGAGAACTTGATCGCTTAAAAAAATACCTTAGCTCGTTTATACCAATCACCCCCAATCACGGGTTTTTAAAAAAATTAATCTTTTCCCTTCCTTATCCATTACAAATTCCCACCTATGCATTTTTTAAAAATTCCTTCTAATTACAACACTGCCGCTGTTCCAAATGCTCGTCCTGAGCCCCTCCCCACCTCCGTCACCATCCTTCCTTCCCGTGACCACCCCTTTCCCTTCTGCCCAGCACCTAAGAGCAGGGATCACACGGCGGGGAGATGAGCAGGGTGCAGTCTCGCCTTGCCTTCTTTTACTAGGCTGAAATAGAGAGGAAAAAGAAAGAACAAAATGGGTTTTAAAAAAATCAAGTAAATATCAGGGAAGGCTGGCATGCAACCAAATGCATTAAACACTGGACATTTCTCTGCCGGGTGAAAGCTCTCATGCCCGTTGAGGTTACAACTCTGCAATCAAACAAAGCAAGTGTACAATGCCAACCACCGAAGAGCACCTGTACCCCTATGGTTTTCCACCGGAAGCCCAAATGTTATAGGCATTTGGTGTGTGTGCACACATGAATATATATATGTGTGTGTGTATGTGGATATACACATACACACATATATGTGTACATATATGGTCAGGTGGCAGATGTCTGTGCACAGATCACTCACATTCAGTTAGCAACCCCTCAGCTGTGAGACGCATGGAGCCACCCTCATTCTGAGAAAGACCTCCTACTCCTGCAGGCCCAGCTGGTAGTTTTGGTTTCACTCCTCTCCCTCACCCATTTCCAGCAGTCATGTGCTTTTCAGAAACACAAAAAGCCAGACTGGGTTTCTGTTAAGAGCAGACAGAATTAATTTGAAGCTAAGGAAACAAGGCAGGGCGGCAGCAGCGGCGTGACTTGGAGGCCAAAAGGGAAGCAGGACGGCCACATACCCATGGAGCTTCCGTGTGGACAGGTTCAGACAGTAGGAGAGCGCAGGCCAGATGGGGCCCGAGAACTTTAGAGCCAGCAGGCTACGCAGAGGCAGGTGCCATCATTTGCTGGCCATGTCACTGACTTTCTAAGCTGTCGAGAGGCTGAAGGCTTTGAGGTCTCGTCACAGCAGCCTAGTATTTTATCTGTCACAAATCATCCAGAGACCAAGAGGCAGAGCCCAGACCATAGGACATTCATAATAGTGGGAGCTAAGGTTGCAAATAAAAGCTTGTTTTGGTCACATATGGCCTTGTTTTGGAGTGATCTTTTCTTGGGGAGCCTGTGGCTACACTTCATGGAATATGGGGTATAGGACATTTGAGAGGGACACATCTGATTTGGGTTTTGTGTATTGTGTTTGGATAAATTTTTGATGGGAACGAATCCAAAAAGAGATTCTTCCCTAATCACTGGTTCATCCCTGGAAGCAGGCAAACAAAAACAAACCTACCTATAACTGAGTCTGTATGTGGGGAAAGAGATTTGGCTGCTGAGTTACCTAGCCCTAATGTTCAAAGACAATCTGAATCCCTGAGGATCTTCTACCCGATTTAATTCTTTGGAAATCCCAAGTGGTCTCAACTTTGCAGCCTGTGATGTTGATCACAAAAATATTCCACCCTCGCCTGCTCCTCCGAGTAATTGCTGGAATCTGCAGTATGTCTTTAAAGTTCCATTAAAGGGGAAAAAATTACTGATGCCTGTGGATCCACTGCCTCGTGGTTTTGTTTCCTGTCAAGAATGTGTATCAGGAGCTATGACACTGACTGACTTCATGTGACTGTACACTTGGAACCAGCTGCTTGTTACGGTAAGTACTGTGAGGCTTTGTGCCTGGAGTACCTGCCAGATGAATACTCAACAGTTCATTTTGCCTAAAACATAGAATTAAGTGTGGCTAAAGGAGATTTTATGTGTATGTGTGTGTGTGTGTAAGGAAGAGGTATTACAGCACAGGAAGGGGATTATAGTGCAGGAGGGGAACAAAATCTACTAAAACACATCTTATTTAAAAATCTTATAAAGAAGCTGGGCATGGTGGGGCACGCCTTTAATCCCAGCACTCAGGAGGCAGAGATGGGCAAATCTGAGTTTTTGGCTAGCTTGCCGATATGGTGAGTTCCAGGACAGCTGGAGATACATAGAGACCATCTCAAAAAATAAAAAAAAAAAAAGGCTATAATGATATCTAATAGCATGTGTGCTACTTTTTAAAAAGGTATGAGTAAGAAAAGTAAACAGCTAGGAAAACACAGTCCAGGATAGAATGTAAGGTGAGCACACACAGCAAACGCATACAGAGAGTGCTGTACATACATGGGATACATCAAGTAAGTGCTGTTTAATCAGTACATCGGAAGACTCCCTTGCTGCCTGAGGGAGGAAGTGCCCCTGCCTCCCTTGCCAGGCCTACCCATTCCTTTAACAGGGACAGAAAGAAGAAAGACATTCCTCTTAGAGCCCAACACTAGATAAACATAACCAAGTCTTTACATGTGGCTTTGGAGAAGGCTGCTAGGATGCTGGCAAACACGACGTCCGGGGTCTGGCATGCGTCGATGGCACTGTGAATGCCCCGCTTCCTGTAGTACTCCACGAGCGGGGTGGTCTGCGTGTGGTAGGCCTCCAGGCGGATCTTCAAGGCCTTCTCATTGTCATCTGACCTGCGGATCAGGGGCTCTCCAGTAATCTGAGAAGGAGAGGGAACAGACGGTGGACAGTCATGACAAGTGCTCACTCTTCTGGGATGCAGGAGGCCCCAGAAGCAGAAGCAGAAGCTGGGGGCCAGAAATAGCAATGCTTTTTGCTTGTTCTGTGCCCAGGCTGCTCAACTTCTACCACAGCCCGTCTAGAGTCGGAACGAGAGGGAGACCCTGGAGAGCAATCAGCTGCACTGGCAACTGCAGTCTCCGCTGCTTAAGTGTTCAGCTTGATTAGGGAGCATCACCCACTAACATCGTGAACACAGTAAGTAAAGTGAGAAAGGGCTCTGGCAAAATTGCTGACTTTTTGAACCGTGGCCCGTATTTACAGACCCTGGACAACCTGCACTTGTCTCCCATCACAAGAGGAAGCCCGAGAAATTTCACTGTTGTCTGCATGCTCCACAGCAGACCAGGAAGACTCTGTGCCACAGATGAGACCCCAGGGCAGCAGTCCCTGGGTACCCCAAGAGCAGGGCATTCTGGAGCACAATGGTCAGCAATGTTCTCTTCAGTGCCACCTCCTGGCAACCTTCTCCTGACTGGACAACTGCTTAGATGGCCATGGGGTAAGGATAAGCATAAAGCCACCTGGAGACGCTGTCCAGATCTGTCACATCTCCCTCACAAGACAGTGAAATATCTTCCTGGCTAAATGATGGAAGAAGGAGGAAGGAAAAGACAAACAAACAAACAAACCCCCTCCTGCCCCGAGTTTACATACATCATCTTTCATTGGCTCCTTTGGAGGGTTGAACTCCTCATGGTAGGACCGGCCACTCTTGGGGTGAATCAGTCTGCAAGACAGCACATGTATTGTGAGTCAGGCTGCCTGGAAATACCTCTGTACTCCAGGGGACTCTGGAATGACAAGCAGAGACAGAGAAGAATGGAAGACTTTAATCAGCAGAGACCCCAGCTAGCACATCACACCAGGAAAATAATGGGCTGTCTAGCAGAGGACAGCTATTGCTACCCCTCGGTTAGAGGGTTAGGGTTAGGGTTAGGGCTAGGGTTTAAGAATGTTTTCTGCCTTGCCCAAGCATAAAGAAAGATGCTGGCAAGAACAACCTAGTCCAGACCTTAGGAGGACTCTGCTGTTCAGTGCACACAGACGTTCATTCTAGTCATACCCATTTCCTAAAGAAGTTCCTAGCTGAAACCAGATCTTACACTGAATCCACCTGGTTATGAAATGATGGATCACAATCTCTGCTACAGGCAGCACTTAGCAGGAATCAATACCTCCAACAAACACAACAATCCTCACAAGATTAATACAAAGTGTTGGGGAACAGAACACCTTGACTTAAGCTACTTCTGCACCGACACCCCACAAACATCTTAGATCACAAGTATGTGCCTGCTTGTGCTGTTTTCTAGCCTAATTTGGTTATAAAGCAAACACACAAAAACATGTTATGGATATACAGACAATGATGCCCACCTCTGTGGCCACTGATAAACGACAGCGTGAGCAAGGCCACTAGGAGAAACGGCATACTAAGCCAATCATGAAGATGGACACTGTAATGGTCTCAGCTACCAGGGAAGTTAAGGTGGAGGAACCTGTTACTTAGGCCCAGGATTGTGAGAACAGCTTAAGCAACAGTCAGACCCTATCTTAAAACAAAGAAGCTGGGTGTGCTATAATCCCAGAATTAGGGGGGGGCTGAGGTGGGAGGATTCCTATAGTTCAAGGGTAGCCTGGGCTACACATAAAAATAAAAGCAGATGGGAGGGCAGGCTTCTTAGTGCTTTGCACCAAGCCTGATGACCTGAGTTCAATCCCTGGGACCTCCATGATTGGGAGAACTTACACTACACTAAATCATTTCTAAACTAAGGGATCGGGTTTTCTCTCCTATCCTCCCTCTATGGTCACCCCGCAGCCGGTCACAAGTCTCTATCGTTGTATGGAACTATGAGCAGGCTCCCAGATGAAATCCTGATCTGCCACCCCTCCCCAGCTTACAAGTCAGCACCAAGGCAATATTTTAGAATGTAGTTTGTGCACCAATAACCAGTGGCTCCAGACCACGCCCACTCTTCTTGGCCCCACAAACATCCCGGAGCCCATCCTTTCTTTCAACTTCACCCATTTTGCCCCTGCAGCTTCCAAAGCACAGCTCCTACTGTGAGTCAACTAGTCTACCACAGGCCCCAACCCGAGCCCTCCCCACCAACACTCCCGCTGCCACTCCTCTCCTGCCCTCCCTCGGTCCACGCTGACGGCACAGCTCTCTCTCCTGCCCTCCCTCGGTCCACGCTGACGGCACAGGTCTCTCTCCTGCCCTCCCTCGGTCCACGCTGACGGCACAGCTCTCCTAGGCTCTCTCCCCCACTGCACTGAATGGTCAGAATGACCTAGTTTCAGACGACTCTTTGAGATCAGAAGCAGGCGTCACTGTACTATTCTTCTAGAGCTTGTCATGGTCTTCAGCCCCGGGGTATGGTTTGATGTAGGAGCAGGTACCCAGGATGCTGACCTCATTAAGTTAAAGACCTCCAGTGTCATTGGCTGTTACTGCCTGCTTTGTACCTCCAGAGTAGCAAGCCTAGGGATGTTTCTTACTGTCAACCTTACTGCTGCTGCTGCTTCTTTTTTTTTTTTTTTTTTGGATTTAGAGATAGAGCTTCTCTGTGTAGCCCTGGCTATCCTGGAACTCACTCTGTAGGCCAGGCTGGCCTCGAACTCACAGATATCCACCTGCCTCTGCCTCCTAAGTGCAGGGATTAAAGGCATACACCACCATCACCTGGCAATCCTACTGTTTCTTGGTCTAACATCAATTTTGTCTACTTCATGCCCAAAGGGACTATAAAGAAACACAGGTCTCTGTTGTGTAGAAGCCTATAAAATACCTGGAAACATTAAAAAAAAAAAAGTAAATTTGAAAAGAAAATTAATGTAAAGTAGGTTTGAATGTACCCTTCAGAGCCTTACAGAATAACACATCTCACACTGTTATCTATTCATATCTGGCTTTGCACAGGACCGAACTAGGCCCTCTGAGTGTGGGTGACAGTAGTGTGGCTTGGGCAGTTTGCGAGGCCACTGGTCGTGGAGCCAGGATTTACCCCTAGTGCATGAACTGGCTTTCTGGAACCCATTCCTTACGGAGGGATACCTTGCTCAGCCTGGATACAGGGGGAGGGCCTTAGACCTGCCTCAAGTGACTCCCACGGGAAGGCTCGCCCTCTCTAAGGAGTAAATGGGGGCTGGGGTAGGTGGAAGGTGAGGTGAATGGGAGGAAAGGAGAGGGAACTGGGATTGGTAGGGAAAATTTAAAAAGATTGTTTTAAAAAATTAAAGTAAAATAAAATTAAAAAAAAAAAAGCAGCTACTTTCCTTATAGGCAATTCAGTATGCCAGGTTCCTTTGCTGGTCTCCAATGGTATACTCAGCCTGTTATTAATGGGTAACCCCATTTTGCGAGTAGTGTTAGTATTTAGGCATCTGCACTGGCCTGCCCTTCGGGTCCTGACAGGATACGTCCTCAGCTCCAGGCACTAGGAGCACCTCCTACGCACATTCACTAGGTTCCCTTTTAAAAGGGCCTTGACCACCTCCCATCTCTCTCTACCTTTGTCTGTCTGTTCCTTTCTCTCTCCTTCTGCTGCTCCTGTCCCCAGAGGCTGACCTCCCTCCCTCCCTCCCTCCCTCCCTCCCTCCCTCTTTTTATGGTCCGCTTTCCCTAATTATAATCCCCTCCGCACGAATCTGTTGCATGGTGTCTTTCCCATGCCGCTTTTTAAAAATGACAAGCAACGCTCATGCCTTTTCCTCATGATCTCCCCAGTCTGTTCTCCAAGCAGGCATGTGGGGTGGCTTTCAAGAGCCCCAGGGTTCACACTGGTCAGGTCATCAAGAACACCTGTGCTTGGCTGCAGCCTAAGAAACATGACTGAAGTCCAGTACAGGGCCAAGTTCAAGTTCCCTGGCCACCAAAAGATCTAGATCTCAAAAGGGACTTTACCAAATTGAATTCAAATGAACTAGAAGGAATGAGAGCTGAGAAGCAGCCCATCCCTGATAACTGCACCCTGGACAAGTGGCAGGCCCTGTACTCACGAGAGCTTCAACTGTGCTGTAGCACACTCTAGTGATGCTCACCAATAAGTCTCTCCCCTTCCAGCCACGATACAAAAAAAAAAAAAAAAAAAAACAAAAAAACAAAAAAACAAAGGTTCTCGTAGTGGTGCTGGCAGACAAGAAGCAGATACAGAGAAATGGAGTAGAGAGAAACCACAGCCTGAAACAGCGAGGATTTCTCAACAGATGCATTTCTATGTTTGACACTATTCCAGAGAAATAAGAAAACAAGCTGTACTAAGAACCAAAATTTCTTTCATTAAAAGAAAAATGGGTGGGTGTTGAAGAGATGGCCCAATGGTTAAGAGCATAGGATGCTCTTCCAAAGGACCCGGGTACAACTACCAGTACCCACAAAGCAGCTCACAACCACCTATAGCTCCAGTCCAGGGGAATCTGATGCCCTATTCTGACTTCCACAGGCACCAGTGCTTCTGCCCCACAAAGCTCTGAGCAAGCATGAAGGCATCTGCAGGGATACCTACCTTCCAGTGATCCTCCGGATCAGCAGGGAGTCTGGAATGCTGAACTCAATCACTGAATCAAGCTTCTCCTTCCTCTTCTCCATGAGGCCATCAAGCTGCAAAAGAGCATGGACCCACCTAAGCTCGATCAGCTCCATCCCCTTGAAGTAATTCACATAAAGAGCCAGCACCTGCCACCGTGCAGCTGTGACAGCCACCACCTACCATTTCAGCCTGCCTCACAGTCCGAGGGAAGCCATCTAGGAGAAAGCCATTTTTGCATGAAGGACTCTCCAAATTCTTCTCAATGAGTTCCACAACCATTTCATCACTCACCTACAAGAAAAGAGCCCTGGTTCAACTCTGTCATCTAGGTGATACACCCCACACACAAGCTCAAGTCTATGCACAGAAGACTTGGTTTCCAAACAGCAAGTCAGTTTGACGCCACAGATGCGAAAGCAGAGTAAATGTGGGGTGTCTCCATTACAGTTTGGATCTTAAATGTACCCCCTTGAGCTCATATATTGAAGGCCTGATCTCTAAGACTATATTTTTAAACCTTATGTATGCGTGTTGGGGAGGGAGGGAGGGCACATGCACCATGGCACACACTTGGAGCCACTTCTCACCTTCGACCTTTACTTGGGCTCAGCACTGAACTTTAGGTAATCAGACACAAGTAGAACACACTTTTTTTTATTTTTTTTACCTTCTTAGCCATCTTGCTTGAGTGAGTATGCATTCTATCTGCCTCTATAAGGTGCGTAGCTTTGTTTTAATACACACTTTGCACAACAGTTCAACACAGCTCAGAAACACTGGCACCAAGCAGCCCTGGACTGGAATTGATCTAAAATAGTATTTTCTTCTTTAGTTGGCTTCTCTTACATATTTATCACAGTCACACAAAGCTGACCAGGACAGACTCCATCTGCAACACTCACATCCATAATTAGCTGGTGGCCAGACATGTCCCTCCCTTGAAACTCTAATGTGTTCCAATAAACTGGGCAAGGGAAGAGGGATCCATGGGCTGCGCCCCAGCAGGACAGCTCTGTGTGTCTTAGGCCCTATGGGCCTCTTCTGCCAGTAATCCTTTAACCATCATATAACAGCTTATCAGCAACAGGCTGTCCTCAAGGTGAGGGTACACGGCAGAGACATCACCCGAGAACCAGGGGAGAAGAGCAGTTTGACTAGAACGTAGGGACACACCAATTATCCCTGATTCACAAGTTCATACCACAACTGATATGCTGGCTTGATTATTTATTTATCTGATCTGGGCTGTCTAAGGTATGAAAAAGAAGGGCACTGAATTGGCAATATTGGATCAGAAACAAGAACCAAAAGCTACCACAGCATACTCTAGGCCTTTCCAAAAAAAAAAAAAAAATCCACCAAAAATCTTTCATTCTCCCAGGGCCTTTAAAGAGAGACAAGTTCCCACCTGTATTACAGCACAGGCTGTCAATCTTGTCTAGTCTTATTTATTAATTAGATGTACTCTCCAATTCAACCTGGACTGCCACAGAGACAGACAGGAAGCACAGAGAGCGTTTTCTTTGGCATCCTAGTGCAAACCAGAAGAACAACCAAACTGTTCCAGGTCTATCAGTGGATGCAGTTGTCTAGTCTCTATCTCCAGAACTGGCTATGAACTTAGGGACAAAGTATAAACTGCAACTGATCGAGGGCTCGGAGATAAGCGATCTCACTGCCGCACGCCCATTCTCTCTCACACAGAATTTCCTGCCAAAACCCAAAGTCCAAAATCTCTATCTTTCTGTCTTGATTCATGGCCTCACTGATATAAAGGACTGGTAGGAAGGAATGTGTGGACGGACTGGTTGTGGTCCACACCTACCATCTCAACACCCGGGAGGCCAGCCTGGGACACACGTAAGTGCCAGGTCAACCAGGTAAACACGTCAAATCCTGCTTCCAAAACAGAAACAGGGATGATGAAATGGCTCAGTGGGTACCACCCAAGCCTGACAACCTGACCTTGAACTCAGCACCCACGTGGTAGAAGAAGAGAGCTGTTTATCAAAAGCTGTCTTCCAGCCCCCACATGAATGCTCTGGCAGACGAATGCACACACTGACAGAGTATAATTTAGAAAATTAAAAACAGGAGCAAAACAAGGGCCAGAGGAACTGCAGTGTGGCCCAGTGGTCCAGCTCTCGCCTGCTGTGTTCAAGAACAAACTGACTTCTGCTAGTGTTACCAAAGTCATGCTCTAGAATGAATGTTAGAAGCAAGAGCTGGCCCAAGTAAAGGTTTAGTCAATTCACTGTGTCTGTCAAATCAAGCCAACTGGTTTATGACACAGGCTTACTTTCCCACAACTACCAACCAAGTAACTAACTCCCTTGTCAGAACTAGAGCGCGGGGCTGGAGAGACAGCTCAGCTGTTAAGAGCTAGGCTCATAACCAGAACTATAAGAAATCGAGCAGTGAGCCACAGAAGAGCTTTATGGGCATTCTGTAGTCTCCCAGAACCTCCTCTGCATACACCCTAGAGTCTTGTCCCAGGAACAGCGCTTTTACTTGTTCTATTTAGTTTGAGTGAATTACAAAAAGTATTACAAGGTATCTTAAAGAAAACTATGAACATACAGAAGGGGCTGGAGGAAGAAAAGGGAATGGGAGCGGGAAATGATATAATTATATATATATATATACACATACTATGTATATGTATGTATGCATATATATTGATATATATTGTTTGTTTGTTTTGAGAGGTTTCACTGTATAGTCCTGGTTAACCTGAAACTCAAATTCAGACACCTGCCTGCTTGCTTTTCAGTGATGGGATTAAAGGTGTGTGGCTGGCTGGAGCACACACACACCCCTAAACTTGAAAAATTTATTATTTTATGTTTATGCATGTTTTGTCTGTGTACCATGTGCATGCTTGGTGCCTGCTGAAGTCAGAAGGGGTTGGATCTCGGGGAACTGCGGTTGTGACTGCCATGTGGGTGCTGCTAATCGAACCTAGGTCCCCTGAAAGAGTTATAAGTACTCTTAACTATTGATCCATCTCTCCAGTACTTATAATACTACTTTAATTAAAAAGAAAGAAAAAAGAATACCATGAAAATGGCTGGCAAGATGGTTTTATGAGAAAAGTGCTTGCCCATATACACAAAATAATAAAACTATACAAATAAGTTGTGAACCAATAATAAGTCCAGAATCAAACAAATAATGTGTTCTGCTCAAAGTTCCTGTACCTGGCAGTCTGTTGGAAACATCTCCACACAGGACTACCTCAGAAGACTTTCTAGGACGGTGGAAACGTTCTGTGACTGCACTGGCTTCGACTGTGTCTGCGATGAATAAGGAAGTCAACACCCAGAAGCCCATGCAGCGGGGCCACCACTCTGGACTCGGAATGGCAACACTCGCAGGTACGACAAACCTACCAGTTTTCCAGCATCCATCGTCGCCTTCAACTTCTTGCCCAGCTCTGAACCTGAAGCCACCATAGCTCTCAGCATGTCCCCAGTGGCCAAATGGCAGACACAGAAGTTTTCTGCCAACCTGGGTGCCTGTGGAGTCGAAAACAAAAACCAAGAAAGAGTGAGCACTGTAGGCCCTGGCACTTTCCTTGTTTGTAATAGGAATAACAGCATCTTACCTTATATTCTAATATAAAGCAATTATAGGGTTATTGTAAGGACTCTATGATTGCATGATATTCCAAGTAAAGTACTTGGAATCCACTTAGCATGCAAAAAAACTAGCCATTCCCACTAACCACGCCACCGAAACACAAGCTCACAGCCCTGCTCTAACTGAGAACACATACAGCAGCTACGCAATACTTTACATGGCTGCTGTGACCCTTAGGCAGCTCATTCTCTAATGCAGACAGGCCAAGGCCGGCACACTGTGTGCTCAGGTATCTTCCATAGGGTGAATGTGTTCCTGTGGTATGCTGTGGCCTCTAGGTCTTGCAGCTGGGGCAGGCAAGGCAGACCTGCTGCAGTATCCTGGCTAAATCTTCCTCCTTGCAGGCCCAGAACAGCTTGCACATCTGTTTAACGTGAAGACCGCATCCCTCAGAAAGTGGCTGTGATGTGTACACGCTGTGTGCAGGCATCACCAGCAGGTCAGTTTTAGGAGGTGTCTGGTTTGTTTCGTGACAGGGTTTTGTTATGGAGCTCAGGCTGGTCTCATGATCTCAAACCCCAGCCTCCTGAGGGGCTGAGATTACAGACACATTGCCCCCGCTGGCCCAACATGGCCTTTTGGCCAAAAGTGTAGGAGTTAGTCCTTGACCACTAAAGTTTGAAGCCATCTCCATTTTGGTTGACCTGTCTCACCATCAGGCCTGTTACTACTCTCCATGACTAACTGTGTAAGTGCTTATAATGGAATAAATTGCTTTTCTATAAAACAAAACAAAAATAAATAAATAATAAATAAAGTTAACTTGAGTGGACAAATCACAGAAGCCGGGGTCAAAACACCTAAGAAAAGCTGCACCGGGAAATCAAATGTTCGACTGTTATCCCGCAGTGTCGGCTGCTCACACTCCTTTCCAGGTGACTCCACAGCTGCATGAAGAACACACACCACCAACAGGGCGGATGTGGCATGCGGGAGATCCTGTGCTGTGGAGACTATGGATGGGCCCTGTCTAGGGCACTCAACTGCTGTGCCATACGGGGTGGGGGCAGACAGCTCAGCTGGAAAGGCCGTTGCTCTGTGAGCACAATAACCTGGCTGAGTTCTAGCTCCAGAAACCAGGTTTTAAAAAAAAAAAAAAAAAAAAAAAAACTGGGTGCGGTGATGCTTGCTAAGGACTCCAGCCAGGGTTGGGGTGGAGACAGACAGATCCCTGAACTCACGGGCCAGCTAGTCTAACTTATTTGATGAGCACCAGGCCAGTGAGACATCCCACCTAGGAAAAGAAAAAAATATATATGTATGTATATATATTTGCCCAGAGTCATCTCTCAGCCCAGAAATCGTTGAGGAAATTTACTTTAGCCACGCTGACATGAACCATGTAATATGAAATTATACAGGTACAAGAGGAAGTGGCGGGAAGAAAACAAACATCACTGAGCAGGCCCTCGTCAGCAGTGCAGTCAGCTGCTACTAAGGACCAGGCAGTCTAAGCAGGGGGTGGGGGCTAAGAGGGGGGCGGGCAGGAGAGTCCCTGAAGGGTCATCTGGAGTAAAATGCACTCCTGCCCTACTGGAATGGATGCCCACTGCTGGCAGATCTTCTCATTTTCACCAGGAAAAAAGAGCTGTAATTTCTTGTTTTTTAAATTTCACAACTGAAAACATTCCATAGTCAACCCATTACTTAGAAAGCTGACAAAAAAAAAAAAAAAAAAAAAAAAAAAGGAACAAACCAAGCATTTAAATGGGCTTTATAAACCACAGCACCGGGCAAGCAAACAGGGCATGGAAAGTTTGTACAAGTTAAGCGCCAGCTGTGGAAAGTGCTTGGAATCTCACACCTGCGAGGCTGAAGCAGGAGCTGAGTTTAAGGCCAGCCTGGGCTACCTGCTGAGACACTGGGGGAAGGGGGTCCAGCGAGGAGAGGAGATATCTCAGCCAAGGAATGAAAAAGGAGTAATAGAGTCAGAACGCTGCGGCACTACCACCATAATTAATTACCAGACTTAGGAAACCCATAGCAACCGCTCCAAACATTGCAAGTGTCTGGAGGAGGGAACACGGCAGCGCCTGGGTAGCCAGGCCAAGAAACTGAATCTGAAAAACTACGCAGCAAACTAAAGATCCGCAGGAATGGAAGAGGGCAGCCTGTTAAACACACCAAAGGAATACTAACTGAAAACTTGTAGGTTTCTTCCACAAAACTATAGCATAAGAAAGAGGAACAGGGCAAGCAAGATGGCTGAGCAGGTAAAGGCCACCATGCCTGAGGACCTGACTTCAATTCCAGGGACCCATACAATAATCTAATGATTGAAAAAAATAAAAACAGAAAGACTTAAAATTATCATATGTATGAAACCAATAGAAATTTGAACACTGACTATTGAAATTTGTTAATTTTTAGGGGATATTGTATTTATTTTTTAAGCTTGTTTTAGAGATACTAAAATATATTGTAAAAATGTTATGGTGTCTGGATCTGATTTATCATAATTCGAGGGAGCGTGGATGGGGAGGCAGTGTCTGCCATCAGCTGATGGTTACTGGGGCTCACTACACCATGCTTTCCTTCTTGTGGTTCTGAGGAGTGAACGCAAGACCTTACACAGCTAGGTAAATGAGCTACCAGCAAACACATTCCCAGCTCTGTTATTCTGAGGCAAGGACATCTTAGTAAGATGTCCAGGCTGATCTCATTCTTAGCCTGGACAGGACTTGAACTAGTGAGCCTCTTGCTCCAGCCTCCCTAGCAGCTGAGATTACAGCCTTTCACCTGCACCTTTATGTGTATTTAAAACTTACAATAAAAAGTTTGGGTGTGTGTGGGTGTGTCTCCGGGCTGTCACTGTGCAGTCTCTGTGTGAACTTTTGTTCAATGCTATAAAGCTACAACCACCAATATTTTTATGGCTCCTGGTAGAGAGAGGGAGGCGGATGGAGGTTAAGTGATTGTTGTATATTTTCTGAAGACCCAGTTCTTTGTTTCGTGGTGTTGTTTTTGGACACACAGGGTCTCACTCTGTAGCCAAGCTAGTCTCAAACTTGGCCGTATTCTTTGGGATTACAGAATGTATGAGCTGTTTCTCCCACCCTTTCTCTTCCTTTTGGTTTTTTTGAGACAGGGTTTCTCTGTGTAGCCCTGGCTGTATTGGAACTCACTACGTAGACCAGGCTGGCCTCGAACTCACAGAGGCCTGCCTATGACTCCTGAGTGTTGGGATTAAAGGCCTGCACCACCACTGGCTCGGCCACACTTAGCTTCTTAGCTTTCAAGTCAGACTTCTAATTACTTCACAAAGCCTTCTTGGACCAACTCCTGCCATTCCTGTACCTTCTTCCATGAGCTCACTGATGTACTGTCCTCCCAACCCTGAATAAATCAGCTTGGCGACGAACTGCAACAGAGCCGGGCGCAGAGGGATCTGCTGCTGAGGAGTCAGCATTCACTGTGTTCCTGCCAGGTGCCATCCCAGCAACGAGGAATGGATGGGTGCCCCCAACAGAAAGGCTACGAGCTCCAATAGCCTCGGACGCTCTTCCTTTCCCAGGTGAAAACACGGGAGCTAAGAAATCACATCGCTTGCTAGACTATAAGGCCCTGACCCAGTGCGGGAGAGCTGTCCGTTTCACAGCTGAAACAATCAATGTCAGGAGAAACTGAAAAAGGTCACACAGGAGCAGTCCTGTCCACGACGGTAACTCATAGTAGGAGCTGTCCACATCCAAAATTAAACCCGCTTAGACTGCGGATTACCTAACTACTGAGAGCGGCAGCAACAGGAACGACGAGATGTCAACATCACTGAGTGCAAGGTAGTGGTGGAACCTCAGGAAAAAAGAACCTATAAGTTTATAACAGAGAGAGATGGTATAGTGGTCCTTTGTGACCTACAGCCCAGAGGCAGAGGTAAAGTCAGAAGAAGTGAACTAAGCCTTCCACCTCCTCTCTCTCTCTCTCTCTCTCTCTCTCTCTCTCTCTCTCTCTCTCTCTCTCTCTCTCTCTCTCTCTCTCTCTCTCTCTCTCTCTCTCTCTCTCCTCATCACCCCCATTAACCCGTGGACCTCATCCATCCCCAGCCACTCCATCAAGGGTCAGGAGATGTGACAGGTGTTACAGAGGTCCCTACAAGGAGTCAGATGATGAGCTGCTGGCCAAAACTTTAGAACTTGGCAAACAGGACAGGTGACATGGCCGAGCAGGTAAAGTAGCTTGCCATCGAGTCTGATGACCTCAGTTGGCTCCCTGGGCTCCACTCGGTAGAAAGAGAAAATGACTCCAGCAAGTTGTCCTCTGACCTCCATATATGTATCATGGCATGCATGGTTATCTTAAAAAAAAATAAATAAATAAACTCAGTAGTGCTAGCAAGACTGGGGACAGAACGGTGTCCATTTGCTTGAGAAGCCTGCCTTGAAAGAATTCCTTGAAAGATCAGCAAGGTCCCAAGGCCTAGGGTCTGGCAGGGAGGTAGAAGTGAGAAGTGGGTGGGTGATGCCAAACCCTGGGCAATAACTCAACGTATGAGTTTCCAAATCCTGTGAGATCATAAATCCCAATCCTGACCTATGGCCCAGATGCCAAGTGAGGCCCTGGAGTGGGGCAGAAGGCAGCTCCAATCCTCTGGAGGTACACGTCTTCAAGAAGCCAATGTCACTGATCTCGGAAAGCCTTTGGACCTCTGGGCCTGCTTTCCTACCTGCTGGCCCGGTATGTTAGCGTCCCAAAATCACACAACTAAAAATCATTAAGAGTTAGCTTGTGCCACCCACAACCCGCATGGCTCCCGCGCTTTATAAACACGACCAACACATTCAGCTCCAGCTTTCGGGTGAACTGGAAGGGTTTTCGCCCATCCCCCTCAACGCTGGTGCCTCAATCATGACCCTGCCTCACTCTTGGCAGTACGCCTCGATCAGCACACGCCAGCTCTCACTGTGCTCCACGTGCTGCAGAGACTTCCTTACCCCTAGTTATTAATCATTAAAAAAAAGTTCTACCCCTTATGTATGGAAGTTATCCCTGACTCAGGATAATCCACTGCCAACTTGGAGGGCGCCTTGGCCACAAAGCTTTCTCCCACTCGGGCCTGGGATCCGGAGCTTCAGTCTGGGGGGATCGCCCTACCATTCACGATTTTCAGCTAACAGCTCCTGGATCCCCTAACACGACCCCTTAGCCTGGGTTCCCCCCAAGTGCCCCAAGCCCACTTCAGCCTCCTCCGACCTCCGACTGAGTCCCTCCCCTAAACACAGCTCCACAGTCTGGGACCCCCGCGAGGGTCTCTGCAGGCCAGAGCTCACCGCCCCGCTCCGGAGCGGGAAACGAGCTTCCGGCTCTCCGACCGCCCTGACCTTGCAGCTCCGCGGGATCCACCGCCGAGTGTGCTGAGGAGGGGACACTCACCTGGGTCCCCTTGCCAGCCCCGGGCGGTCCCAGCAACACGGCCCGGATGCCCTTCCGACTCTCCGGCTCGGGAGCCAGCGCGCTGGGAGCCATGTCTGCCAGTGCCTCACTCCGCCAGCCGCCAGCACACCTCACCGGCGGGACTAGCGCTTCCAGGCCAGCGCACAGACTACTCCGGGCTCGCACTGGCTGCTCGCCACGTCCGTCAGCCCTCTGCGCCCGCCCGCGAGCCTGACGGATGCTTGTGTCTCCCAATCGTACGACGAGTCTGAGAGACTCTGTTTCTGATTGGGCAGAGAGTTGAGGAAGAGGCGGACCTGGGAAGAGTGGGGCTGAGAGCGCGTGCGGCTTTCGGCTGGTGTGTGTAGTGGGCGGGAAATCGAGGTGGAAGCCCGGAGCTGGAAGTTCTAGTTTGGCGTTTGACAGTTAAGGACTCCGGAGGCTCCGTTTGAACCCTGTGAAATTGCCCGTGGGAATGTAAGTGGGTAAAAAATCACTCCGTGAAAACAAATTGGCAATAACGTATCTCATACCCTTTGCGCCAGTAATTCCACTTCCAGGAATTCAAAGGACCTAACCAAGGAGTGTGTAACGATTCTTTAACAAAGATGTTGATCGCCTTATTAAAACATTCCCAAAGGTCAACACACTGAAATAGCTCAAATGTTCAACAATAAGATTGGTTAAATAAATTTCAACAACTTTGTATTCTGGAACCCCCCCCCACCCTGTTTAATCACAAGGGCAAATGCTCCCCTGCCCCCCAGAAACTCGCAGCAGTTACAAGAAAGCCCAGTTTTGTTTGACCCTTTCAAGTGCAGACCTCTGGAGTGTGGTTAGGGAAACGTCTCCCTTAAAAGTTCCTGTGAAAAGTTGTACAATGAATCCTACAATAACCTGGTGTGTAGACTTTTTAGCTAGCTGGGAGGACCACACTGAAAGCTTGCCTAGGCGACTGAATTCAAGTCTAGCCTGGGGAATTTAATGAGACCTTGACTCAAACAGAAGAAGGCTGGAGCTATAGTGCAAAGAGGGGTTTCTGGGCTTAATCCCCAGGACTGCAAACAAAATAACACACACACACACACAAACACACACATAAATGCCTACACAATCTCCCTGACTTTTAAGTCAGGAAAAAGAGTTTTTCTCCAGAGAGATGAGCCTGTTTTGGACAAGGAAATGATGTCTCCAGCGTTTTGGTGTGTCAAAGTTTTATCCCGGTACAAAGAAGCCTTTCTCAACCTTTAGTGAAAACGCGATTGGGAAACCATTGCTTCCCCACAGGCACATAGCAACCGTTTTCCACATCCTGGTGGTAAATCTGCTGCCTCTTCAGCCACTTCAACTCATGGATGGCAACAGGCTGGCTAGGTCATCGCGTAAAGACATTGGCCACCAAAGCCTAAGGACTAGCGTTTGAATCCAAAGACCCCAAAAAAATGGAAGGAAAGGACCAGCTCCCATAGGTTGTTCTCTGACCTCCACACGTGTGCTGTGGTACACATAAGTTTTCATGTGCACACATGCACACATGCCCACAAAAATAGTAAGTTAATAAGTCTAAAGGAAAAAGAGACCCTGGGCGGTAGTGATGCATGCCTTTAATCCCAGCACTTGGGAGGCAGAGGCAGGTGGATCTCTGAAAATCCGAGGCCAGCCTGGTCTACCAAGCCAGTTCCAGGACAGCCAGGGCTGTTACATAAAGAACAGTCTCAAAAAACAAACAAACAAGCAAGCAAACAAAACCAAAAAGGAAAAAAAGAGAAGCTACTGTCCATTTCTCTTGCTCACCCTGGTCTTTCATGGGAACCTGCTTGATCTTGTTAGTTTCTCTTAATGGCCTTGAAGGAAGCACCGGTTACTGAGTCATTTTTAAGTAACGAAACTGAGGGACTGGAGAGATGGCTCAGCGATTGAGAACACTGACTGTTCTTCCAGAGGACCTGGGTTAATTTCCAGCACCCACATAGCGACTCACAACTGTCTGTAACTCCAGTTCTAGGGGAGCCAACACCCTCACATAGACATATATGCAGGCAAAAAAAAAACCCACAAAAATGCACATAAAATTTTAAAAATATTTTTAAAAAAGAAAGGAAGCTGAATTTTAGAGACATGTAATGTCAGCTCAAAGTTACATACTCACAGGACTATAAGTAAGGCTGTAAGACAGGGGATGGGGCAATAGCTCAGTCAATAGCGTCTACCACTCAAGCACGAGGACCCGAGTTCAGATCCCCAGCACTTGTCTGTACTCCCAGCACTGAGAAGGTAGAAATAGGCAGACTCTTGGAGCTCACTGACCAGAAAGTCTAGTCTAATCAGTTAGCTCCAGATGCAATGGAAGACCTTGTCTCAGAAGATAAGGTGGAGGGGCTGGAGAGATGACTCAGGGTTTACCCACAATGGTAACTCACAACTATGTGTACCTTCAGTTCCAAGGATCTGACATGCTTTTCAGACTTCCAAAGTTACCAGGCACACACATACATACATGCAGGTGAAACACATAGTGTACATACATATGTCCATGTAGACAAACACATAGTTCACACACATACATGCAGAAATAACACATAGTGCACGCACATATGTACATGCAAACAAAATGCTTACATGTATAAAGTAAAATAAATCTAAAACCAAAAGGTGGAAAGAAATAGAGGAAGACAGCTGATGCCAACCTCTGGTCTCCCCACCAATGTACATACACATGCATAGCTACACTCATAGACACCCCCCCCACACACACAGTCAGGTGGCAGAAGACTGGAAGCCAGGTTAGAGATGCAGACCTGTGATTCTAGCGTTTGGGAAGAGGAAGCAGAAATTCAAGGCCATGATGAGCCACAAAGTAGGATCACGCAGCCTGGGCTACGTGAGACCCTATCTCAAAAACACAACAGAACAAGCAAGCAAGCAAGCAAAAGACTGGGGGTTGCCGGGCGATGGTGGCGCACGCCTTTAATCCCAGCACTCGGGAGGCAGAGGCAGGCGGATCTCTGTGAGTTCGAGACCAGCCTGGTCTACAGAGCTAGTTCCAGGACAGGCTCCAAAGCCACAGAGAAACCCTGTCTCGAAAAACCAAAAAAAAAAAAAAAAAAAAAAAAAAAAAAGACTGGGGGTAACCCAAAAAGCACAGGGCTTGTGGGAGCAAGCACATTTTCTCTGGGGAAGCCTCTGTGTAGCTGACATTCCTTTCCACCATTCCCTCTCACTGGTGATGACGAATCCCTGTTATAATTCTGACGAGGCATGGACTCCCCTAACCCCAGCAGGGAAAGCAACTAAGACTACATATAAATAAGACAAAATGTAAGGTTTGTTTGTTTAGGCTTCTTTTGAGGCAGGGTTTTTCTGTTTAGCCCTGGCTTTCCTGGAATTTGTTTTATAGACCAGACTGATCTTTGAAGTCATAGATCTGCCTCCCTCTGACTCCTAAATGCTGGAATTAAGGAATGTGCCACCATGCCTGGCTTTGTTTGTTTGTTTGTTTGTTTTTTTAAATATTTATTTATTTGTTTATTTGTTTATTTATTACGTATGCAATGTGTGTATGTCTGCAGGCCAGAAGAGGGCACCAGACCTCATTCCAGATGGTTGTGAGCCACCATGTGGTTGCTGGGAATTGAACTCAGGACCTTTGGAAGAGCAGGCAATGCTCTTAACCACTGAGCCATCTCTCCAGCCCTAGCTTTGTTTGTTTATTTAGAGACAGGGTCTCCGGTATCCCAGGCTGGCTTTTGACTGGTTATGTAGCGGAGGTTGACCTTGCACCCCTGATTCTCCCACCTTTACCTCTAGAATGCTGGGGTTACTGCCTTGTACTGACAAGTCTAGTTTTATGCAGCTCTGGGGGTTGAACCCAGGGTTTCAGGCAAGCTAAGAAAGCATTCTACCAATTGAATAACATCTCCAGTTCTATTATAAAAATACTCTAGGCTTTGAGGCATAATAAGAACCATAATAAAAAGCACAAGAGAAGAAAAAAGTGTCTTATTCATGTAGTTACCTGTTAATTCTTAACAATAGTTGCTATTACTATGAGCCAGTCAGTAGGGTAGGCTACTTTCGCGTGTTTGCTCATTCAGTTCTCGCCATCACCTGTGCACGCAGTAGTCGCTCTATTATCAGCATGTTTTAGATGGAGAAAGCTAAGGCACAGAGAAGCTAAGTACCTCGCCCAAGGTCACATGACTCACCTGTGGCTGAGCCGAGAGTTGAGCTGAGGTATGTCTGTTTGGTGCCAGGTAACAGACGTGGCGCTCACAGTCCAGCTGGTTCCAGCTGGAGTGATAATGGAGGTCTCTGTGAAACAGAAGGACCCTGAAGAATGGAGAAGATTTGGCTTTGGGACAGGAGATGTTTCAGACGGCGAGAAGATTGGAAGGACAGCCCCAGAAGCAGAAGAGAGAGAGAGAGACTTTTATTCAGTGAGCTTCGGAGAATTGGGCTTTCGAAGGGCAGTAATGATCAGGTTCCTGTAAAGATTGCTTAGAGGACAGGCTAGAGTGGAGAGAGCGTAGGCAGGAGCAATAGCCTTAATGCTTGTTAGCTTTTGTGAATGTGATACAAACTAGAGTCATCTTGCAGCAGGGCCCCAGACCTTAGCACAACTGACTCCATGATGGAAATACCACACAGGTCATAAAACTCAGCACATAGCATCACCAGTCAAAATGAAAACAAAGACCTAATCCATCAAAGTCCATAGTTCTGGGAAAGTCTAGAAATACACCAACCTTGCTTTTTTTGGCCTCTGTAGTTCTGTTTATGGCTAACTGTTCTTGTGAACTGAAGTATGTCAACCCAGGACATGGTTTTTGTGCTTAAAAGCTCACCCTGAGAAAGGCTTGGGGTACACTGGGATCTTGAGCACTCAGTGTAGTCACCGGCCAGCTAATAAAGACTTCCTATAGGCTTAAACCCATGTCTGAGCAGTCTTCTCTGGTGGGATACCCCCCACAACATTTCAGGAAGAGAAACCCTCAGGTGAGGAATTTCTTCTTTCCCCTTATTGGCTTGTGGCCTTGTCTATGGGGGTATTTCCTTGATTGCTAATTGCTATAGAAAGACCCAATCCACTGTGGGCAGTACTACCTTGAGCAGATGGGCCTGGGATGTATAAGAAAGGTAGCTGATTAAACCCAGAGGAACAAGCCAGGAAGCAATCCCCAGGCCTCTGAGGTCTCTAATTCAGTTCTTGCCTCTAGGTTCCTGTCTCAAGCTCTTACCCTGCCTTCCCTCCGAGAAGGACTGCAAGCTGTGCCTTGAAGCAAACCCTTTCTCCTCAACTTGCTTTTGGTCAGTATTTCTATCACAGCATCAAAGAGGCAAAGCAGAACAGTTTCTCAAAGCAGGCCACACGCCAATCCCCAGCACCCTGGGTCAGGCTTGATTTTTGTTTTATAATACCCTTTGGATTTCAGACCTTCAAAACTGTAACACAAGGGGCTGGGCTGTACCCCCAGCACCACATAAACAGTCTAGTGAGGCATGTCTCGATCCCAGAACTGGGGAGCTAGAGAAAAGAAAAATAAACCAAAACTAAAGGAACACACACACTGAGAGAAAGAGAGCGCCTATAACATAATAAATCTGTGTTATTCTACAAGCCACTCCATTTATGTCAATTGTTACAGCAACAATAGGAAGTGCACACAGCTTCTGTGGGTGTGAGCAGTAGAAACAGATTCTGGGCACACTGTGCCAAAAAGGAATTCACTGGGAAGATACAATCATACAACCACAGGGCCCTGGAACAACTAGAGCAACCCAGATAGGAGGAATGAGTGAACAAAGCTGAGGGGAACTTTTGTTCTCTGCCCCAGCTTTTTCCACAGGGAGGGACCTCCTTTAGAGTGACACTCTTCCATCTTCCTTCCATCTTCCTGTTCCTCCTGAAGGATGAGGAATGACATACAATGTCAGATTAGTGTATTTACAGAGAATCAGCTGAACCCCGGGATAATATGTGTGTGCCCACCCACCAAGCCTAAAACCATTTTCTTCGTAAGAGATGAGGTCTTGTTATGTTGCCCAGGCTGGCCTTGAATGTGAGGCTCAAGTGATCCCCCTGCTTCCACCTCCTGAGTAGCTGGTTGGGACAACAGCCTGGCTAAAAGTATGATCTAGCATTATCTGTGTCTGAGTGGAGAAGTACAATTTTGGTACCAAGTGTTAGTCATTCCACTTGTCCACCAGGAAAAATGCATCTCAAACAGCTTTTTTGGGTATAAAAACACTACTCTGAACTCCTTTCCCTCAATTCTATGGCTGTCCATCTCTTACTTATAAACTTGGAGGAGGCACTCCAAATCCAACAATTTTTTATGGCTCATTCCACGTTTTCTATCATTAAAAATTTCTGTCTTGTCTTTTACCTCATTTTTGTCTCTTGGTGAAAATAGAAAAGGTTTTGCTTGACAGTTTCCTCAAGATTGCAGGGGATAGAAAAAGTGGGAGCTCAAAAGTATATGTGGTAGTTTCCCAAATAAGAGGGAAGAGTTATCAGGCAGACACACAGAGCAGATGTCCAGGAGAAAGATAACGAGGGGCCTACACTAGGGAGGTAGAATTAATGAGATTTGACTCCAGACCAGAGGAGGGTAAGTCTTTAACAGGCCTGGCTGTTCCTGGAACTCTTTGTAGATTAGGCTGGCCTGGGACTCACAGAGATCCACCTGCCTCTGCTTCCCTAGTGCTGGGATTAAAGGTGTGTGCCACCATGCCTGGCTGAGAGTAAGTCTAAATATAGGAGTATAGTGACATGGGTAGTACCATTAATATTCATTTTAATATTGCTGGTATATAGGTCAATGGGAGATAATTCATATAGTGTGTGTAAGGTCCTTGATTGAATATCCAATGTGGAAAATAATCATTATCACTGTCCATTGATTGATTCATTTTATAAGATATTTTCAAACCAATTAGTTGAAAATATTATATTAGATTTTTTTATTTATTTTGTGTGTATGAGTGCTTTGTCTGGTGCCCACAGAGATCCCCTGAAACTGAAGTTGTAGAAGGTTCTGAATGGTGTGGGTGCTGGAAACTGAACCTAGGTCCCCCGCAAAAGCAACAAGTATTCTTTTTGTTTTGTTTTGTTTTTTGAGACAGGGTTTCTCTGTGTAACAGTCCTGGCTGTCCTGGAACTCTCTTTGTAGATCAGGCTGGCATTGAACTCTGTCTCCCAACTGCTGGGATGAAAGGTGTGTGCTACCACTGCCCAGCACAGCAAGCACTGGATTTGGCCCCTAGCACCACAGAAACTGGCTCATGCCTATAATCTCAGCACTGGGGAGGAGGGCAGGCAAGAATATCTATCAGAAGTTCAAAGTTATTCTAACCTAGCTAAAGCATTACGTGCCAGCGCTGGGACTTGGGACCAGAGCTCCCTGCATGCTAACAGGCCTCATCTTCAGTTCTGTCTTGGTTTTTGTTTGTTTGTGTTTTGATTTGGGGTGTTTTGACATTTTTAAACAACACACTGACAGTGTCATGATTATTAAGGTTACAGCAAACAAGCAAACAATACAGGCAACCACGATTCTAACGCTGTTACAGATAGGACTGGGGAGGTGGCTCAGAAAGTAAATGTGCTTGCTCTGAGTTAGATCCCTGGAACCTACAAAGGCATGACAGTCGCACACACACACACACACACACACACAAATAAAAATTTATTTATTTATTTGGACATTTCTGTTTTGCCTGCATGTGTGTCTGATTCCTGAAACTGGAGTTACAGACAGTTGTAAGCTGCCACGTAGGTGCTGGAAACTGAACCTAGGTCCTCTGGAAGAGCAGCCAGAGCTCTTGGCCTCTAAGCTACCTCTTTAGCCTAAAATAAAAAAAAATTAAAATAAAAATAGGCCAAACAGTGGTGGTGCAACCTTTAGTCCCAGCACTCAGGAGGCAGAGGCAGGGAGACCTCTGATTTCTAGGCCAGTCTGGTCTACAGAGTGAGTTCCAGGACAGCCAGGGCTACACAGAGAAACCCTGTCTTGAAAACCAAATTAATTAATTGATAAACAAATAAAAATTAGCTAGGCATGATGGTCCCTAGCTTTGATGGGAGTGGGGGCAGAGGCAGGTACAGCTAGCTCTGTGAGTTCACTTCTAGGCCAACCAGGCTACATAGTGAGACCCTATCTCAAAAACTAAAAGTAAAGTTATGGAAGTACAGATGACCATATGGAAATGTGTGCAATTTTATTTTTTAAAAAGAAGCTTTATATTAGTGACTAAAAGATGTAAAAAGCCAGACAGCTTATTGCATGCCCCTAATCTTAAGACATCAAAAGCAGACACAGGCTGAGCAGGAGTTCATGGTCACCCTTAGCTGCATAAGGAACTAAAAGCCAGCCGGCCATTCTAGGTTCCGACTCAAAACCAAACAACAAAGACGACAAGGAATGAAGCTATGCTGGGCGAAGTGCAGGCTTGGAAGAGAATACAGCGCAGGGACCGCTAGCCCAGATCTCAGGTGAGGTTTCATTTATGTGCTGGGAAGCTAAGGAAGATTTGTACAGCGAAAGAAGCTTATTCCAAAGGAAACAGTGTTCAGAATTCTAAAGGCACGCGAGATGCTGGCGAGAAAGTGCCCTCCACAGGCCTGACCATCCGGGTTCAGTTCTGAGAGCCTGTAGAAAGGTGGCAGGAGAGAGCCAACTATGCACATGCACCGCCCACAAAAATAATAGACAACAGGGCCAGCGAGATCGTTCAGTGGGTAAATGTGCACATTTGTGCAAACCTGGCGATTGTGCTTGCTTCCCAGAGCCCACTTGAAGGTGGAAGGAGAGAACCAGTTCCACCAAGTTGTCCTTTGACCTCCACATGTGCATATGGGTGCTCATACTATACACTATAAATAAAATAATAATAATAATATAATAAAAGACAAAAGAGACTGTGGAAAGTTAAGAGGAAACATGGTCCCCAGGAGAGGTGCCTCTTCCTATTGTGGGACTCCTCCATCACTAGAAACTTGGTAGAAAACAAAGTGACTTTCCCTCTGCTGACGTGGTAAGGGCAGTAGTTAGGTGTGGTGGAGCGCACTTGTAATCCTAGCTCTTCCAGGGGCACGGCTGAGGCTGGAGGATGGCAGCAAGTCTGAGGTCAGTCAGGGCTCCATGCAAAACAAAACAAAACAAACAAAAACAAGTGGATAAGAAAGAATTTTGCAACAGGAGAGTGAGCACAGGCCCTCGTGGCCACCAGGATGTTTCTGCCCATGACTTTGACCCTTGAAAGAGAGCCATACAGGGGTTGTGCCTACGTGGAGGAGGTGAAGGTTCAGTAATAGCCAGTAGCCAGTGGCCTATGTAAGCACTTTGACTGCATTTTTGCTTTCAGTTCCTACTTGGGCTTGTAGTTCATGAGAACCCCACATCGTTGAGAATTCTCTACTGTTTAGGTTGGACACCAAGCAGCCTGACTGGTGCAAAGCCAGAAAATCAGTCTGGCTAGAGTTACATCCTGAGAGGGTAAAGAAGGAAAAACATGATCAGCTGGGTCCTTGGGGGAATTTCTTCCAAGGGATAATGGGGAAAGGTTTTGCTTTACAGTTAAAGAGAGAGAGAGAGAGAGAGAGAGAGAGAGAGAGAGAGAGAGAGAGAGAGAGAGAGAGAGGGGGAGGGTGGCACTGAGNGGTGCTGATGGTGGCTCTCGCCTTTAGTCCCAGCACTCAGGAGGCAGAGGCAGGTGGATCTCTGAGTTCGAGGTCTTCCTGCTCTACAGAGCATGTTCCAGGACAGCCAATGCTACAATGACAAACCCTTTCTCGGGGAAGAGAGAGCGAGAGACACAGAGAGAGAGAGAGAGAGAGAGAGAGAGAGAGAGAGAGAGACAGAGAGACAGAGAGAGAGACAGAGAGACAGAGAGACAGAGAGACAGAGAGACAGAGAGACAGAGACAGAGAGGTGCTGAGGAGAAATGTCTGTCTTTGGGTGGTGTGTGTGTGTGTGTGTGTGTGTGTGTGTGTGTGTGAATGCAACAGCGGTCTTGCGACCACAAGGGAGAGTCAAAAGACTCAAAGAGAAGTCCTGTGCAAGGTTTGATAAATTAGACTTATATCAAAACAACAGCAAATGAACAAACACAAAAGGTTATTTATTTATTTACTTATTTTTGAGACAGAGTTTCTCTGTGTAGCTCTGGCTGTCCTGGAACTTCCCCACCCCTATAGACCAGGCTGGCCTCGAACTCACAGAGATCCGCCTGCCTCTGCCTCCTGGGTGCTGGGATTAAAGGCATGCGCCACCATGCCCAGCTCAAGATTTTTTTTTAAAGTAAAAGTAAAAGAGGACTGAGGACATAGCTCAATGGTAGAGGGATTGTCCTGCATGTGTGAGGTCCTGGGTTCGATTTCTGCCAACTAACTAACTAACTAACTGGACAAATAAAGCTAGGTATGGTAACACATGCCTGTAATCCCAGTACTAGGGAGGCTGCAGCAGAAGAATTGTCATGAATTCAAGGCCAACCTGGACTAGAATGAGGGTCTGTCTTAAAAGAACAAAACAAAACAACAAACCAACGTGGATGGGTGAATACAATAAAAACACATTATATATTTGTATGAAAAGTCATGATTTCTTTATAATGTCTGTATATATGATTCTGTGACTTTAAGTTGGATTGCTTGAAGGATGAAGCTTATAACAAAGCTTAGAGATTAAGCAAAGTTTAAAAATTAAGGAAACTTGGGGCCGGAGAGATGTCTCCGTGGTTAAGAGCGCTTGATGTTCTTGTAGACCCATGTGGCAACTCATTCCTACTTGTAACTCTGGTCCCTGGGGAGCAGACACCCTCTTCTTGACTTCCTGTCAAAAAGAGATGTCTGAGCATAGGGTTCCAGGGATGATCGCAGAGGAAAGCCTGACAATTTACTCCATCCACTGTTGCCTTTTCCGTCTAGAAAATTCCTACTCATCCTTTAAAGCTTGCTTGACTCCTTGATTGATTACTTTTTAAAATTTCTCTCTCTCTCTCTCTCTCTCTCTCTCTCTCTCTCTCTCTCTCTCTGTGTGTGTGTGTGTGTGTGTGTGTGTGTGTGTGTGTTTATGCCATGGCATGCCCGTGGAGCTCAGGGGACACCCTGTGGGTTGGTCCTTACTAACAGGGTCTCTTGTTTCTTCCAGTTCCCAACACCAACCTGGGTGACCTTGTAAGCTTCCAGGAATTCCCATCTTCCATAGGGACTGCTGGGAATTACAGGTGTAAATACTGTGTCTGGCTTTCCATGGGTTTTGAGGGTTCAAACTCAGGTTCTCACCCTTGTGTGGCAAGCGTTTTTACCCACAGAGCTATCTCCCCTGATGCACATAGAGACATTGTTTATCACGTGTTTTGTTTTCATTTTTAGATAGGGCCTCACTGGAACTCCTTGTAGACCAGACAAATCTCAAACTCGAAGCAGTCCCCCTGCCTCTGCTTCCTGAGTGCTGGGATTATAGGCAGGCACCACTCTGTTCAATATGAATTCTGACTGGCTTTTCTCTGAGGCTCTCTAGGCTCTTGACACACAGCCTTGTGTTCGAGTTAGTTGTCCTGATGCTCCGACTCCCAAAGCTCACCCTTTCTTCCTTTGCGCTCACCGTGGCTTATTATGCCCTTCTGCTCATAGGTGTTTGCTACCTCAGACTATGAATAACCTCCCCAAAGCACAGCTGTCTCGACCGGATCTTCTGCCTCTAATTTATTAGTTCATTCTGATCAACTGATCAAGATCAATAGTAAAGACTATAGCTTGATGCCAAGCAAGCCAGATAGATGTTCATCTATCTAGATCGCAATGATGAAGGAGTGTTACCAAAGCCGGAAAGAGAGAGACAGCTAAAGCAGTGGTCCACAGATCAGAGAGGGTTAAGTGTACACTGTGATTAGTTATGGTTCCATCGTGTGTCAGGAATTCAGACTGAGGGAACAGCTTCTGGAACGGGGCTGATGTGTGTGTGTAGGGGGGGGGGGTCCACGCCTGAAGAAGCTGGCTCTCATTCCTGATCGGTCCATGACTGAAGGGATCGCTCACCCTCACTCCTGGTCACCGCTCCATACGTTTCTTCTCAGTGCCCTGCTGCTGCTGTTTTATTGACGGCTTAAATGAGCCATGCCGAGAGCATCTGCGCTCTGGACTTTGGCAGATCTTCCACTTTGCTGTGGAAGAGCTGGGTGTTGAACAGTTACCCGCACCGCACTGGAAAAGGACAAAGCTGAGGTTTTACGCCGGTCCACAGAGCTCTGGCTGGAAGTGGCACCGGTCACATGCTGTCACGGTTGACTAGTCAAAGCAGGGCTTGCTGCCGCGCTGCTGCCGTCGGAGCCGCCCAGGCGGCGTTTCTTCCCACCGAGGGGGACTTCATGGGAGCAGCAGCGAGTACTCAGGCTACCGTGCAGCTTCCCAGCGGCCAGAGGCGGAGACGACCACTACCAGAGCCCCCTTGGAATGAAAAGCCGGTGACCTTTAACAATGGACCGGTGTCAGCTTAAGAAGGTGTCGGGGCTTTCGTATGGCAAAGTTCAGCAGAGTTTAATTTTATAAAGTTATTCTTTTACTGAGTGTTTGTAGCGACCTCGGTCCCCCCCCCCCCCCCCCCCCCCCCCCCCCCCCCCCCCCCCCCGCACCTGATGTCACCGAGTCACCTGTGGTTTCAGCACTAGTGTCCTAGTTCCAGGCCCTGTTGCTAGGCGAAAATACCCTGACAAAGCAAAGGAGGAGGGAACAGGTTTGTCCTGCCTGGCTCACACTTCTGGGTTCCAGTCCATTCCAGCAGGAAAGTTAAGGCGACAGGAACTCAAAGCACCCGGATGCGTCACAGTCAAGAGCAGAGTAAGCTCAGCTCACTCTTTCCACCCTTTCTCAGTTCAGGACCCAACCTCGGGGAGATGGCGCCACCCACAGGGGTCTGGGTCCTCCCATACCAATGAGTGCAATCAAGACAGGCCCCATAGAGAGCCCTCGTTGAGAGTCTCTTCCTAGGTGGTTGTAGATTGGGTCCCATTTGGCTAGGAGACCTAACCTTCACAACTAGTTATCCTTTTATGCACTGGGACACTGAGGCTCAGTGTGGACAAGTGGCTTGTTTAAAAGTTACATAGCAAGTGAAACCTGCTGTCACGTTTGTTTTTTTGGGGTAGCCAGTTCCATTTTTCACAAATATTTGCTGTCTGTCCTGATGGGACAATCGTGTGTTCCCTTTCTGCTGAACTTTGGTGAGGGCCTACGGCTTCCTTTGGCCAATGCAACGGGAGCAGAGGCGTAGTGTGACTTCAGATTAGAACCCCAGGGGAGGATTCCTGTGTCTTCTTTACCCTCCCCCAGCAGTCACAGAAGCCCCACGAGCTGAAGTCCCTGAGAGACCTTGGTGAGCAGAGGCTCTTTGTCAAAGAACACGGCCATAAAGCACAAGCAGGGATTTTAGTTTGTTGGTGTTGTTGACACATGATCCTGTGTAGCCCAATCTGGCCCAGAACTTGCTACGTGGCTAAGAATGACCTTGAACTCCTGACCTTCTTCCCTCCACCTCTCCAATGCTGGGAACTCTGAAGTACACCACCACACCCAGTTCTGTCCATTACTATAGCGAAGTTCAGTCTTCTGTCCTAACTGATCTCTCTCTAACTGGGGTTGGAACAAACAAGCTGCCAGGATGCTCTTGCCCAGTGGCCAAGATCTACTTATCTTGGTCACTGGAGTGTAGGACATGGGATCCTAGAGATTTGTAGACTTTGGGCTCCAGCTGCCACCACAGGCCAACTTGTTCTCACATGGCAGGGAGCATGCCTCCTTTTGTGCCCACCTGACCTGGTGGGTCTTTCCAATTTGTGGAGTATACTTCCTGTCCCGTTGTCACCCAAACCGCAGCAATGAGATGTGGTTTTCTCAAGAACTGACTAAGCTCAGGCGTCTTGAACAATTGAAGCCATTCACTACCGTTTTGAGGTCACTGTGGCCAAACTTGGAGTTCTATAAAAGCTGTCAGCCCCACCCACTCCTACCTGCATGCACACGTGTGCAATCAGAATAAAACTAAAGCACCCTCATAGCATGGGCAGCAACTGTTAAACAAAGGCTTATTCAATAGCATTTGGCAAAGCCATCTTTGTCCGGGACCACTGTGATAGGTAAAGGGACCATCGTGGTGGAATGCTGCAAGTGTGTGGGGAGGTGGGGAGGTGGGGGAGCTGGGGGGATAGGGGTGGGATGGTGTATGGAGCAGAGATCAGGCTCAATTCCCAACAGAGCAGAGAAGCGAATGCGCTTCTACCAGGAGCAAGGTGGGGCTGGTAGATGGAAAATTACCAAGAGGAAACCTCAGAGGTAAGAGGGACTCCTTCACAACTGACCTAACAGGAGTCTTGCTGAAACACTGGGCAGCAGGATCAGACAGCAGGGTGTTGGAGGAAGAGGAACTGATCAAGGACTCGCAGATCTTGGCGAGAAGGAAGTTCTTAGTGACTTAGGGTTCTTTCCTGAAACTGGGTTTTCCAGGGAAGTTCACACTTGAGACTAGCAGAAGTTATAGGAACTTGACTGCGGCTGAGCCAAGCAACGGGTCCTGTCAGAACAGGAGTCTGTACCCTGCGGGGGGACAGTCCACTCGTGGAACCCAGCCTGTGAGGAAACCCCTGTGGAATGCACCCGAAGTTCTCCTCGAAGAGGACAAGACAGCTTGGGACAGTGGACGGGAAGAGCTCTGACTGGGGGGGGGGGGGGCACAATGCCGTGGTTCCTGAGGCAGGGGATTCGTTTGAAGGAGAAGGCAAGCCACTGAGCAGAGGGCTCTTAGACCTTGTGGTTAACAAAGTTTCAGTTCATTCCTTTCATTTATTCAATTGCTTGATGGCTGCTTATTTTATTGCTACGGGGTCTCATTATGTAACTCAGGTTGGCCTAGAACCCACTAAGCAAATCTCAGACTTGCAGCATTCCTGAGTTCTGGGATTACAGAAGTGCACCATCTCTTCCAGGGTTCCTCTGTATAACAGCCCTAGCTGGCCTGGAACTAGTAGCTCTGTAGACCAGGATGGCCTTGAACTCACAGAGAACCTCCTGCCTCTGCCTCCTGAGTGCTGGGATTAAAGGCGAGCTCCACCACCACCCAGCTTCTCAAACAGGTTCTTTCACTTTCTTTCTTAAAAAAAATTTTTTAAAGGTTTATTTTTATTTATATGTATGCATACAATTGTATGCCACTGGAATGCAAGCACCCTCAGAGGCCAGAAGAGGGCACTGAAACTTTCAGGGCAGGAGTTACAGGTGGTTGTGGGTCACCCTATATCCGTTGGTGCTGGGAACCAAACCAGGTGCTCTAGAAGAGCAACAAGGGCTCTTAACTGCTGAGCCGGCTCTCCACCTCCTTTCTATTATGTTACTACTTTTAAATCTTCATTTGTATGTGTTTATTTTTGTGTGTGCAGTTTTGGGTGTACAGCATGTACCTGGTGTGCAGGTGGAGGACAGCTTGCAAGAGCTGGTTCTGTCTTTCAACCGTTTGGGCTCTGGGATCGAACTCAGGCTATCAAACTTTGAGGACATCTCAACCATCCCGCTGGCTCTCAAACAGTTATTTTCTTTAAAATATTTTCACAATAATCTGTCATCTCTCCTTTGTTGATGGGCATTTGGCCCCCTCAAGACTTCCAGACGGTTCTGAACTTCTCAGTGGCTTCTAGTGGCATAGCCTGTGCAATGTCTTGTTGAAGGGATCAACGTGGGCTTTACATTTTCAAAGGTCAGTCTCTAGTTGGATTCAAAGTCCAGGGGGCCGAAAGGGAAGTGGGTGTGGTCCGCTCTGTCGATGACCCCTGCCCTCTGGCAAATAAGACCAAAAGAAAGGATAGTTTTCCCTGGGTTCCCCTCTCCCCATCTTGTCCTTCTCCCTTCGCAGCTTGCTAGATGACTCTGTTGCTGGCTTCTTTTTTCTTTTGCTTGTTTTGTTTTTGAGACAGGTCACCCAGGCTGGCCTCAAACTATGTAGACAAGGATAACCTTAAACTTCGGATCCTCCTGCCTCCATTTCCTGCTGGGGCTCAAACCGAGGGATCTGTGCATGCCAGGTAAGCAGTCCACCAACTGAGTCATATCCCTACCCTTGTGTTGTTGAGAGTGTTTGTGTGTGTGTGTGGTGTATGTGTGCACGTATGTATGAGTGTGTGGATGTGTAAGAGTATATGTATGTGTGTATATGTGTGTGTGCGTGTATGTATGTGTGTGGATATTTGTGTTAGTGTGTATATGTGTGAATGTATGTGTGTGTGGTGTATGTGTATGTGCATGTATGTTTTGTATGTGTCTGAGTACAAGTATGTGAATGTGTATGTGTGCATGTATGTATGTGAATGTATGTGTGTGAATGTATGTGTGTGTGTGTGTGTGTGTGTGTGTGTACTGGAGGTGGGAGTAGAACCACCTCAAAGGCCAAGCTGATCAGGGCTGGGTACTAAACACCCTCCCTTTGCTCATGGCCTCTCTCTGGTTCTCGCCTCACTTCCCTCCCGGTGATCCAGCTGCTTCCATCACATCTCCTCTGTAGCCCCCAACCCAGGGCAAAAATCCAGCTTTCTGCCTTCCCTTGCCCACTTGCCGGCTCGTCACAGGCCTGACCTTCCTGTCTCATGCCTTTCCTCTGTCCTAGTAGCACCAGGGCTGTGGGCAAGTGAAGCCTGTCACTCAACAGACATGAGATGACATGAGATGCCCTCTGGTGGCAGGCACCTCAAACCGGATGGATAACACAATTGGCTTCCTTCCAGCAATCTAGACCCCTGGAAACTTTGTCCCACAATACCACCCTATTTTATCATGCTGGTGGGGTTCACCGAGGGAAGCAGAGGAGAGATTCCTGGTCTCTGCTTGCAGGCCTTCAAGACAGCGCCCAGTGACCTCTGCCTCCTGACATCCTCTCCCATGGGAAGTTACATCCTGCACTGTATCGGCTGATGTGGCCGGTGGAATATGAGCGAAGCAATAGGATGTGCTGTGGTTTGGGTGTGGCTTCAGTGTGCCCTCCAGAGGCTTGAGTACTGGAAGCTTGGTCCCCACTGTGGATGTTGAGGAGGTGGAAACTTTAAGTGGTGAGGTGCAGAGAAAGCAGCTATGACATAGGGCCTCCCCCTCAGAAGGGACTCAGGCTGCTCTTGTGGAAAGGGTTCTCTCCCAAGAAGGAACTAGAAGGAGAACGGACCCAGCCCTGAATCCCTCCGGCTTCCTGACTTGCCGTGTGATCCCTTCTGCCAGCGTTCTGATATTGCCATGCCCTTGGCCACGAGCTCCTTGCCAAGTACAAGGACTGCCTGATCTAGACTCTCAGTTTCAAAACTGGGACCTGAACATCGATCCTTCCTTCTTTCTTTCCTTCCTCACTTCTTCCTTCATCCCTCCTTTTCTCTTTTCTTTCCTCCTTCCCTCCCTTCCTTTTCTTCCTTCTTCCCTCTCTTTCCCCTTTGTCTTGGTTACAATGTCCAGTTGTTAAAGCTGATCAAACAAACCATAACCCGTCATCTGTGAATTTCACCATATGTAAATGGTTCCCATGGTGAGTAGCATTCAGAATGGCCCCTGATGACTTTTGCCTCCCAGTGTGAGTGCCCCTGTGTAATCCCCACACACACTTTATCAGGTTTGCCTTTCCGGCCCATAAAATATAGGAGAAGTGATTATGTAATAAAGCTCTCTCTCTCTCTCTCTCTCTCTCTCTCTCTCTCTCTCTCTCTCTCCCTCCCTCCTCCCTCCCTTATTCTGGAGGAAGCTGTATGTTGGAATACGAATAGAAGTGAACCTAGATGTGGATCCTTCAGCTCCATTCCAAGCCCCGACTGACGTAATAAATAACAGTGTAATAATTTCGATAGATCACATATATAGGGGAAAATATTTGAAGAACTCCTGGCCCAGAGAGTGAGCCCAGGGACTCTAGAGTACTTTCTGTGACTCCGACTTCTGGGATCAGCCTCTGAGATGGAGGGATAGGCTGCTGGGATTTCTGTCTGGACACTAATAGCCAGTGTTTCCAAATTATCCCCAGACCATACCTACTGAACACAAGAGCTGCACCCAGACTCAGATGAGCATCTGTTGGGCACAGAGAACTCCAGACCGGATCCAGCCCATAATGCAGCAGAAATCCACCCAGGGCTCAAAGTTAGCAACATCTGATACGATTGGAACATGTTTTATGTAGTGTTTCGTATCCATCTTCTTACTTACTCTCTGCATGTATTCAGCTGGACATGACTCTTAAGTCATATCCACCATGATTACCCCAGGGTAGCCCTAGCTGGTATTACCTGCAAAGTTGTCCAATAAATGATAAATAGGCAAAACTCTTAAAGTGGTATGTGGTACTTTACAACCAAACCCTGGCTCCAGGCATGTATCTGACTCGGATGCTAGCTTGAGCTAATCCGAGGACATTCCATCCAGCAAGGAGTCACTTCCATCCTAACCCATAAATATGCCTCTCTTTTTGACCCAAATTGTGAGACTCCAACTTAGTCTTGTTGCTTTGCAGGGCCACGTTTCGGTGAGCATCCACCAAATTGTACTCTGTGCATTCCGCCATCTGTCTACCTCTTTCCTTTTGGCCTTGTAGCACCTGGGGCTAGTCCTCAGGTGACAGCACTTGGTTGTTCTAGAGCATTCTTCTCAACACCCCTCTGAAGACCTAGTGGAGAAAGCAGAAACTCAGAAAGCTGAAGCTTCAGGTTATATAGTTTCCAGATGTGGAATTCACCTGGTTCTCGAACCAAGAAGTAGAGAAGCAACAACTGCAGGCCTGAAAACACTCTCCTCATCCAATGTCTGTGATTCCTTTCATAGCATGACATCAGGGACACTCGGCTGTCCCAGAAAAGCTACAGTCTCACTCCAGAGCCCCCAAGGCAGCAGTTCTCAACCTCCCTAAGGCTACGACCCTTTAATACAGTTCCTCATATTGTGGTGTCCCCAACCATAAAATTATTTTTGTTGCTACTTCATAAATGTGATTCTGCTACTGTTATGAATTGTAATGTAAAAATCTGATGTGCAGAATGCATTTTCATTGTCACCAACTGGCCTGTAGGGGCCACAATCCACAGGTTGAGGACCACTGCCCTAAAGTGATGTGGAGAGAGATTAGTGGAGAGTACCAGAGCTCTGAGAGTTTCCAAGATGACCAGCGTCAGAGAGAAGGGGATGGAGTGTCGTAGAATATTCCTTTACACTGTGTGAGAATGTGTCACTATGACCGGCTTCATAAAGAGCTGAATGGAGCCGGGCAGTGGTGGCGCAAGCCTTTAATTCCAGCACTTGGGAGGCAGAGGCAGGCGGATCTCTGTGAGTTCGAGGCCAGCCTGGTCTACAAGAGCTAATTCCAGGACCAGAACCAAAAAAGCTACGGAGAAACCCTGTCTCGAAAAAAAAAAAAAAAAAAAAAGAGCTGAATGGCTGTTAGCCAGGCAGGAAGAGGTTAGGTGGCATTTATACGGACAGGGAGCTCTGGGAAGAAGAAAGGCGAGTCTCCAGCCAGACGTTGAGGAAGCAGGAAGGGCAATAGAGAGTAAAGGTAGCCACGCCACGTAAAACAAAGTAGATGAAAAGATATGGGCTAATTTATATTATAAGAGTTAACGGGACAAGCCTAAGGTAAGGCCAAGCTTTTATAATTAATAATAAGTCTCCACTCCCCCCCCAAACTGGCAGCCCATTACAGTGCGAACGTGGAGAGGGAAGTAATTTTTGAAGGACTCCCTGTTTAGTGCTCAGGTCAACAAGGACAGAAGAAAGTCTGTAATTCCTTATTTGTTGACAAGAAAGGAGACCAAAGAAGATGAAATTTGCCTAAGTTTTAGAATTCTCAAAACACAGAAAGTAGGAAGAAACCTTTGCCTAGAATTCCAAGAGAGAACATTATTCAGTTACAGCCACTGCCTCCCGAATCCCTGATGGATCTTTTCTTATTTTTTATTAGAATTTTGTTTAATTTCCCAGGTTGACACTGTACTTAGAATCCGAATGGCCCAAAACTGAAATCTTATGTCTAGGGGGAAAAAATGTCAGAAAATGCATTCAACGTATCTGATATCAAAAAGGAGAAAAGATATAAAACTCAATCTCTTCATATTGACATTGAAATGGAAAAGAGATATAATATACTTTAGAAGGCCTTTATAGAATGTAGCGTCCCTAGGGTGTGCCGGACTGTACTGCTAATTGGCCAACCCACCTATCGTATTGTAAAGGCAGAGAGGAGCGCACGGGCAGAGAGCATGGCCTCATGTGCTGCAGGCCCTGGCTTTAAGCCCCAGCACCAGTCACACGATGGCACCTTCGCTGTGTCCTTGTGTGGCAGAAAAGATAAGCCTCATAAAGGGGCTCATCCATTCATGAGGGGGTCCCTTCCCGAAGGCCTCACATCCTCACAGCAGGTATTGGTGAACTGGGGAGGGGAGCGCCAAGATTCCAGCCATACCACATGGTCACCTCTTTCCTCACTACCCCAACCCCACACGGTAAAAATAGTCGTGTTATCTCCACTCTACCCTGAGGACAATACACCCCAGATAAATGGCAGAGAGGGGGGGGCATGTGACTGAGGACTCTCAGGCTGCCAGTTGAGTGACCCGTGCTGGTCCAAAGGACCCAGGGTCTCTCGGGGACATTAGTACAATTATAAGCTTAAGATGGACATTGCCTTAACAGGGGATCACTGCCTAGTGTCCATCACCTGACTCCCATCTCTAAGGTGCTGATCAATCAGTTAACAGGAGACCCATGGATGAGGAACCATATGTGGGTCAGTCAGCAATGGAGGAGGAAACCCTAAGATAGATGCCAGGAGAAGAAGCAGGTGAATCTCTGTGAGTTCAAGGCCAGCCTGGTCTACAGAGCTTGTCTCAGGACAGCCAGGGCTGTTACACAGAGAAACCCTGTCTCTAAAAACCAAAAATAAATAAATAAATACATTTTTTTTAAAAAGAAACCCTAATCCTAAGAAGACAGGTTAGACATTAGTTTATAGCCCCTCTGGGAGAGAGTTCCTACACCGCCTCCCTATGGGAGTGCTTCTCTCATGATCCCAGCTGTGTCCCTTTGACACGGCTCTGGATTTTTCTCTTCTGAATCTTGCGCCCTGGCTTAGGGCATGAGTAGTAATGGCTTTGGCATGGGATGCATTTGCTAATGCCTGTGTCAAACAGTGGGCAGGAGGTTTTTATATGCTGAGCAGTCCCTTAAACCAATTCTAGCAAGTAAGCACTCTTGATCAGCCTATTTTATAGATGTCCAAAGTGAAGTTGTCAGAAGGTGAGTCACTTTGCCAAGGTTTGCAGGCAGTGAGGGTTGCTCTAGGAGATGGATGAATTCGTGTGCGTGCGTGCGTGTGTGTGTGTGTGTGTGTGTGTCTTACTGTCTAGAGACAATGTAGCCATCCAGTTCAGTCTGGTGTTTGCCCTGGCTGCCAGAGAGGGGTCAGAGGCCAGAGTCTGGTGCCGTCATTAAAAGGTCTGTCTCCCAGGAGTTCTTCAAGTCCCTTTGAGCCTGGGTTTCCAGCCTCAACGCACCAACCAAACCTGGGAACTGCCTAGAGACGGACACACAGGCCCCCACGGACACTGAGCTGGAATCTCTGGTGCGAGTCCCAGCACTCTGTAGCTTCACAAGTCTCAGATGCCTGCCTAAGATGGAGAAGCACTGGGGAAGACAGGGGAGAGCCTTGGCCCTGGCAGGAAGCGAGCTTTCGGCTGAGCGGGCTTTCTGTACGTGGTGGTGTCTGTTTTCTCATCACATTGGTCTGGTGTGAGGGAAAGCGTGTGAATTCCTTAATCATCATACTCTACTATTATTACTATTTTTCACGTTTTAGTGTAGCCTAACGGAACAAAAATAAACACAGTGAGATCCAAAAGCATGTGTGTTGGTACCCGGGCATCTCATCTAGCGGAGGGCTAAGGATGTAATCCCCTGTTCAGCCCATGCACTCCAACCTGGCCTTCTTGGTGCTGGCAAAGATGGACCCTCTGTGCACCTGTCTGTGTATTGGGGCACACAGACACCTCACTAATGACGGCAATCCAGAGCTCTCCATGCTGGGGCTCTGGCTCGGCTTCAATACATTTCTAGAAGTAGTACTTCATTAGTGTACACCCTGATTTAAGTCTAGGCTCTGTCACGTACCTGCTGTGTGATCTCGGGTTTGTTACTTGGCGTCTCTGGACTCCAGCCTCTACTGCTGTAGGTGAGAGCAGTAATTCTCATCTTGTGGGCTGGTATGAAGGGGGAGGGAAATGTTTGTTGTATAATTTTCCAGTTATGTGACCTTGAACGAGTTAACCTCTCTGGGCTTCCTTCCTACCTTGTAACCTAGAGTTGCTGATAGTGTAGGTAGCTTTTAAGTCTGTGGCAAGGTTAAAGGATTTAAGATTTCTATGCATCACTGTTAGATTTGCATGTAAGTCTATTATTGCACAAGAGCCTGCATTTCAGGCATGTCAGCTATTATGAAGCACATGGCACAGAGCCTGGGATATATAATGCTCAATAAACAGTGGCTCTTGCTATTTTGGGTTTCCATCCTTAACTTATAAGCTCTGACCTCAAAAAGTTCTCAGGCTGTCCTTCCATTGCTGACTTCAGGACCACTCACCGGAGTCCTTGGAGAGCAAGTATCTTTTTCTGCCAGGTCCCATCTCCTGCTGTTTGTCCTTGGTCCAGTGTGAATACTCTGTGGCTTTACATCTCGTCCTGGCTCATCTTTGTTATCAATTTGCCTGGATTTGGAGTCACCTGGGAGACACACCCCTGGGCCCAGGTTCCAGACATTTCCAGAGAGGTTAGGTCTAACAGAGGAAGAAGACCCACCCTGAATGTTAGTGGCACTCTCCCAAGGGCTGGGCCCCGGCACTGAGTCTGAGGAGAAAAAGAAACCAGACAAAGGTTGACTTCTCCTTTCTCTACTTTCCGGTTCATGGAGATGTGAGGAGCACCAGTCAAATCCCACCATTACGTCTGCCAGGCCTTCCCTACCACGATCACCTCTACCCTCTCAAACCTTGAGACACAATGGATTCTTCCTCCCTTACTCCACGCCTTCTTCCCAGGGCACCTCTCACTGGCATTAAACCAGACAGTTCAGGGTTAAGTTCCTGCGAGGCAGCCTTAGAGAAGATCGACTCTGAATTCCCCATCTGTAAAAGGGGCTAATGACATACTTTTCCTGTAGTGCTGTCTCCAGACGAAGTGCATCTGTGGGCTTGCAAGCATTCTCTGCACTGCTCAGTATGTTTATCTGCTCGTGTGTTTACCTCTCCCCACAGGAGTGACTCACTGTGAACAGAACATGCTGATATTTAAATGGCAGAAACAGAGTTGGCAAGATGGCTCAGCAAGCGGAAGACCCTTTTTGCCAAGCCCAACCTCCTGAGTTTGATCCCTGGGAGCCACAGGGGAGAAGGAGAGAATCGACTCCTGAAAATCGACCTCTGACCTCCATACGAGCTGGGGCATGCATGTGCACACACATGCATAAATAAATAAACATAAAAAGATAAATGGGACAAATAATCTGCCCTGCCAGTTGCCAAGCGTTGGACAATCTCCCTTGCTCTCTTGGATTTTAGCATTTTGGGGAATGGGAGGAATGTACCCAACTAAACACTTTTCTCACCCAAAGGGGTGCACCACACACCTAAGCATCCTGGGCAGTGGCGTGAGGTATGTAAGGCCAGCGTGAGTTGGACCGTGGTCCCTACCCCCAAGATACGTTAGCCTCTTGGGCTGGGGAGATGGCTCAGCTTACCAAGTGTTAGCACCCACATAAAAGCTGGGAGTGGGGCAGTGTGTCCGTGACCCCAGTGCTGGCAAAATAGAGACAGGAGAGTCCCTGGGGCTTTACCGTCAGCCAGCCTAATCTTGTTGGGTAAGATTAGATTTAGGGAGAGTTCCTATCTTAAGAAATAAGATGGAGCCGGGCGATGGTGGCGCATGCCTTTAATCCCAGCACTCGGGAGGCAGAGGCAGGCGGATCTCTGTGAGTTCGAGACCAGCCTGGTCTACAGAGCTAGTTCCAGGACAGGCTCCAAAGCCACAGAGAAACCCTGTCTCGAAAAACAAAAACAAAAGAAAAGAAAAGAAAAGAAAAGAAAAGAAAAGAAAAGAAAAGAAATAAGATGGAAAATGACAAAGGAAGATACCGTGCCTTGACCTCTGGCCTCCACATGCAACCCTCCCCCCACATATGTGCATGAACATGTATACACACACATAAAAGTATGTTAAAGTTCTAACTGTCAGTACTGTGTTCTTGCTGGGAGATAAGCACTTGGCAGAGGTCAACAAGTTAAACGGAACTCATTATGGTAAGTCCTAATCCAATGTAAGCAAGGGACAATTCTCTCTCTTCTACAGAGCTGTCAGAGAGAGCCCGGCCCGCCAACTCCTCCAGAAACGGGAGTGGTCCATTTCTGTTGTTTCAGAGTACCAGCGCTGGGGCTTTGTTCCCATAGCCACAATTTCCGAAGTCCAAACAGATAAACATTTTGCCAGCTCTCTAGCTCTCAGCCGTCAGAATGGCCTGACAATTCAGGAAGGAGAGCCAGGCAGAGAGGAACCCTTGGGCTTGGTGCCAGCAGGAGGACCAGGCCAGAATTCTCAGGCATCGCGCGTCAAACAGAAAAGTTAAAAGTTGAGGGTGAGAGGCTGTGGAGAAGTTTCAGTCAATAAAGTGCCGACTTTGTAACACGGGGACCCAGAGTAGAACCCCAGAACCCATGTACAGAGCCAGGTATAGCATGGTATAGCATGGTATGGCATAGCATAGCTTCTAATGCCAGCGCTGGGGAGGAGGAGGTAGGTAGATGTTTCATATTGGCCGGACAGCCAGACTAGCCGTCTTGGTGGGGTATAGACCAGGGAGAGACCCCGCCTCAAAAACTATGATGGATGACTGAGAACTAACACTTGGGGCACTCATCTGGTCTTCACTACTTCATGTACCCATGTGTTTATGTAGCTACACACAGTGTGTCTGCACACATACCAACACACACACACATGCATACACGCATAATTAAAGGTCATGTATTTCTCTCTTTCATTCCCCCCACTGCCCCCACAAGATAGGGTTTCTCTATAGCCTTGGCTGTTCTGGAACTCACTCTGTAAACCAGGCTGGCCTCAAACTAAGAAATCCACCTGCTTCTGCCCCCTGAGTCCTGGGATTAAAGGTGTGAGCCACCACCCCCTGACAAAGCATTTCTTTTTGAGTGATGTTGTTGAGTGAATCCAAGAGCACCCACATTTACCACTGAGCTGTAGAATTTAGCTCGATTCGGGAAATAACCAGGCCAGCTTAAAGATAAACAATTATATTTTTAATTGTTATAAGGGGAAACTCATGCCACAAGAATGGGAAGTCAGAGTCCCTCTGTGTCTGGCGGGAATCTCCCAGAGCGAGCACACCTGGTCCATCCCAGTTTTCTTCCTGGGCTCCAGGTAGCCACGCCTTAACTAGGCTCCTCTTCTTCTTTTTTTTTTTTTAACACTTAGTAAAAGTACTTTGTTTTCTTCTTGTATTTGCTTTATATCTCACTTACAAAGTTATGAAGTTCACAGCTTTTATACCAAAACGTAAAAAGAGAAATATCTTTGCAGTCAAACGTCACCTGACATTTCTTCTAATCCATATTTAATGTTGGAATACAATAAGAAACCAAGTCGCTGGGCAGTTCTGGGCATTACTCCCCCCACGGCCTTTCCTTTCTACCCTCTGCCAGCACTGGGCTACTTCTGGGCCTTGTCCTCTTCTTAAAGGTGATTGGTTAACAGAGCTTCCCCCGTCACTGAGCCATACCCCCCACCACCACCACTCATTTTAAAACCAGGTTCCACCCTTACTTATGTACTATTCTAGGCAACTAGGCAAGTTACTGAACTTCTCTGGGCTTCAGATACCTCATCTGCAAACTGAGAAACAACTATCTATAGCTTTCAGGACATCAAGACTGTTGTATTGATCCAATGATATAATATTTACTTAATGGAGAAAAAGAGAAAGTCCACAGCCTGACCGTACCCTGTACAGGGTGTTAGATTTCCCCCTTTCGTTACTAACCCTTGACAGACTACAAATGGAGAGATTCTTTGTTCATCCACTGAGGTACTAGATGTACCTACTATGTGCCCACTAATACCAGGCAGACTTAGACCATGGTACTCAAATGCATTCAGCTCAATGGTTACTTAAAATATAGAGCTAATGTATGAATTGCCAAATCAGTTAAACTTTAGAAAGCTGGGCATGGTGTTGAATGCCTGTAATGCTAGCAGTTGGGAGGCAGAACCAGAAATTTAAAGTCATCCTTGGCTACCTGTCTAGTCTGCACTACATGAGACCCAGCTGCAAACCAATAAAAAACCAAGACACTCCAAAAAACAAAAAGCCAAAATAAACAAACGGCATAATACGAAGACAGTAGAAGCCAGGTGTGATGACTGACATCTGCAATCCTGGTACTTGGGAAGCTGAAGAGCAGGAGGATTGCTGAGTTTGGGGCCAACCGCGACTACATGGTGAGTTCTAGGCCAGCCTGAGCTACTAGTGAATTCCTTTTTCAGAAACAAAACATAGAGCCCACATTGTTTGGGTGTGTTCCCCCTCCGTTGAGCCTCATCTTTTGAGGAGTCTGTTATGCGCGGTCTCCCCTTGCTGACGCTTGCTCTCAAGAGGACTGTGTTCTGAGAGAGAGAGAGAGAGAGAGAGAGAGAGAGAGAGAGAGAGAGAGAGAGAGAGGATGTCTGTTTTCATACTATGCTGGTAAATGACTGTTAATCTCTCAAAGCAGAAACCTGTGAGGGAATTCTGTAAAGTAGATACCCCTGTGCACGGAACACACAAAGCTATACAAAGCTTCCTGGCAGAAGGACGCAGAGAAGTCAGAGGCCGTAGCAGGGCGACTCACCCAGGATGCTCAGTTGTCATGTGTGGCCCTGGTAAGGCAGAGTCAGGAAATGGCTTTCGCAGACTCTATGGCCCTGCCCTTCCCCACTTGTGTATTAGATTTTGATTAGGTTATAAAAGATGTCCTGGGGAGATATTGAGGCAGGACAGGAAGTGTTCCTGGCTTCTGAAAGTCTACAGCCTGGCAGGTACATGGATGCTCATGACAGATCAAGATCTTAGCTCCACCCATTTGAAACCTGCTTCCATGTGTAGCAAGGTCTCCCATCCACATGACTGACTATTCTATTGTCTTTCCCTGCCCCAGAACCACACCATTTTACAGACTATAACCAAATGAAATGTTTTGTGATATCTGGAGGAGGAAATCCTTTAATCTCCCTTCATGGTGATGGGGGTTAGAATGGAGACCTGAACATGTTAAACACGGCTTTCCCATATACATCAGCTGCTTGTTCTTTTCCTCAAACATCCTGGCTGTTCTTGAACAACTGTTACAGATGGACTGGTGATTTTGTTTTCTTTATTAAGACAAGGTCTCCTTGAGCCCAGGCTGGCTCAGAATTCCACATGTAGCTAAGGATGAGCTTAAACTTCTGATCCTCCATTCTCCACTCCCATCCTAAATGCTAGGATTATAGTCATGTACCGACATCCCCTGTCTATGGGGTGCTGGGATTATAGGCATGTACCCACATCCCCTGTCTATGTTGCGCACGCTAGGATGCACTGTAGCAACTGAGCTACATCCCTGGCCCCAGAGCCATTTTAACTGTGAGCAATCAAATAAGATAACTCACTACCTTTGGATCAGTCCCCAAACGTTTTAAACAATAATTAAAAGGCAATTTATTACTGAAAGTACCTACCGATTTCTACCAGATAAAACCTGGGGCATTCTTGGAAAGTCAGTAGTATTTATGAGGTGTTTACTGTAGGCCAAGGATTTACATAAAAAAGATTTATGTGTATGAATGTTTTGCTTGCATGCTTACATGCACCACGTGCACCTGGTGACCAGGGAAGTCAGAAGGGAGTATTGTATATCCTAGGACTGGAATTACTGAACCACCGTGTAGGTACTGGGAACTGAACCTGGGTCCTTTACAAGACCAACAAGTGCTCTTAACCTCTTGAATTATCCCTCCCACCCTACCAAATTTCTTAAAAATTGTAAATTCTTTGTTATTGTTGTTTGCTTCTCAAAACAGAGTTTCTCTGTGTAACAGTGTGGCTATCTTGGAACTTTCTTAGTAGACCAGGCTGGCCTCGAACTCAGAGATTCCCCTGGGATTGAGGGCATGGGCCACCACACCTGGTTTAACCCTTGTAAATTCGAGACAGGGTTTCTCCAAGCTTTAGGGCTTGTCCTGGAACTAGCTCTTATAGACCAGGTTAGCCTCGAACTCACAGAGATCCGCCTGCCTCTGCCTCCGGAGTGCTGGGATTAAAGGCGTGCACCACCACCGCCCGGCTAACACTTGTAAATTCTTAATGTAATGTACATAAAGTACATACAGGTCATTAATCTTATGTGGATAACTCAGAGGAACACACACACACACACACACACACACACACGCATTCTGTAACCAACCCCCAAGCACCCTGAAAAGTTCCGTTATGTCCCTTCCCATCACAGACAGAGTTCTGACAACTCCCTGGTGAACTCTTGAACTAACTTCCGAGCAGCACCTTGTGCACGGTAAGCACTCCGAGGAGTTCTCAGTCCCCCGTCCTCGGGTCCTCGGCTGAGAAGTTTCACCAGGCGAAGAAGTGGCAAGTGGGGGCAGGTCAAAGGAGGGAGGAGTTAGAGATAAGAACGTTCTTTGGGGTCAGGGAAACCTCGGCAGAGAAAGACATTACACTGGACTCTGAAGGGTGAACAGGAATTTACCTATAGAAGAAGAGGAAACGCGCTTTGAGTGGAAGCCACATTTCACGGGAGTCTGATTCCCGAGTACCGGGAGGCATCGTCTGTCTGTATTCCCGAAGCCACAAAAAAAGCCTCTTTGAACACATCTGAGCTGGCATTTGAGTCGGGAGCCTAAGATACCCTGAAAAGGCGATTGGGTAAAAAGGGTCATATTACAAAATAAGACAGGGAGAGGATATTTGACTTGGGCTTCAAGGGAGGAGCCAGAACTTCACCAGGCGAGGAGCCGGGAGCCAACGACTTCAGGCGGGGACAGAAAAGTTTCCCAGAGCCACTCTTTGAGACCCAGGACGCAGGACCTGCAGTTCCGACCGCGTGGAAGCCTGGGATTCGAAGGATTTCCACGCGTTGGCCTGCGCTGACATCGGTCAGGTAGCCGCCTAGGTCAGGTAGCCGCCTAGCTGCGCAGCTCTGCGGAGTAGCCCCGCAGAGCTGAAGGCTTTATGTCCGAATCGACCAATGAGCTGGCGGCACCCAGTTGCCGGGCTACGGGATGATCAGGGGCGGGGCCGAGGCACTTGACGGGGGCGGGGCTCGGACGGGGCTTATATAAGCGAGCAGCGGGCGCAAGGCGGGGCGTGGGGTCGGTGGCTGCTGGGCGCGCGGGGCGCAGGCCGCGGGGCCGGAGCCGGGGGGAGCGAGCGAGCGGAGGCGCCGAGGATCCGATTCACTCGCTAGGGAGACCTATGGGCCGAAGCCGTGTAAATGCGTTTTAAGGCGAGTGCAGGGGATGGCTGGGGGGAGTCTCGGAGAGCGGGTGCCCTTGGCTTTGGGCGCTGACCTGCTCCCCGGATCCCCTTGCCTCTTCTCAGCAGGGGCCTCGGCTCCGCAACTGCCACTCCTCCTCGGGGTGTTGCACAAGTTTCGAGGTCACCGGCGACCCCCCCTAGCAGCGCGCCTGGCTCTGGCCCCCGCGAAGGAGGACGGGGCTTGGTAAGGAGGTCTGGGGCTGGGGTGCGGGTTCCTCGCCCTGCATTCGTGAGAGGGGTCCCGCGGACAGAACCCGCCAGTGGCACTTACAGCATTCGTAGGGTGTCAGAACCAACCACTTATAAATGGGGGAAACGGACCCAAGGTCGTGCAGCAGAGAAGAGAGTCGAACTCTTTAGGTAGGCGTGGTCGGGACTGGAGGCATCCTCGGAAACTTCTCCACCTAGGTTTCTCAGTTCTGTTCCCACGCTCTTTCTTTTTCTTCCAAACTCAAGTTTCAGAACTGGAAAGGAACTCCAAAGCAATCCCACTTAACAGATGGGGGTAAATGAGGCTCTAGTAGACGCAACACCACCGTTCCCAGCGAACTTCTGCTTCTCAGGCCTGTGTTGGGGGGGGGGGGGGGGGGCAGAGTGTGACTGGACAGGGAATCCAGGCCTGGGGAGGCGAGGGCTACAGCAGAGCCTGTCCCCCAGCGGTCCCCTCCATCTCCCTCTCTCTACAGTGTGTTGCATACTTTCTAAGGCGGTGGCCAAGGCAGCCAGCGGCGCTCCAAGGCAGCGGCTTCATCCAGCCCCTGGGCTCCTCCCGCTCAGCATGGCTGGCTACCTGAGTGAATCTGACTTTGTGATGGTGGAGGAGGGCTTCAGCACCCGGGATCTGCTGGAGGAACTCACTCTGGGGGCCTCACAGGCCACCACGGTGAGGGTGAAGGGATGGGAATGGGGTGTGGCTGGGTTCCCTGTCCTCTCCTCTGGTAGGAATCTTCTCATTGGGGTACTTGATATTTATGAGACTGGCTCCTTTTATCCCCAGTTCTTGGTCCTTGCCTCAACATCTGCCCTCCCTGTGTTCCCTGCCTTGAGAAAAGAACACCATTGCCACATGCGTGGTCTCCCCAGTGCTGCAGTTGGGAACCTGCGAGTTCCCATCTCCTGCTCTCTCCCCTCCTACATCCAGACATCCCCCAGCTCCGGGAAGTCCACCATCTTAGGGCTCTAGGAACTTAGTGAGAGCACCCCGTTTTAATTAGTCCTCATCTTACCGAAGCCCCCATGACCTCCCATTTTCCCCACTTCCTGCAACTCTCCAACAGAGCGGAATCCTACAAGCAGTTCCCTGCCACAGGAGCCAGTCTGCCTCCATAGCCACGATCTGGCTTTAGAGCCCAGTCTTGAGCTCCTTTAGAGTGGAGTTCCTGTGTCCGGGGTGGTGTGCTGCCTTGTTCTACCTTCGCTGGGATTTGCTCTCCCCGGCAGGCAGGCATACTCATCTCCAGTGTTTTCCACTGTTGCCTTTTTCCTAATTCACTTCTGGCCGGCTTTGTATGTTCTATCTCCATGGCCACTAGCCTATTTTGTAGAAAGTCCCATCTAGCATGCATTGAAGGGACTTGTGATTACTTCCAGAGTCAAGTCCTTTCAAGGTCTTTGACCTTCTCTGTCCCTTAATTATTATGTTGGACACCAAGTGGGTACCCGTTTTAAACAAAGAAGTTTCATGAGAAGGAAAACAAGTTCGGGGCTGGGGCGGGGGGGGGGGGACATCACATACTCATCCATGCAGTGAGGGAGAGCCAGTCTTCTGGCAGGCATGGCTTGCAGTGGACTGAGAACCCGTGTGTCAGTGGCATTGGGCAGTAAGCCACAGCCTCTGCCTTCTGTGGAGGAGACAGCTCGATACACAGTTCTGCTGCTTTGAAAGAACACACGGAATGCAGCCAGAGCATTAAATGTTATGGATTAAAATTATATATAGATATAGATATATGGGGGGGTTGGGTAGCATTTAGGCTGAATGGTGGTAGACTGGGAATTTGCCAGACTCCACAGAGGGCATGGTGGGAACACAGACTTGGAGGTGGGAGGGACTTTATATAGTTGACTTTAGCTGGACCAAGGGGAGGGACCGGAGCTGGTCACACAGTCTTGAATGTCAGCCTGAGGTTGCCTTCCATTCTGGAGGATGTGGGAGCCTTGGAAAGGTTCATCAGGTTATTGGTGGCCACTCTTTGGAAGGACTGTGGACAGCGTGCACAGAGAGGGAGCCGGGCCTCACATCCATTCGCCTCTCGCTGTGCAGGGCAAGGTGGCTGCCTTCTTTGTGGCCGACCTGGGTGCTGTCGTGAGGAAGCACTTCTGCTTCCTGAAGTACCTGCCTCGAGTCCGGCCCTTTTACGCTGTCAAGTGCAACAGCAGCCTGGGCGTGCTGAAGGTCCTAGCTGAGCTGGGACTGGGCTTCAGCTGTGCCAGCAAGGTGAGCCCCTCTGCCCCTCCCATGGCCCTGCTGCTCTCGGTAATTCCAGGGGACAGGAGTGACCTGTAATTGACCATGGCCTTCTGGGAAGGTCGCCTACCTAAGAGGAGGCTCCAGGGAGGAGGGAGGAAGAAACGAGCTTGGAACTTGTCAGCTCTGAAGTTCCAAACAGGAACCCGAGATGTCTCTGGGCATATAGGTCATCTTTGAAATGGTTTTGTATTTATCTTTGTTTCATTTACTTATTTATACATTTTTTTAAAGATAGGGATTCATGTAGTCCACGCTGCCCTCAAACTCACTTTGTTGCTGAGGCTGGCCTCAAACTCCTAATTCTCCTAACTTCCACCCTCCCACATGCTGGGATGTATCACCACACTGGGTTATTTTTCTTCTTTTTAAAAAATACTCGCATTTTAATTTTTCTATTGAGGAAAAAATTTTTAAACTATGACAGTTTTTCAATGTCTTGACTTAGAGCAGTAGGTGCTATCTCGTAATTAAAACAAAACCAAGCCACTCTTATGCTGTTGGGCTTTAATTTTTTCCCTTTATAAATTCAATGTGTGACTGTGTTTTATCAGACTAATCCTCTTTAAGAGTTTTGCTGCTGTTGCTGCAGGCTGTCTTCCTAATTTGATTTCCGCTCTTAATTCCCTCCTGGTGGCTTTTGATTGGCTTTGCTTAGAGTGGTCATGAGCTCTGGTGGAGTAGTGGCTGCCTGGGTGGGGCTCACAGTGTAGCGCTGAGCAAGACGGATGCTGCTTCATTGTTTTTATTCCATCAAAAGGAGGAGTTGATCTCATTCATTCACTTAGCAAAATGCTATTCCAGGTGGGAGCTTAACTGTGAATGAAACAAAAAAAAAAGCCCCCTGTTATGGTGCTTTCTACAAAAATAAAGCAATGAAGACACTTCATTGTGGTGTTGTAGGTGGGAAGTAGGGAAGTGGGGTAGGAGGGTTGTCTTTGGTTTGTTTTGAAGCAGCGTCAGTCTCTGTGGATCATAGGCTAGTCGAGAACTCGCTATTCACCACGGCCTGGCTTTGAACTCCCGGTCCTCCTGTTCCGCCCCTCTAAAAGCTGGGATTCTAGGAAGATTGCCATCACCAACCCTGTTCAAGGAAGGCTTCTCTGAGGTTTGAACTCACACTTTGAGGTAGGAGATTGAGCCAGGGGGAGAACTAGAGGAAGAACATTCCAGGCCGAGGTTAGGGCCAGTGCTAAGCCCAGCGGTGGAAGCGAGCCTGCTGGACATATATCCCTTGTGATGTCCTCACCATCATTTCCTTGATGATTAGTCATGGCTGTTCTGGAGAGGATCCCTGCTGAGCCCTGGTCAGCAGTGTGACTGGGCCCTGTGAATGGAGTCCGGAAAGAATTCTTGGCGGAGAAAGGAGAGCCAGCCTGTCCAAGACCATGGGGCTAGAGCGATCCCCAGTGGGGAAAGGAAAATGTGTGCACTGGGGTGGGAGATGGAGGGGGCAGGTTAACCTTTACTTGGAGGTTAGCTACTGTTCACTCTTTGTGGTTGAAGAGTCTCCTCTTGTTCTTTGCATTGCCTTGTTCTAAGTCGGACACGAAGTCCAGTGAGGCAGAAGGCTTTGCTGTCCCTGCAGCCTCCAGTAGTGTGGCGGCGCTCTCTATAGAGAAGGGAAGGGGCAGGATCCGTTGGGTCCCTTGAGCTTGGGTTAAAAAATAGGGTGAAAGTCCATTGACTAGGTCCTTCTGCTTCTGGAAACTCGGGTGAGGTTCTTAGTCCTCTGGCTTCAGGGGGTGGCCTTTAGAGGACAGAGCTGTTGTACAGAGGCTTAAAAAACTTTAAAGACGGGCGAAAGTGTGTGCCGAAAGCGTCCACCCTTCGCTGAGTGCTTCTGTTGGGCCCAGCTCTCTGCCAGACGTTTTCTGTTCGTGATCTCATTTTATTCTCGAAACAGCTCCGTGAGGTCATTCTACTGTGAGGTCATTCTTTTACTGGGATTTTGATAACAGTCCCGGAATACACATTTAACGCGTGAGGAAGTGAGTCACAGAAGGTGAGCCACTTGGTTAGGATCATGCACTGGGAGATGCCAGCTCGAGTCTGGCAATGTGATCTTAGCCTCTACTGGCATTGCCTTTTCCTAGATCCTTGGAGAGAGTTGGCTGTGCTGGCGTGTGGCTGGTGACAGTATCCTCTCCCTCACACAGATCGCTAGATGCTTTTCCTTGAGTGGTGGTTGCTGGCACTTATAATAACCCAGGCTTATCACGTGCTAGGCAAGCGCATTACCGCTTTACCGCGGTTCCATATCACTAACCACCCCTTCTAGGTGTTTTAAGGGTGGAGGCTGCCCTCTCCTGGTGGGTCACAGTGGGTGGCCATGAACAATGGCATCATACTGTACTGGACTTAGACCAAAGGCCTGGCGTGAGCAACGGCTGGATGGAGAGACAAGCCGTCAGGCCAGAGGCACAGGTCACAGCTCCCTATGAGCTCGGATTCTCCTAGTTTCTTTCCCCAGGAACTTGTGTCCTTGATCCTGCCTCCAAGCCTCTTTCTCCTTCTACATCCTCTAGCCCATTCCCTTGCGCCCCCTTGTGGTTGAACTGGGGGATACACCTAAGAATTTCCTCCAACAAGATACCAAGGGATCAACAGGAATAAAGTGACCAGTTTGTTTATCTAGACAAGATTTTATGCAATTGAGGCTGATCCTCTTACTTCACTTTCTGATTGCTGGGATTCCAGTCGTATACCGCCATGCCCAATTGATTTGATTTGCTTTGCTCCTTCCTTCCTTTCTTCCTTCCTTCCTTTCTTCCTTCCTTCCTTAGATAAGATCTTATTAAGTAGCCCAGGCTGGCCTCAAACTTCCGGCACTCTCCCCTCCTCACCTTCCCTGTGTTGATATTACAGGTATGGACACCACTCCTAGATTCCACTGGCCACCTTGTTTTAAACACAGTTATATAAAGCCAGCGTGGTGGCCCATGATTGTAATTCCAGCACTCAGAAGGCTAAGGCAGGAGGATTATTGTGGCTATGAGACTGGCCTGGGCTAATATATCAAGAACCTATCTCAAAGCAACAAAAATATTTGCAAACAATAATAACCCCATGCCCTGGTACTTGTGACTATTGAAGTAGTTCATTGCTTCATTCACTCAAAGAGAAAACAAGGGTGCTGGCTTTCTGCCTCAGCAGAGGGTCTGCATTCTGGGGTTCGTGGATGTATAGCATTTAGAAACATGCAAGCGGCTGACGCACATTAAGCATCTTGTGGTATAGGAAGAACTCCCGCGGTGTGGGCTGTTCCAGCCCCTTTAGCACAGCAGGCACTGGAAAGCTTTCTGTGCAAATGCATTTGGGTCTGGTCTGGGGAACGCGTTTCTTTATCATCTCTTAATGTATTCAACCCAGCAAGTATTCTTTTTAAAAAGATCCAATAGTAGTATACATTCCCAGTTTGCAAGACTTCAAAAGTGCACAGAAGAGAGGGAGAGGGATCTATCTATATCTATCTATCTATCTATCTATCTATCTATCTATCTATCTATCTATCTATCTATCGAGTTGCTCTGGGCTCGCCTCCACCCTCGGAGAACTCTTGATGATTTATCCTGTATGTATTTTTCTCTCCGTCCCCTGTGCAGGTCCAGGTGCTGACTGGCTCCCCTGGTACCTGCTGCTGGGAGTGGCGCAGCCCTCTGGACTTGGTCCTAAGCTCTCCTCCACTTTAAATAGCATCCTCCCTCACTTGAGGGTCACCCCACAGCTGTCTACCCTGTGTTGTCTCACTTCCTCACCCTCCATCCCCACGTCCATCACCTCACCCGCCATGCTGCCACCAGAGCACATCTCTGTCCTTTCTAGGGTGGCTTGGTCATTTCTGGCATGGGTCAGTCTCGCCTGGACCCCAGGAAATCGTTCTTCAGGTGGCCATCATAAGTACTCCCTTCCTCAGGATCTGTAGTAGTCCATACGGGCCTTGAACGCCTCCACCTTCACAGTGCCGGTATTGCGGGTGTGCAGGGGCACATCTGGCTGCCGTGTTTCTCCTCGGAACTCTGAAAGCTTCTGTTCTGCACAGGATAACTTGCAAACCCACACACTGCTTCTGGTCCCTTGGCGGCCCACACCCTCTGCCCTTGTCTTCCCCATAGTGCTGAACCCCACGCTGGCCATCCCAGTATCCTCAGCTCTTGGTGGGTCTGTTCCCTCTGCTGGAAACTGTCATCCCTGGCCCATCCAAGGCCAGGTGGGGGCTCTGCTTTCCCTTCTGAGTCCTTAGGCTGTGCTTTGTCCTTCACGCCCAGGGTCCCTCATTCTCTAGCATGCTGAACCTTTTCGTGGTCCCTTGAACCCGTTGGCCATTCTGCCATTGTTCAGCACCCCTTTGTCTATGCTTCTGCCCCACCAGCCTGAAAGTGCCACAGAGTGGGAGACCCCGTCTGCTTCCTTCCCTACGTGTTCTCTTTGGCACCTGTCGCAGGCTGGCACTTTAACGGATGCTCAAGAGGTGCCTGTCGGTGTAGGCTGAGCTCTGGCAGTTAAGCTACATGACTTGGAATTAATGACTTACCCTTCCAAACCTCATGACCTCATAAGGGAACTATGAAGAAATGGAAATGTATATAAGACTGGAATGCAATGCCTGACACGGAGCAAGCCTTCCCTGAATGACACTTATTGTTTAAATATGTATAACCACGAGTATTGAAGTCACCGGTCCTCACAGGGCTGCCATGGCCTCTCTTCACCTTGTGTAGGGAGGGAGGGGACATTTTCATATTCACGCAGACTTGGCATGGTGACAGATCTGCATCTGGAATGTCAGCTGTGACAGCCACATGTCCAGCTCTGGAGCTGGATCTTGGTGTCCCTCCAGGTCACTTACTGGCTGTCACCATCAATGGCTAGACCTCTCTGAACTCAGCTTTCCCCTCTGAAATATGGAGAGTGGATACTGATATTTGATGGTTATGGGTCTGACAGGACTTAATGCAACTAGTGCTGAAGGCTGCTGGGCCAGAATCAGACTCGCCATGGTTACAAACGGCCCTCATTTCTCCTACCATGCTTCCAAGCCGGCTGTCTCTTGACTCCCTTATTCATGGAGAGGCATGTCTGACTCTCGACTCTGGCTTTGTTACCTGCTTCATAGCTCTTTTATTTTTTTTTTTGTGACATGTTTTATTTTATATGCATGTGTATGTATGGGTATGTGTGTGGACTCATGTGCTAGGACATTGCTGGCCTTGCAGAGTTTCTCATACTCTCTGCATGGGCTGGAGGGACTGAATGAAACATCGCCTCGGAGGCGGGTCAGAAAACTGGACAGTGAGCCAAATCAAATCACCGCCACGCTAAGTCATTTCCCAGTCGTCGGTGGCTGCTTTGTACCACAGTGGCAGTTAGGCAGTCGAGACAGACTGAATGGCTCAAGAAACCAAAACCAGTGACTCCATAGCAAAAATTTCCTAGCAGTGGCAGGTGCTCAGCGAACAGGGGTACTTAGCACCACGCATGACCATCTGCGTCATTGCTGCAGCAGGTGCAGAAGCCGTGGTCAGTAAAGGCAAGGAAGAGCTAGGGGCAAGGCTCCGTGGTGCAGAACCCGCGGCCTGAAATGGCTAAGGATAGCACAGGGGTAGCGTGAATTCCTAGCATGCTCAGAAGCTCGGGGTTTGGTCCTCAGCTACATAGAAGATTCAACCCACATGGCGGAAGGAGAGTCCGACTCCTCCGAGCTGTCATCTGACCTCCACACGTGCTCCATGACACCCCCCCCCGCACCTATATATCCTGTGCATGCACGGTAATAATAAAATAATTTAGAACTTTTTAAAAGTTCATTTCAAGGCCAGCTTGGGCTACATCATACCCTATCTCAAAAAACAAAAGTAAGGGTTGGCAAGATGGCTCAGTTGGTGAGGGCCCTTGCTCCAGCCTCCTGAGTTTGACCCCTGGGGCCCACATGGCGTAAGGAGAGAGCCAAGTCCTGAAATTTGTCCTCTGGAACTCTACACACATTCCTCCAAATAAACAAATATAATGAAATAAAATAAACGGCAGTAACCAAAATGTACAGGGGTGGGGGAGAGAATGCATTCATCGACACACCAGTACAGCACAGGCCTTTGGACTGGGTGCTGTCAGAGAGACCCATGGCTTTGAAGACTTTTCTCATAGTCAGATAATCTATATATGTGTATCTCTCTCTCTCTCTCTCTCTCTCTCTCTCTCTCTCTCTCACACACACACACACACACACGCACACACTCTCTCTCTCTCACACACACACTCACTCACACTCACACAAACTAGAATGGCTAAACCCAAACTAACCCATGCTTTCCCTCATTTTTCTGTGGTAAGAACACCTGCGATCCTATCTCTTGGCACTGTCTAAGCACACAGCGCATTGCCGTTCATGTAGTCACCCTGACGTCCTGTAAGTCACCTGAGCTTACTCCTTTGACCAACACCTCACTGCTTCTCATCTCCCCAGCCCCTGGAAACGTAACCCTTCTACCCTTCTATTCTGCTTTTCTGCCTTTGGCATCTGTGGATTCCACATAGTTAATGCGCGGTCTGGGGTGATAGCTCATTTTTTAAAAAAAATTTATTTATTATGTATACAGTATTCTCCCTGCACGCCGGAAGAGGGCACCAGATCTCATTATAGATGGCTGTGAGCTACCATGTGGGTGCTGGGAATTGAACTCTGGGAGAGTAGCCAGTGCTTTTAACGTCCGAGCCGTCTCTCCAGTATGAGTGATAGCTCGTTTGACACAGTACTTGCCATGCAAACATGAAGTGTTTCAGTGCAGACATGAGGACCGGGTTTGTAAAATACCAGGTGATGAGCTGATGCTTGTGTGATTTCAGTACTAGGATGGCAGAAGACCAGGACATCCAGGACTTGCTCTCTAGACAGTCCGGTCTAGCCCAATCAGTGAGCTAGCTTCCAGGTTTCATAAGGGACTCTGGCTAAAAAAGTGGAGAGGAACTGAGGAAGATACTTGATGTAGACCTGTGGCCTCCACATACATGTGTGTGCGCGCACACACACACACACACACTCTGCATTCTCCCATAGTCTCTGTATCCACTCATCCGGGAACAGATGTTTAGGCTGATTTTCTGTCGTGTCTGTTGTGATTGATGCTGCCTTGAACAGGGGAGCACAGCCATCTCTTTGACTTCAAGTCCTCAGAATGTTACCATATGGGATTTCTGTATTGTCTAGTGGGTTTCTTTATGATATTTATGACACAACTATAAAGTATTTTGATCACATCCTGTCGCCCTCTCTTTCCCCCCTCTCTCCCTTCCACGGACCCTCTTTCTCTTTCCAACTAGTCCCTCTTCTCCCGTCAACTGTTTTTTTGGTGACGGGAGGTTCTCACTATGAAGCCCTGACTGGCCTTGAATTCACTATGACCATGCTGGCCTCAGACCCAGAGATCCGCTGGCCTCTTGCTGGGACTAAAGGCTTGAGCCACCACACTTAGCTTTATGTCATTAACCGCTTCAGGCTGGAGCAGGTGGTGGTCCTAAGATCAGGCTATGTTCTGAGCCTCAGTCTTGTAGGTCTCCTGCACATAATCGTAGTTGCTATGTAATTTTTATTATCCAAGGACTCTCCATACTGTTTTCCGAGTAGCATTCATTAAACGTTTCAGTCTGTCCTAAGCCCGTGAGTCTGCGCAGTTCCTCGCTGGGAGTTAGAAAATGTGCATGCCTGCCTTTTTTAAGGAATGATTTATTTATTTTTATGCATATGAATGTTTTGCCTACAAATATGTATGTGCACCATGTGCATGCCTAGTGCTTGCCAAAGCTCCTCTGGAACTAGGGTTATGGGTGGTTGTGAGTCGCCATGTGGGTGCTGGGAACTGAACCCAGGTCCTCTGCAAAAGCAGCCAGTGTGCTTAGCCACTGAGCCATCTCTCCAGTCCAGCATGCCTCCCTTTAAAGACATTTGATTTTTGGAATAAATACACTGCTTGCTTTAGAATGAGAGATCTTCCCGCAGGCAGGAAGTTAGAAGACATGCAGATATACCATCTTTGCTATGGACTGGATCCTCCTCCCCAGGCGTGTGCAGTGCCCCACTCGTGTCTGTACATGGCAGCGCTGTCATCAGTGAGAAAGCAGTGTGAAGCAATTGTTGTGTATCTGGCTGGGCAGTGGTGGTGCACACCTTTAACCACAGCACTTGACAGGCAGAGGCAGCCTGATTTCTGAGTTTGAAACCATAGCCAGCCTGGTCTACAGAGTGAGTTCTAGGACAGCCATTGAGAAACTCTGTTTTTTGGGAGGGAAAAAAACCAGAGAGAGAAAGAGGACCCACTTGTGTTGACGCCCAGTGTATAGTTATAAGCTTGCCCCTCATCCCTAGGCTCCACAGGCCAGCAGGCCCTGGGGCCTTCTTACCACGACCTTTGGAACTTCACAGGCAGAGATGGAGTTGGTCCAGCATATCGGTGTCCCTGCCAGTAAGATCATCTGTGCCAACCCCTGTAAGCAAATTGCACAGATCAAGTATGCTGCCAAGCATGGGGTGAGGCTGCTGAGCTTCGACAATGAAGTGGAGCTGGCCAAGGTGGTCAAGAGCCACCCCAGTGCCAAGTAAGCTGAGACCCACTTCTGCAGGGAGACTGGGCTGTTGGGTGAGAGTGGAAGGGGGGGGAAGGAGTGGGCAGCTGGGCAGAGGTCCCCATCCTGGATGCTCCTTGGATCCCACTACACTTACAGCAGGATGGGTACTAACTCCTAGACAGGACCCAGACCCAGGGCAGAATTCTTACAGCCCTAGGTAAAAAAGGTACCAGGTTTTATGGAGGTCTTAGCTGTAGGAAAAATGACATTTGAAGCAAGCCTTGAGGAATGAGTGAAATTTGGGGAGTCAGAAACAGTCAAGGCAAACAAATATGTCGGTGTTGGGAACAACATGGGACATCTGAGGGATGTACAAAAGTGGGGTGTTGCTTGAATCTACCTTGTGCAATGGGTGAGGGGTACAGTAATATTGGTCATGGGGCAGTGGCCCAGTGCAAATGGTTTCTGGGAGGGAGCTCACTGGCTGTGATAGTTAATGGTCCTTGACACTCTGGGGATCCAGAGAAGGGTCTGAGGGAATAGTAGGGTATCCAAGAGCCACTCTGGTCCACCCAAAGCTTCAGGACTCTCCTTAGGAATTTGTTTGACACATGGTTCCCTCTCATGTGATATGTCTGAAAACTAATGAAAACTGTCTGGTTATGGAGTTGATTGGGGAGACCTGAGCTGCCTGGGTGAGGGTTGGTGATATCTGGACCCAGCAGGTGACATAGACATCGCTTGGCCATGCAGGGTGACCTAGGAAAGCTGTGGGCTCAGTGATTCTCAACACATTAGTGTGGTGTGTTTGTGTGTGGGTGTCACTCAGCAGGGATGCTGGCCATGGGGCGGGGCTCACTCAGCAGGGATGCTGGCCGTGGGGAGGGGCTCACTCAGCAGAGATGCTGCATTTCCCCACAGGATGGTTCTGTGCATTGCCACCCAGGACTCCCACTCTCTGAGTCACCTGAGCCTGAGGTTCGGAGCGTCGCTGAAATCCTGCAGACATCTGCTTGAAAACGCCAAGAAGAGCCACGTGGAGGTGGTGGGTGTGAGGTGTGCGCTGGGAGCCGGCCACCCTGCCCATACCTGACCCAGTACCTGTACCCCAGGAGCTAATCACGGACTTCCTGGACCTGGAGTTCCGCCACCGGACAGTGTCCCCTCTTTAGAGAGAAGATTTAACACCATCCCTTCCACAGTCCCCAGAAGGCCTTATCCCAGGAGGCTGCTCCCAGGGACTTGGCTCTGAGAGAGCCCTGAATGCCTATAAGCCAGGGGTGGCAGCCGTGCTCTGGAGCTGTTTCTTTCCATACAAAGATTGGCTATAGTTAGGGCCGCTTCTCCAGCTTTGTCTATTCAGAACTTCACGTTCCAGGCTGAGCACCCCAGGCTTTATTCCACACCCCTGTACAGTAAGGACTTTTCTCCCCAGTCTGTCTGTAGAAGTCAACATCTAACAAGGCGAGCCCAGTAACTTGCCCTGGCTACATGCTCACTGGCTGGCGTGTCCTGATCTGGGTACTTTGGGACCTCAGTTTTCATCCTGGAAGGTTCCTCTCCAAGGGAGCATGATGGGAGGCCTCCTGTCCGCTCTCAGCGTACCACGTGACCCCGTGTATCCCATTTGATGCTCCAGGCCTTAGTTGTTGCATCTGTCATGTGGGCACGCCTGGACCTTGCGTGTAAGCTGAGGCTCTTCTTCCCTTTCCAGTTTTCACATTGGCAGTGGCTGTCCTGACCCTCAGGCCTACGCCCAGTCCATCGCAGATGCCCGGCTCGTGTTTCAAATGGGTGCTGAGCTGGGCCACACGATGAACATTCTGGACCTTGGCGGCGGCTTTCCTGGCTTAGAGGAAGCCAAAGTGAGATTTGAAGAGGTGTGTGGTCAAGGGTGGCTTGGAGGTCATTTTGTGATGGGGGAGGGGCATCGCGAGCACACTGTACAAGTACATCTTGGCCTGTGTGTCACACTGGGCTTAGTGCCCTCCTAGCTTTTATTGCTGCTTATTAACCCCGTGTTGTGGCACAGCTGGGCTTGTAGAGTTTATGGCATATCCCGAGTCCACAGCAGAGCTGGCTGCGCGCCTCGCTAAGGCCGTGCACTTAGCTGGCTTGTTAAATGCTCAGTAAAGACATTATTTATATGCCTGAGCTGTCTGATGGTCTGAGTATGTGTGCCTTATTCACCCTCCAATGGGCTGACAAGAAACCTGGGGGGAAGGGCAGGGAAGCAAAACCAACCATTGGTCTGCTCCCATTGTATGGGTCCTCTCACCTGTGAGCCAAGGGCAACACAAATGTGTCATAGTGATTCCCACTTTGACCCCTAGGGGTGCCTGCCCCGCCTCCCTCTGGTTTTTTGAGAGCCCTCCTGGAACTTAACTTCTTTAGACCAGGCTGGCCTCAAACTCACAGAGATCCGCCTGCCTCTGCCTTCTGAGTGCTGGAATTAAAGGCCTGCGCTACCACCGCCCCGCTGGGACACATCTCTTCAGTAGCACAAAACTTCTATAGTCTCTGTCTGCAGGAAGTGACTCCAAGGCTCCAGATGCCCCAGGAATGAGCCTCAAAATGAAGACTTGTAGCCTCGTACATGGCAGAAGTCTAGCGGCCTTCCCAGTGCCGGACTTGCTGGATTATGATGAAAATGTTTATTCACATGGGAGGACAGTCAGAGTCCAAAGAGTGTGGCCGGTTATACATACATGTGCTGGACATGGTAACTGCATGTCTATAATCCAGCAAGGAAGGTGGATGTAGGGAGATCAGAAGTTCAAGGCCAGCCTGGGCTACATGAGGCTCTAGCTCAAACAGCCAACCCTTCTCTCATAAGGACAAAGCAACAACAGTGGCAAACTCTGAGCCCACATAACCAGGTTGTATGTATAATTAAAAATAATGTCTGCATAAGAATTAAAGGAGCCACTCTGAAAGACCACAGTGATCGGGCTCACCCATCCCGGGCGGCAGAGCCAGCTCGGCACGTTTGTTTTTTTCTGGAGCCTCACCTACTATTTAACAAGCTGGTTATTTATGAAGGAAGGATCCATGCCAGAGAATCTGGGATCTGAGCACCAAGCGTTATAGGAGAGAATATCCCTCTCTATGTGGGATCAAGTGAGCTGTGCAGCCACGAGGTCTTCACTCCAGTGGTTCACCCCCCCAACCCCCACTTACCTCAGCCATGTGCCTTGCTGGCTAACTGTGCCCAAGTACCAGCTGCGACCTTAGCAACTGCCAAGTCCTCCCTGAAATCACATGGTCCTGCACCTACCTCTCTCCCAGATTGCCTCTGTGATCAACTCAGCCTTGGACCTGTACTTCCCCGAGGGCTGCGGTGTGGACATCCTTGCTAAGCTGGGTCGCTACTATGTGTCTTCTGCCTTCACTGTGGCTGTCAGCATTGTTGCCAAGAAGGAGGTTCTTCCGGAACAGCCCAGCAGGGAGGGTAGGTGCCAGGTGGGCGGTAGAGCCCAGTTCTTCCCTGAAGCTGAGACAGTGCCTGACTAAGCAGGGGTGGGGCCTTCTGGAGAATGGGTGTTTGCTGTAGGAAAAGTTGCAGTTCCCCTCACCCCAAAGACAATTTTATTTCTTTATTCTAGTGGTTCTCAACTTTTCTATTGCTTCAACCCTTCAATACAATTCCTCATGTTGGGGTGACCCCCAAACATAAATCATTTTCATTGCTACTTCATACATGTAATTTTGCTACTGTTATGAATTGTAGTGTAAATATCTGATATTTCTTATGGTTTTAGGAGACCCCTGTGAAAGGGTGGTTTGGCCCCCAGGTTGAGAACCCCTGCTTTATTCCCTAATATGTTTGTATTTTATTCATGGAGCACAAAGCAACCTCGGGGTGAACAGGTATTTAATTGGCCCCATTTTATGGATGAGAAGTGGAGTTAAAGAGAATGTGAGTGAATTGCTGAACAGTTGGCCAGAGGTCGGGCTGCCTCTTCTCCAGAGTTCAGGCTCTTACTCATCTTTCCTATAACTTCATGACACCACATTTGTGCATGTCCCCTTTCCAGAGGACAGAGCACAGCACAGGCAGGGAGCATTAAGTCATCTGTTCGGGGTCACGGGATTGATAACGGCCAGTACTGGATTTCGAGTTCAGCTTGGGATGACGCGGAGCTCCTGTGCCCACGCCACCAGCATCAGTGCCCACCTTCGCCTTTCAGATATAAATCAGGCTTCCTGTAGGGATCTCTCAGGCCCCATGAGTGACAAGTATCAGTGAATCTGACTTCAGGCTTTGCTCTGTGCTCCCTCACACTGGGGAGTGGCATAGCGGTGTGCTCTTCCTCAGAGAGAGCCGTTGGCAGCGCGGGACTCCAGGCAGCATGGTCAGTGTGTGTGCATGTATGTGCAGCCATGCATTCTCCTGGGCTCTTGGAGGCTTGGGGGAGAGTCTGTCTAGTGTAGCCAGCCCACCTGGTTTCTTACTCTGACATACCTCCTCCCTGTCATGTGCCTCTGAATTTGGGCGAGCTGCTCTTCTACTTTTACTGGGGCCTTTAGGAACTCCTGTGCAAGCAGGGAAATACGTTCTGGCACTGTGGTGGTGGCAGTGGTGGGATCTTCCCAACACGGAAGTGAATCCATGCCACCAGAAAGATGGTTTTTTTTTTCCTTTTTAAAGATTTATTTATTATGTATACAACATTCTGGTTTTTTTTTTGTTTGTTTGTTTTTGTTTGTTTGTTTGTTTTCGAGACAGGGTTTCTCTGTGGCTTTGGAGCCTGTCCTGGAACTAGCTCTGTAGACCAGGCTGGTCTCGAACTCACAGAGATCCGCCTGCCTCTGCCTCCCGAGTGCTGGGATTTATATACAACATTCTGCCTCCATGTATGCTCACACACTAGAAGAGGGCACCAGATCTCACTACAGAAGGTTGTGAGCCAACATGTGGTTGCTGGGAATTGAACTCATGACCTATGGAAGAGCAGCCAGTGCTCTTAACCACTGAGCCAACTCTCCAGCCCCCGGAAAGATGGTTTTTAGTGACTTCCATTGCAGGGTCTACCCCACACCTGAAGAAGGGGCAACCCTTTGGCCCACAGCTTTGTCCTTACTAAGTTCACTGTAATGTCAGGTTCCCAGGCCCCTCACGTTCTGCTTGTGTGGCCCCTCTTCTATCCCTTCCTCACAGACGAAACCAGTTCGGCCCCTAAGACCATCGTGTACCACCTTGACGAGGGCGTTTACGGGATCTTCAACTCAGTCCTGTTTGACAACACCTGCCCCACCCCCACCCTGCAGAAGGTGAGCCCATGCCCTGTGACTGTGCCTTCATTCTGCGCCTGTGTTTTTACCTAATTCTTATTTATTTAGTTGGTCTTTGTGGTGCCTGCTGGGCTGCTCTGTCACTGAACTGAGTTCTCAGTGGGAAGTGTAGCTCAGTGATGGGAGAACTTGCCTAGCATGCAGGAGGCCCTGGCTTCAACACACACTAAAAATTGTTTAAAGAAAATAGATAAAAGATCTAGGCATGGTGTGCACTTGGAATCTCAGCCTTCTTGGGATGCTGAGGCAGAAGGATCATGAGTTCAAGGTCAGACTAAGCTACATAGAACCTGTCCAAGAAAAGAAAAAAGAAAGAAAGAAAAGAAAGCAAGGGTAAAGGGTAAAGATATTGCTCACAGTCTCACCGTGCAGAATTCTTTATTTCTTTTTTACTCTTTTAGAAAACACAAAGTGTTCATTTTCCTAGCACTGGGGTGGCGTTGTTCCCTAATCTTTCTTTTCATTTATATGGAGCGTACCTATTGCTGTGCCATCAACTCATCTTACAATATGGGTTTTTCGTTTGTTTGTTTGTTTGTTTTTGTGGCTATAAAGTACTCCAACCAATGCAGCCCTAGCTGTTCAACTCCGTCTCCAGCACTGAGTGTCTTGACAGATACCTGTGGTCCCTGCTCTGGAGTTAGTCCCTAGAAGTAAAGTTTGTGTGTAATGGTTTTCATATGAACATGAGCAACAAAGCTCACCCCAGCCTCCAGCAGCTTTGGTTGCCCTGCAAATGCCACGCTAGTGCACACACACACATACACACACGAAAGAAAGAAAGAAAGAAAGAAAGAAAGAAAGAAAGAAAGAAAGGAAAGGAAAATTCAATGGCACCAAAGGGAAATAGAGGAAGTCTACACATCAGAAAATTCCAGAATGTAGGAAACGCTACAAGTGAAAAAAACAAAAACAGTTTTATTAACAAACTACCAAGACTTCTTTTTAAAGAGGGTATTGGGAAATTGCCATAGTGGGGTACATCCTTGCACAATGAATGATTTGTCTGCTGAGCCCGGTCCTCCAGCTCCCCTCCCCCACTTCCCATGTCTTCTGGAGTCTCTCAAGCACCTCAGGCTAAACTTGCTCAGATCTGAACTCTTAATTTCCAACCCAAGGGCTCTTCTCTCAGCCATCAGCACTGCTGAAGCTGGAGGACTGGACAGGATGGGATTGTGCCTTCTCTGTCTTTCTGGGTGGAGGACACCTTTATCTCTTGAGCCTCGATGATCCCAAACTGGTTTTGAGTTCATCTCCTCCTCTCCTGCTGTCTCTGAAGTGGCCACCAGTGCTGTTCTGCTTGCTCAACACTCATTGGCCACCATGCAGATCCCTCTCATCCCTTTTCCCTCCTTCCCTTTCATCCTCTCTCCCTCACTTCCTCTCTCCCTACTTTTATAAGATAGGGTCTTGCTGTGTTGCCCGGGGGGGGGGGGGGCTCCTGTGTATTGCTGGAATCAAACAGACTTTGGAAACTTGTGCAGGCAACTTAAAGTTCAAAGGAAGTTTTCAGACAGGGGAGCAAAGCCTCTCTGTGCTAAAGACTTCTGCCCTAATGACCTCCGCTCATCATCCTGGCTCCTCCTGCATCCGAGCTCCTCTTCCACTATGTGCGTTCAGCACGTCATTGCTCTCGTGCCACTTACGTACTGGGGACAGTTGACATCATGTACGTATAGCAGTTGAGTCTGTGTGAGCATTTCCCATGTCATTCCTCTCTTAATTTTCTAAGAGTACTTAAGGAACACACTGTCAATCTCATTTCATAAGGGGAAAACTGGCCTCGGAGGGGCGAAGTGTCATACGGTGGAATGCTTATTCTCAGCAGACCGTGAGCCCTTGCGGGTAGGGGTCATGCTTTATTCATCTGCCTCTTGTCAGGTACAAAGCTCCAATCACAATCACTTTCTCGCCCGCCACTCAGGCCCTGCGGAGTTTCTGTGATTCTTATTCATGTTTCCATGTGTATCCTCTCTGTGAGTATGATCTCTGCTGCACCACTGGCTCATCTGACATTGTTAAGATGGAAATGCTTTTAAGTATAACACCCAGTTTTGGTGTTACACCCTCAGTACAGTCGGGCAAGGCCTGGAGATTGAACACAAGACACACAGAGACCAGGGTCATTCAGATCAAGCTGATCAAGCGAATCAGACTTGGGGAAGTCCTTATCTACCTAACTGCAGCAGGTGGACCCCCGCCCAGGCAGGTGGGTAATTACCATATCAACAACGGAATGAATGCCCTGCAGCTAATCATCAGGGGGGGGGGCAGGGGAAATACAGGAGCCAGCAGAATGCTAGTCATCTGACTAGAAACTGTATGCGCCCCAGGAATAAGGGCTGAATGCTTGGTCACGTTGACCAGAAATTGTCCTCGAGATGTGCCCCAGGAATAAGGGCAGACCAGGGCCCTACATTTAAGAATAATATTCTGATGATGAGTCCCCCAAATCTTCCCAGGTTAAAAGATAGGAGCCTTTTTAGGCCCCTTGCTTACATATCTCCAGGTTTCTTCCCCACTGTGTCACAGGCTGTTACCACGGGTGCCCTTTTCACAGCAAGCATAGCGGCCTTCTCATCTCATACGACAGACACACTTTATTGTTGCTCTCATATACATATTTGGAATGTGTTTGTTGTTTTATCTCCTTTGATACCAATGCTTTTACAAAGATCTATTTAAGCACCTGCCAAAAGCATGCAGAATAAATCCTATCATTTAACATTAGGTACGTTCATGGATTTTTCTTAAAGCCAGAGAATACGGACCCTAGAAAGGAAAGGAAGGGATGGGCTTAGCCATGTGGGGAGTTTGAAGAGACTGGAAAGTTTACATCCTTTTTGTTTATTTTTATTTTTTGGGGTTTTCAAGACAGGGTTTTCTGTGTAACTATAGACCAGGCTGGCCTCAAACTCACAGAAATCGGCCTACCTCTGCCTCCCGAGTGCTGGGATTAAAGGCCTGTGCCACCACCGCCCGGCTGAATTTGTTTGAATAGTTGTTTTTTGATGGAGTTTTTGACAGATCTCACAGACTGGCAGCCAGGCCGGTCTCCATCGCATGCCCCTCTTGCCTCAGCCTCTGGAGCTCTGAGATCACATGAGGCAGCCGCTGGTTTGAAACTCTGTGTTTCTTAGCTGGCAGGCACACACATGGACATTCTTTTTCTGTTATCCTTTGTATTTTATCCGTGATATGAGGCAGCTTTGTGTGAATTAACTAACCACAGTGTCATTTTCTTATCGATAGTCTTTGGTAAGCTCTCAATTATTTTATATGCTTTCTAGTCCTAAGGGAAATATCGGGGCAATTCCTGAGTAATTTATTTAGCCTGTTTTAAATTAGGGAGGAATTTCCTTGTGGTTTGTCAAAGTTTTCTGGCTAGGAGAGGTTACAGCTCATGTATTTCTTCCTCCATTAGGTTCTTATTACTTTCCCTGATTAAGTATTAGTGTGGCCCAAATATATCCAACAATTTTATAACCTAATGCTCCCATGACCTTTGTGAATGGAAACTTATGTTGTCTTTGAGCAGAGACACTGCCTGGCATGCGGAGACTTCCTGACTTCCTCTAATCACCCCCTGGCTCCTTTGAGTCTTCTTAAATGTTTTATACTTATACCGGGCAGTGGTGGTGCACGCCTTTAATCCCAGCACTTGGGGGAGGCAGAGGCAGGCGGATCTCTGTAAGTTCGAGGCCAGCCTGGTCTACAAGAGCTAGTTCCAGGACAGGAACCAAAAGCTACAGAGAAACTCTGTCTCAAAAATACAAAAAAAAAAAAAAAAAATTTTTTTTTTTAAAAAAAATTTTTTATACTTACTTATTCACTCTGTGTGTGTAAGTGTGTGTGTGTGTGTAAGTGTGTGTGTGTGTGTGTATAAGTGTGTGTGGTGGTCAGAGCTTGTGTCGGTTCTCACCTTCCCTGTGTGGGTCCCAGAGCTTGAACACAGGCTGTGAGGCTTGGCAGCACACGCCTTTATAGTGAGTGGCTAGCATCCATGAAGCCTACCTTTGACCCCAGCATCACACACGACCCCAGCATCACGCATGCAACTGTTTCTGGCCTGTTTTTAAGCTTGTACTACTAATTAGCAAGAGGATGCTAACTTGCTCTCCAGACGGTGTCTTTTCTTCCCGAGTGCAGGACCTCTAGAGGCTGTCTTCACTAAGGCTCTGTGGATGTGTTCTCAGAGCACCTGCCCCTTAGAGCACAGCTTAGTGTTTTCTAGAGCCTGGGGCTACTGGGAAGAGTTCACAGCAGCCAAGGCTACATTTTATTATTACAAAAGCGTGTAAATAAGAATATGAAGCTAAGCCAGGTGGTGGCAGCACATGCCTTTAATCCTAGCACTTGGGAGGCAGAGGCAGGCAGATCTCTGTGAATTCGAGGCCAGCCTATTCTACAAAATGAGTTCCAGGACAGCCAGCGCTGTTACACAGAGAAACCCTGTCTTGAAAAACCAAACCAAACCAAACCTAAAAATCAAAACAAAAACAAAACAAAAAAAACCTATTTATGTAGAAAAAGCTAAACAGACAAACAGACAAGGATATTAATCTCCCCCTTTAATTTCATTTTTTTTTTTTTACTTATTCCTGCTGACTTCTGTTCATAGCTCCTAGATCAGATCCTGGTATATAGTAGACACTTAATAAATGCTCAGTGAATGAAGAAACTCATGAATACAGATGGCTTTCCTCCTGGACCTTGACAGTGTGTGCATGCTTTTCTTCATTGATAGGACTAATCGCTTGTTAATTTTTTTGTTATTTATTATGTATACAATATTCTGTCTGTGTGTATACCTGCAGGCCAGAAGAGGGCACTAGACCCCATTACAGATGATTGTGAGCCACCATGTGGATGCTGGGAACTGAACTCAGGACCTTTGGAAGAGCAGGCAATGCTCTTAACCTCTGAGCCATCTCTCCAGCCCCCTTGCTTCCTAATTTTTGTCACCTGTGTGAACCTTATTCCTGCATGGAAATGGTGCCTCCTCATTCTCCCTTTCCGGTCACTCCTGCTGCCGAATGAGGCACTGGCAGGCCTTTCTTCTTCTGTGGGCCCTCACTGCTTCCTCCCAGGCCTTTGGGTGATTTCTATTGATGTCACCTGCTTTCTCTTCCCCCTAAATGCCACCCACGCAAGGTGTTCATTAGTCTACAGATCTTCACTCTGTGGGGAAGACAGGCTCAAGCATGTCTGGAGTATTTCCTTACCATTAGCAAGGGCTGTAAAGGTGGAGCTCTGGGAGTGTGGAGCTTCGGGGGCTTAGGGTGTCTTGTTTAGACTTGGCGGGAAGATCTGGGGTGAAAGCAGGGTGTGGGGGAGGGGAGGCAGGGTAACTGAGGAGCAGAAGGAACTGGTATGGGGCCAGTGCTGCAGCAGGCCAAGCAAGGGGGCAGGGAGTCTACCAAGAAGACCCACACGTGTTTTTCCTTTGGCTATGACCTGTCTTTCAGGACCTGCCCAGCAGGAGCCCTAAATTTGACAGAATTGCTCTCTTTGGTTGTCCTGAGACAGACTGTTGTAAACAGAGACTGCACTTCCATTCCTGGCTGCCCAGACCCGAATAATCACATAGAGGCTTATATTAATTATAAATTGTTTGGCCTATTGCTTAGGCTTATGATTAACTAGCTTTTACAACTTAAATTGACCCATAATTCTTGTCTGTTTAGCCGTGTGGCTTGGTACCTTTTCTCAGTGAGACATTCTCATCTTGCTTCCTCTGTGTCTGGCTGGCGACTACTTCTCCGCCTTTCCTCTTCTCAGAATTTTCTTAGTCAGGTTGCCCCACCTATACTTCCTGCCTGGCTACTGGCCAGTCAACGTTTTATTAAACCAGTATGAATGACAAATCTTTACAGGGTACAGGAGCATTATCCTACAGCAGACTGTTACAGATTTCCTTTCCCTTTGGAAATCATTTAAGAAAGAAGCTTTCCTTTGCCAGGCGATGATGGTGCATGCCTTTAACCCCAGTACTCAGGAGGCAGAGTCCGGGGATCTCTGTGAGTTCGAGGCCAGCTGGCCTATAAAGTGAGTTCCAGGACAGCAGAGCTGTTGCACAGAGAATCCCTGTCTTGGGGCTTGGGGAAAGGAAGAAGCTTGCCTTTGAGCAAATCCTCAGCCTTCAGAACCTCAGCTCCCTGAAGTGGGAGGCATGTGTTTGACCTCTGTGGTCTCTGCCAGGCCATCAGGTGATAGTCTGTTGGATTAGGGACTGAGTCAGTGGTGCGGGAGAATTGTCTATATTTTGTCAATCATGTTTTAAATAAATGCTGATTGGCCAAGCAGGAAGTATTGCTGGTGGGCCAACCAGACAGGAAGTAGAGGTGGGGCGATGAGAACAGGAGAATTTTGGGAAGCAGGAAGCTCCCGTGGTAGTCCTGCTCAGATCACTGAAGAAGCAGGATGTGACCTGCCCTGCTGAAAAAGGTACCAAGCCATGTGGCTAACACAGATAAGAATAATGGGTTAATATAAGTGACAAGAGCTAATAAGAAGCCTGAGCTAATGGACCAGTCAGTTTTATAACTTACGGAGATCTCTTTGTGATTTTTTCTCTGGGACTAAATGGCTGGGGGACCGGGCAGGACAGAAACCCCAACAAGCCTGGCCCTCATGTTACAGAATGGCGCCCACGTGGATAACTGCATCCACAGAAAGCCTGTCCTATGTCTTACAGAAACCATCTGCAGATCAACCGCTGTACAGCAGCAGCCTGTGGGGGCCAGCAGTTGATGGCTGCGACCGTGTGGCTGAGGGCCTGTGGCTGCCGAAACTACACGTAGGGGATTGGCTGGTCTTTGACAACATGGGTGCCTACACCATGAATACAAAGTCCCTCCTCGGGGGGACCCAGGCCTACAGAATCACTTATGCCATGTCCCGCCTAGCCTGGTAAGGGGGTCCCGCTGTGAAGTGGGTTGAAGGGAGCCAAGTTGGGCAGAAGCAGTAGCGAGACAGAGCTGAGAAGCTGCTGTTCTGGAATCCAGTTTGACAAGAAGCTCCTGGCCGCCTAGGTGCTGGGCACCTGGCTCTGGTCAAAGGTGAGGCTGCGCTCTGTAGGGGGCACACAGTTCTGTGACTGGTGCCATACTGGAGAAGGGGCTCCAGCCCTGTCGAAGGCCCAGGCCTGCTCCCTGAGGAGGTGAGGGGCAGCAGGCAGGTGGGGGAAGCAATGGGGTGTATCCCTCATTGGAAGTTGCTTGTGACTGGATAGGGAGGCAGGGCCAGATTTGGCTTCACTCTGCTTTGGAGGTGAAGTGAAGGTTGCAGAAAGCAAGGGCAGGTTTGAAGTGTGGTCTGGTCCAGTCTGGTCAGTGTTTTTGAAGACCATTCTGGCTGTGGGTGCGGGAAGGAGGCGGAGAGCAGATGTGGGCTGGAGGCGGCAGCCAGGCGGCAGCTCTGTGACCAGGGAATGACTTGTTGAGTCAGAGACCTCAGTCTTTCTATCTAGGAAGAGGCGGTAATGCCAATCTTCTCTGTCTCCTGCGAGGTGAGAGGCGTGTGAGGTGGAGGTCGCCAAGGCCCGTGGCGCCCCCATGCCAGCCCTGTGCTGGGCACTTCACCTCTTCCCTTTCACCCCCACACAACTCTGAGGGTCAGCGCCATTTCCAGAGAGGCCACACAGTGGGTGTCAGGCTATGGCAGGACTCGGAGGGTGGGACAGCTGCGAGGGACTTTTATGCAGGCCCCCCCCCAGAACTAAGTGGTGTCTATATCTGAGAGCCCCCAGGACCGTCACCAAATGCCAGGTCTGACGGGACACCAGGAAAGTCATGTTCCGTTCATCTGTTTAATGTAGCTGTTGTTTCTACCCCGTGTGGGGTACAGGGCAGGCCCATACAGCCATTTTGCCATTGGGTGTATTTTGACAAAGCCAAAAAAAATCAAAATAAAAACGTGTAGGCTTCTTTGTGAGTCCCCAACTGTCACCAACAACTACAGGTGGATGAGGTGGCAGAGAGTCACCTGCATTCGTTACCGGGAGCAAAAATACTGACCCAGAGAAGTGGGCATATCAGAAAGTCACCCCATGGCAAAGGGCCTCTAATACATTTTGCTTTGAGGCCTGTTTTTTGTCAGTCCCCGAGGGCACAGGAGTGTCTAATGTCGAGTGAGCTAAGGTGCGGATCTGTACCCAAAGACCCTGGCACAGAGTGAGAATGACCCTGGGGAGGGAGGGCTGTGGGTTGAGAAGGGGTGTTCATGGAAGTGTCTAGAAGCCATCTAAGCCTTGGAAACTTGGGTGCCCAGGACAGCCAAGAGGGTGGCTACAGAGGAGGAGGCCTGAGAGGGCCTAGTTCTGTTACAGAGTTGCCCGTAGCTCTGTCTCTCAAGCAATGGCATTCAGGGAAGAGTGAGTCGAGAACCCCAGAGGCCTAACCTAGATTTGGTCTTGAAGGGGGCCACTGAAGGGTTTTAAGAAATTGGGCCAACCTACATTTACAGACAAGGAGCCGAAGGTGCAGAACCTCCCATCTACCTCTGACTGTACGAAGCACCAGAGAGAGAGGTCTTCCTGCCTGTGGGGGACTGGAATGTGCTGGAAGTCTGGAAAATGAATGGGGTGGGGAACTGGGTAGGAGAGGGAGGGTAGAGCCCAGAGGGAAAGGGTAAGCTGGCATGGTCCTTGTGCTGTTTCCTCACCCAGTGTCCCCTCAGCATCAACCCCATCTGCCCAGCAAGCCACTGTCAGGTGCTAGCCTCCTGCAGCGTGAGGGATTCAGCCGTACCCCCTGCCCTGTTGTCGGTGAAGGGATGTCAGGAAGGCAGGCATTGAACCCTTGCTCTCAAGGAGAGGTGCTCTATGAGTAGACCCCCGCCGTGTCTGTAGGGCTCTGAACCTGGGTGCTGAGGAGGAATTAGTCAGCGAGGGCGGATGGCATGCTGGGGACAGCACAGCACTGGGAAGGGATGTGTGAGAGCACTCTGGGGTGCCACAGTGAACACTGGGCATGCATAGGGGCCAGTGTCGTGGACTGAGTGTGGCAGGAGGTGCTGGGGATGCGAGAGGAGAGTCTGCCCTTTGGAAAAACGAGTGTATCTGTGCTGAGTCTGTGTGGAGGAGCAGGAGCAGGTCAGGGACAATGGCGGATCCTAGAGAGAGGCAGAGATGCGGGAGTGGGTTGCTTGGGAGCCGGGCTTGGCAGGGCTGGCCTGGGTGTGGGCTGGAGCAGCTGGTCAGATAGTGGGACTGCTCATCCACCCGGGGTTGGAGGATAAGAACCAGTTTGTGGGATTGGGGCGAGGCAGGCAATGGGCTATTTTTTAAGCCCTAAACCTGGGGTGTGGAGAGCTGGGCTTATTTCTAGTCTCCCCACCTGTTAGGGAGGAGTCTTAAGCAGGCTGCTTCTTTCTGAGTCTGTTTCCTCATTGGGAAAATGGAGATGGTTTGGTCTTCCTGCAGTGCTTTTGGAAGAAAGGACTTAGGTAATGGGGTGGGTGGTGAGGAGACTGCTGCCGTGTCTGATGCACAGACAATCTCAGTAAACACGAAGCCTTTCCTTTATTGGGTGGTGTGAACCCCAGGGGAGAGACAGTGGGGACAAGGGCCACAGGCCTCCCTTGTTCTTGTCCTTGGCTGGGCTTAGGGATCGGGTGAGAATCCTGTGTGTAAGGAGGCCAGGGCTATAGAAGCAGGGGCCACAGGAAGCCCTGGGCCCTCTGTCCCCATGCTGGCTGCCTTTCACCTTTTGTCTCTTGCTCTCAGGGAAGCGCTTCGAAGGCAGCTGCTGCCTGGAGAAGACCAGGACACCGAAGATGTGTGCAAACCTCTGTCCTGTGGCTGGGAAATCACAGACACCTTGTGTGTGGGCCCTGTCTTCACCCCAGCAAGCATCATGTGAGCAGGCCTGTTTTCCCAGAGAAGCCCAGCGGGCCAAGGAGATGCCTCGGGAGAGGTGGGCAAGGTGGCAAGCTGGTACCCTCTGGCCAGGACTCTGGTGCTTGCTCTGCCACCCCCACGCTCCACCTGTAGTGTTTCTGCCCTGTAAATAGGACCAGGCTTACACTCGCTGTAGTTCAAGAGTATGCAACATAAATCCTGTCCCTTCCAGCCGTGTCTGCCTCTGCAGCGTGAGGGGCCTGGCCAGCCAGGCATGGGGGAGGGAGTGCTTGGGGTCTCACTTATCTCCTCCCCACCTTTGTAAATATGAAGCAAATAAATATTTAGGTTTTTTAAAAAATTATCCAGTGGAATCATTCACAAAGCAGCGTAGGCGTGGCTGAGAGAGAGCCTGGCCCACCCGGCATGCAGAAACCTGTTCCTCACCTCAGCCCTGTCTGTTCTCCTGAGCCCTAGAATCGCCTGCTCTCATTTGCTTCTCTGACTCATCCCTATTTTCCTCACAGGCCTCCAGGCCTGGTATCATGAGGCAGGGTGAGTTGCCTGGTTGAGGTAGGGGTCAGACCTGTGACCTTTCCTAAACTTATGACTGGTTGTGGTCTCTGTGTGACGCACCATGAAGGCTAAGGACAGGCCCAGAGACACTCCAGAAAGAGCAAAGGAATGGGGGGTTGTTGTTTTGTTTTGCTCTACTAGGGGCTCGAACCCAGGGCCTTGGGCATGCCCGGCCAGGGCTCAACTACTGAGCTACAATCTTGGCTCCACTTCCCTGCCCCCAGGAGGCTTTGCGTAGACTCTGCCTTACTCTCCTTCTAAGCTGGCAAGGCGGAGTAACCCTCACGCTTGGCTTGCTAGGCAGCAACTGTTAGAACAAGGCTGGTGCAGAGCATTGTGTTGTCCAGCACCATGGGTCCCAGTGTCTCCTCAGACTGGCAGTTCTTCTCAGGACACAGGCCTCTTTGTACTTTCATGGTTCTTAAGCTGTGGTGTGTGTGCTGAGCGAAGTTGTTCAAATTCAGACTTCTCCCAGCTCCTGTGGGCTTCCCAGAGCCTCTTCTTCCTGAGTTTAGGGAAACTGAGACAAAGTCAAATGCCACAGATCTACACTGACTTTTTTGAAAAAATTATTAATTTGATTTTTTGAAAGATTATTGTGTGACGTGTACAGGCACACATGAGCCATGTGTGTGTGTGTGTGTGTGTGTGTGTGTGTGTGTGTGTGTGTGAGAGAGAGAGAGAGAGAGAGAGAGAGAGAGAGAGAGAGAGAGGAGAGAGTCAGAGGACTTTTGGGAGGTGTTTCGTTCCTTGTCTTCCACCATGTGAGTCCTGGGGACTGAACTCAGGTTGTCAGCTTGGCAGAAAGCTCCTTTAGCTACTAAGCCATCTCACTGGCCCAAGTTCATTCACCCTTTAAAATGTAAGGGTGAATACTCCCAGTGTATCCCTAGCAGTGAGCCCACGCCCCTCTCCCTCCAGCCCTGGCAGCATGACTCTTACCATCTCTGTGCCTTGCCCATCTGTAGCATTTTACTATGACTTTTGCCTGTTTGGGAGCATTTCGTGGGCTAAGCCTGGCTGCTTGGCTTCAGAGTTTGTCACTCTGGGGCTTGTGCATGACGTTGGGGTCACCTAATGAGTCTGTGTGCCATGTGTTCTTCAAAATCAAGGGTGTCTTCCTCTCTAAGACTGGATCTAGTCTTTGCATTTTGAAAACAAACAGGTTGAAAGCTTAGGACATCAACTCAGGAACATCACTAGGAGCTCTTCCCTCGTCCCCGCCAGCCACCCAGAGCCATGCTTTACAGAGACTCTCATGTTGGCCTCAGCATCTGTGAGGCCATTCCTGAAGTGACCACATCAGCTGTCTGAGCAGATCTGGACCCACTCATGCGTCGTTTCTGAGTGGATCTGGAGGGACACAGACGTCAATTTCTTTCTGGAACAGGCACCTGTTCTCAAAGGTGGAGAGGTCCCTGTGAGCCATGGCTTTCTGGGCTGCAGTTTGGGGCTGGTGCCTCACTGGAGGGCTTTGGCGGCTTTTGAAGTGACTTCTAGCTTAGCATGGAGCGTGACTAGCTCTCTCCTTCACCGACATCTTTTGTATGTTTATGTAATATTTCTTTTTCCGAGGACAGATCTTGATGGGAGTTACTTGAGAATACTAATACTCATTTCTTCTTGAAAAAAGATTTATTATTTTTATTTAGTATTGATGGAGGAGGGTCATCTGTCTATCTGTTGCTTTCATTGGTTAATTAATAAACTGCTTGGCCTGATAGGTCAGAACATAGGTAGGTGGGGAAGATAGAACAGAATGCTGGGAAGAAGGGAAGTGAGGCAGATGCCATAATTCTTCGACCCAAGATGGATGTAGGCTAAAATCTTTCCCAGTAAGCCACCACCTCGTGGTGGTACACAGATTATTAGAAATGGGTTAATCAAGATGTGAGAGTTAGCCAATAAGAGGCTACAGATAACGGGCCAGGCAGTATTTAAAAGAATACAGTTTCTGTGTAATTATTTCGGGTATAAAGATAGCCATGTGGGAGCCAGGCAGGAACGCAGCCTGCTGTTCCTTCTACATAGTATGTGAATGTTTTGCCTGAATGACTGTACATGCACCACATGCATACAGTGCCCACAGGGCCTAAAGAGGATGGCAGAGTCCTCAGAACAGTGGTTTGAAAACTGCCATGTGGGCACTGAGAACTGAACCTTGGTCCTCTGCAAGAACAGCCAGTGCCTTTAACCACTGAACCATCTCTACAATCCCAGGGATTATTTCTTTTCGATCGTTTCTTACCTCCTTTTCCAAAGAGAAAGAAGGAAAAAAAAGAATTAAATGTCACGAATGGTAAGGGGCTTTGGGTCACTGTTGAGAAAACTGACCACAAACATTGAATTCCTCGAGTCTTGGCCACATGGGCATTTGTCCCCTTAGAGCACTGTCCTAAGTAGTCACTGCCAGTGGCCCTTACAGACATATTCTATTCTAGGACCTCACTGAGGGACATCTTCCCTCCATCATTCTCCACACCTGCCTTGCCTTCTCCTTCATGTGCTCCTGGGAAGTCAGTCGACCTGCTGCTGCCCAAAGCAGACACCTAAGCTCTCCCTCTAAAGGCTGGTTTCCTCCTTTTTCTCCTGCACAGTCCACCCTCACTCAGAAGCCAGATCCTGTCACTGTCGTGACTTCATTTCCCTAAGCATGACCCCAAAAGCCTTCACCAGCTACCTCTGGCTCCTAAACTATGACCCCTCTCGCTAGTCCCAGCCACACCAGCCTCCTCTCTAACACCCACAGCCGAGTCGGTATCTACTGCCCCCTCTCCCCAGAACAATCTCCCTGCAGCTCCCCCACTTCATTCAGGATCTTGTGCTCGAATGTTTTCCTCGGGTGGAGACTTCCAAGACCAGCCTCTGAGAAACAGCACTTCCCAGGATGTCCTTCTATTCTTCAGAGCAGTCATCACTGGTCCGGACACCGGGCAGCATGCTTCTCTGTGCATCACCTCTCAGGCTGCCCAGAAGGGGAGACCCCTGACAGTGGGACCTCCTTTGTTCACTGTGTTCTCATCACCCAGATCGGAGCAAATGAGCAGATGGCTATCAAGTCCCCAGCCCAAGGCTTAGTGCTTACATTGACAGCAATTCCTTCAGCATTTATCCAACACTTAATGTGCCCGTGACCGGTCATGGAGACTGGCAGTGTAGAACTAAGTCCCCGTGTGTCCTCTAGTGGCATAAAGTGCAATAGGGAATGACAGAGTAGAGAGTCCTACACGCTTCTGAAACACGTATGTGACAGGAAGACGGTGTTTAAAAAGAGCAGCGGGGGAAGACCTGGTGGGCACTTTCTCCTCCTTTCTTTCTTCCTCCAGCCTGGGAGAAGCAAGTCCAGCCAGGGAGCCTCATGAAGTCACAGGTCCAGCCAGGGAGCCTCATGAAGTCCCAGGGAGATACGTTGTCCTGAGAGCCCTACCCCAATCCCAGGAAACTCACCTGTCCAAGCTAGTCTACTTCCTGCAGTTAAAGGGACCATGGGGAGGCAACAGTATAGGGAAATAACCTCAGGATTACACCTGCGTAGAACCACGCTAGAAACACTTAGCGCTAGGTACTATGAGAGGCTTGTAGGCATATAGAAAGCCTTTGTATGGCTTCCTAAGTGGCTTTAAGATAGGATTGCGTGGTAAAATATAGGACACCAGTTAAGTTTGAATGCATATAAATTATTTTTGTGAGTGTATGTCCATCCGTGCAGTATCTGAGGTATTTTTAGGCCAAGACATTACTCCTTTAGCTGCAATTCAGGTTTAACAGGGCGTCCTGAGTTTTATTTGTTAACTTGGGCAACTCTAACCCAGCAAACCATTCCTTTGACACTGGAAGTCTCTCCCTCTATGAGTCTTTATAGTTTTGAGACCCCTTGCTGGGTCCTCCTTAAGCCAAGCACCGCCATCTTTTCGGGGTTCTTATGCTTGGAGTGGCTGCGGGGGAAGCACTGAATGAATATGAGAGGTCCCTTTATCCAGGACACTGACTTTTCTCATCTGAAAACAGACATCAGATTGTCAGGGCAGGAAAGCAAGCTTAAGTTCCTCCTCCCGGAACCAAAAGTGCGAGGGAGGCGAGCTTTGGGGAAACTTTTCAATGTTACCCCCAAGCACCGCAGGTCTGTTTTCGTGACATCACTTCCGCACCCCCAAACTCCTCGGATTCGAGTCGTGTGCTCGTGCGCCCTCTGTCTGTCGGGAGGAGGAATTGACTTTCCCGGCCTGAATTCGCATTATTTCATTACACTTCACTACACAACCCCGTGAAGTGAATTTTACTACAGATTCTCACCCTCACTTCCTGTATTGCATAATCTTAGTTTTACCGTTTCTTAGCAGAGTCTTGAGGCGTTAAGTTACTCTGTGCCACGATTTCTGTGTCTGTAAAATGGGGTTATATTACCTGCTTTATATGTTGCTTAATTAACATATGTAAAACATACAGAACAGTTCCTGGTATATGGTAACCATTAGTGACTATCTAAGAATGAGGAAACAGAAGCTTAAATATGAAGGAACTTGTCTAAGAATAGACAGGAACTGGAGGAGCAGGTTAGGGAGCATCCTTGCCTAGCCCTAGAGAGTTCTCTGTGCTCGCCCAGTTTCTTCCTGTGTGTGTAGGCAGCTGGTGGTGAGGACAACTGTCTTTATCAGTAGCATGTACAGTGACTATTAGCACCCCATCACAAATGAATGCTCTCTAGACATCTTAACAACACCAACGGAGTTGGTGAGGATCTTGTATGCCAAGACCACGTGCCAGGCTTCTGTAAGAAATGAGAATGGGAGGCTCCAAGATGCAACGCCAGCTAAATCCTAGGGAAGAAATAAATGGGTTCCTGAACATGCGAAATCTGTGATTTCCCCCCTCCCCTGTCTTGAAAAACAAAAATAAATTGTGATCCCATGGCATATTCAACTGGAGAGAGCTGTAATTTCGTGTGCTGCAGGCTGCTTGAGAGAAAAGGAAGCCCTCCAGAGAAGGTCTGACGCCTGTGCAGCCCGGAGCTGACTTCCTAAGAAGCAGTGACATTTCAGGGGTATAGCATGTGACAGGAGAGTGGCCTGATGACTCAAAGTCCTTGGGAGCTCAAGCACAGAACGGAAGGCGTGAATGGGCTGGAGGTGGGGGGCATATTATGAAAGAGTGTGTTCTGGGTGTTCAGGTGAGTCATCAGGAGTTCTCAGCAGGGAGAGAAGGTGACAGATTTACACTTTAGTTGAGGAGGTCGGAGGCCTGAAAAGACTGTGGCAGGTGGTCTCTAAGATTGTCACCAATGGTCCCACACCCCTGGATCCGTACCCTGCTTCCATTCTCTCTCCTGGAGCGGGGGCAGAGTCTAATGATCCCATCTTAAAGGACATAGTATGTTAGGAGTGATGACATCATGACTGAGTCTAGATTTCCTCTTAGGTGCCTACTCTTCTCAGGGGCAAGACATCAGCCATGTTATTAAGAGCTGTGCTGCGGGCAGGTCTGTATGTCTAGGAACTGATGCCTTTGACCAATAGCTGGATTTGCTGTCTTCTAACAGTCATGTGCATGAACATGGAAGTGGACTTGCCACCAGGCTGGGTTTGGGATCATGGCAGCGTAGACTAACAGCTGACTGCAGCCATGTGATAGGTCTGAATCAATGGAACCTGGCTAAGCCGTATCTAGGCTCACAGAAACTGGGATTTTAAGTTTTGCCTAATTTCAAGGTAAAAATGTCACACAATAAATTCTACAGAGATTAGATGCACAGAGTATGCAGGAAGGTTAAGGACCCGAGCAGAGATGATAAAGCTTGAACTGGGCAATGGCTATGTGGGACAAAAGGAGAAGACAGGAGAGATTGACACTCATGTTTAGTAGCACGCGGGATGGGATCTGAGGCATCCTCAGCATCTGGGACACTGGGGATGAGTTTTAAAAGGCTTTCCTTGCGATCTCCTGCAACAAGAAGATAAAGCAACAGTGGAGACTCGGGGATGGGCAAAGAGAAAACGGCCACTGTGGTTCAGAGTAGATAGAGTGCAGAAAAATAGAACAGGGACAGTCAGTGCCAGGGGGAACACTTTCCCCGGTGAGATTTACTTTCCCAAGTGTGTGGTGTAGTGTGCTGTGCTTCCATCAGGTCACGTATCCAGCATGTAGTGACCAAGTGCCTTCTGTAACATCACTGTTTCAGGTACTGGGGACACAAAAGTGGACACGAAACCCCTTGCCTTCATTGCATCCATCACTTGGTCTCAGATGGAAACAATAAGACTGTTAGTTTGTGGGTGCCACTCCAAGGCTGTGTAACAGTTTTAAACTTTTGAGGATTTTGGTACGAGCCTTCCAATGCTGTCCTCCCCATTTCTAGTCCTTTTTCGAAGATCTTGCCCTCTCTCCATTTCTGCCTCTCACTACAGTGGCATGTGCTAGACAGTGCCATAAATCTAATTCTCTGAGCAGCATTTTCTGTGTTTCCAGTCATTCTCTCTTGTAATCTGATTCCACCTCATCAACACCGGGTGCTGCAATGAGTCCTACATTTTGTGTTAGCTCTCACCATGTCGATATCTTTTCTTCTAATTTTATAAGTCAGGATAGGCTAGGTGGTGCTGCGGTAAGAAACAGTCCCAACATTTCAGTGGTTCAGATGGAAAGTTTTTTTTTTTTAAATATTTATTTACTTATTATGTATACAATAGTCTGTCTACATGTTTGCCTGCAGGCCAGAAGAGGGCACCAGACCTTTTTACAGATGGTTGTGAGCCACCATGTGGTTGCTGGGAATTGAACTCAGGACCTTTGGAAGAGCAGGCAATGCTCTTAACCTCTGAGCCATCTCTCCAGCCCGAAAGTTTTTTTTTTTTTAAAGGGCATTTATTTCTTGTTTATACTACTTAAACACTATGGGCATCTGAGTCCTTTAGAGACTCCCGTGATGGAGGAAGCCAGCACTTCAAATGCTGGCTACTATGTCAGAACTAGTGAACTTGGGAGTGTCTTGTTGGCAATTGCTCCATCTAGGACTTAGCACCAACAAATTGAGCCAAATCAGGCACATGGCACAGCCAACCTTAAGTGGGCAGAAGAGTGCTTTTCTACTCATTGTTTAGAAGTAGGGGAAAGAGGTGAGGTGGGAGAGCTGGATTAGTTATGAACAGCAGGGCGAGGTTCTTATGCCAGCTTCGATTTCACGGGTGGTCTTTGTAACCACTCCGTTTCATTCACCCTCCCCTCCCTCCGCTCCCTTTCATCTGTCGAGCTCTCTTAGCCAAACCCCAACCCAGTTAGATACAACCCTGCCCACATCCATGCAACTGAAAAGACTTCTGACTTCAGCCCTTACACTCCATCCTAGATATTTTTGGGGGAGAATCCTTCCAGGTTCTTACATTTCTGGGTCGGGGAGCGGGTGTGGGATGGAGCACTCAGGTGTGGCCACGGCACTGAGACAACTGAACGAGGGAGGAAAGAAGTATTTGTTATCTCCTGTCGTGAACCACTCTATGTCCTGTCTACCAAGGAGTTTGGGAAGGACTTGCCGTTTCCATTTCCGGAGAGCATAAGGGAAGATAATTAGGGTGACGAAGAGGAGAGGGGTATGACGGTGGACAGGTCGGAGCCAGCTGGAGTATGTGACGGCCTGATCACAACGAGGTCTGCTGCCCCAGCTCCCCTAGTCAGTTCCTGAAAAATTCTCCCCACTGTCAAGTCCCAGACAGCATCACCTCATCATCAGCCGCCTTGTGACCTGTCTCCCAAGCTCAGCTCTCCTCCAGTCTGGCCTTTAAGTAGAAGTCAGATTTGGCCATGTGGATTCCTGGTTTGAGTCTCCTTAGGGGATACTGTTGCTTCAGAGAGAAAGACTTAATCCAGTCGCACCCAGCCCTGGGGGTCAAAATCTGTATCATCCATCATGCCAATCATCACAGGTCTGTGTCATTGTGCCAGGCACACGTCTGTGGTGGTGGGACATTTGAAAGGTGTTTAGTCGGAGGTGAGAGGTGTAAGTGTAAAATACATAACAATTTCAAAGAAACAGTTTAAAAGGAGATACAAAATCTAATTGTATGTATATATTGGGTTAAATATACTGCTAAAATAATTTGACTTACAAAACTTTTCAATGTGGCAATTAGGAAGTTTTCAATTATATGTGTGTCTCATATGTCTGTGCTATGCTGACGAAAACTATGCTCACCAGCTTCATTTCTCTCCTTTAATTTTAACCAATAAACATTTTGGTTTTTCCAGCTTGGCCTGCTAGCATAGACCTGTAGTCCCAGGTGCATAGGCGGCTGAGGCAAAGGGAACACAAACTACAAAAGCTATAGCATGAGTTCAAGGCCAGCCTGGACAATTTGGTGTTAGGAATAAAAAAGACTGGGGATATATATCTATATATATCTATATATATATATATATATATATATATATGTGTGTGTGTGTGTGTGTGTGTGTGTGTATGTGTGTAGTAAAGTGCTTGCCTAGCTTGCAAAGCCTAAAGTTGAATCCCAAATATCCCCAGTACATGTGTGTGTTCATGTGTACTTGTGTATGTGTGTTCATTCTTCTTTGAAAGTACAAAACCTAGGGCCAATGAGATGGCTCAGCAGGTAAAACGCTTGCTCCACAGAACCCACAGAAAGGTGGCAAGAGAGCTGTTAGCAGACAGGCTGATCCAAGGCTTTCCCCAAGGTCTTGATGGATGGAGAAAGAATGTAGTTCCTTGTCTAATGCCAGGAACATGCTTGGCAGAGCCAGTAATACCCTGGGGTCAGAGTCTCAGGAGAGCTTTTTCCTGAGGCTCTGATGTATGGAGAAGGAACATAGCTACTTGTCTAAAGCCAGGAACATGCTTGGCAAGGTCCAGTAATGTCCTGAGACCAGGGCCCTGGGGGAACTGTGACTTCGTCCTGAGAACTCAGTTGTCCCATCCTAAGCTATGGTTCTCAATCCCAAGGCAGCTATGAGTTACTATGACACATTTGAGTTATCTTCTGTCCCCTTTGTGCACATTGCTTGATTAGCTTCCCACCAACTCTGCCCCATTTCCCATGAAGATTGTATATAGGATGCTGTATTTTCCCCTGAGACAGGGTTTCTCTGTATCCCTGATTGTCCTAGAACTCACTCTTTAGACCAGGCTGGCCTCAAACTCACAGAGATCTGCCTGCCTCTGCCTCCTGAATGCTGGAATTAAAGGCGTGCGCCACCTCTGCCTGGCGATACTGTACTTCTTAATAAAGTTGCTTGGCATGGGAGAGCTTGTATCAGACTAACTTTCCTATCTTCTTTGTTTTCTGACCCCCTGGCCCTTCCTTTCAGGGACTTGTTGTTGAAGAACGACCTGCTGGTCCAGAACAGAGAACCAGTCCCACAAAGTTTTCCTCACATGTGTGCCATGGAATGTGGGCCCACACTCACATCTCCCTCTTCCTCCCGCTTCTCTGTCTGTCTGTCACACACACACACACACACACACACACACACACACACACGTTCAAGGGCTACAGGGAGGCAGAATAAGGCTTACAGTCCTCAGGGCCACAGTAACAAGAGTGACTGAATGAACTCTCTTGACCTAAGAGGATGCTGAGGAATGTCCAGCAGAACCTTGGCAGGGCAGGGATCTAAGAGGCAGGTACCCTAGTTATGACTCCAGGCAGTGGGGTACATCATCCCTGGTTACCCTGAGAAGGCAAGGCGAATTTCTTCTCTTTACGTCACACCTAAGTGTCACAGGTGTGCAGACATGGCACGGCTTTTATTGGATATTTTCCACGATGAAACGAAATAAAAGAGAAATGGGTCCCCCCTGTTATTGTGGCCCCCTTTTCCAGACGGGCTCTTTTTATGTATCCCAGGCTGGCTTTGAACTCACCATCCTCCTCCTCCCTCCTCCCAAGTGCTGGGATCATCTGTATGTATCACCATGCTCACCATGGTCCTGGAGTCACTTTCCTGGGTCCTTCACGGGGATGGTGGGCTGGGACAGGTGAGTCGGGACCGCCGTCGGCACGTCTTCCATAAGATGCAGCTGACGACCAGTAGCGTGGACAAAGAATTCAGTGCTGGAATGATGATCACCGCAACCTGCAGGCCGCCCTTATCTGGACAAAGGGATAGGGCATCAGGTGGATTGCTCTCCCAGGGCAGGCTGTGCCCCTGACCTCTGCAGCCGTGTCTCACATGGCATTAGACTCCCATATCATGGAGGAGGCTTGGTACAGGGCAACACAGGCAAAGACCAGACGCAAAGACTGTGAGACCCTCGGGTGAATGTTTAGGTACCTGGCAGGTGCTTGGTAGAGGCTTTGGACTGAAATGGGGAGACATGACAGCGACACCCCATGCTTCTGTGCCTTGTCTTTCTCAGCCCAGCGAGTCACCTCCACCAGCACCATTCGCCAGCTGGGTAAGCTGCAGGACAGAGCAGGGACCCCACCTCATACCCTCACGCTTCCATGCCTTCATGGTCTCCATGTGCGCTCCCCCAAGCATCTTCTCAACACTGACATGAGCCAAGCATGTGGCCCAGACCAGTAAGAATTCACTGGCTCCCAGGAGCCCCCCCCAGAAAACTCTAGCTATCACTAACTGTTATTATTATATAGATAGGCTGCACGGAAACCCCACAGAAGTAGGCATTAAAAAAGTTATTGGCTGGGTGTGGTGGTGTACACCTTAATCTCAGCGTGCCAGAGGCAGAGGCAGGCAAATCTCTGTGAGTTCAAGGCCAGCCTGGTCTACAGAGTTCTAGGACAGCCAAGATTCTACACAAGAGAGCCCGTCTCAAAAACCAATAAAGCAAAATAATATTAGATGTGTGTGTGTGTGTGTGTGTGTGTGTGTGTGTGTGTGTGTGTGCACATCAGAAGACAACTTCTAGGAGCTTATTCTTCCCGCTCTAGGCCCCCAGTATTGAACTCTGGCCATCATCCTGGGCAGCAAGAGCCTTCACCTGCTGAGATCTCTCATGGGCACCAAGGGTAGACAGAAAAACTGAGGCAAGGAAAGTGAAATGTCTTATTCAAGGTCACCCAGCTGCACACTGGCAAGAGGTCAGGTCCCAATAGACTGGCCCCACCTTTCCCAGGTCTGCTCTGCCTAGGATTACTCCTAGAACATCTAGAGGGAGTCCTGGAGAAGGGAACAACCAACAGGCCCATACAAAAGGAGGCTGTGGAAAGGAGCCCAAGCTGATCTGAGGCACAGAGACAGGTTAGGGTCAGTGGACATCAGTGCAGACTCGTAACTCCTATTCAATAGTGGGCCATAGTCGCGAGCTCCATCATCACACACGCTTACCCAGGGACACTGTGGTGTCCCTGAGGCTGAGATCACAAGTATCCAAAAGCTCTGTGGGACCAGGAACATATGTGGGGCTCTGCTGTGCCGCAGCAGAGGTCAGGTACCGTACCCGCTGTGCCTGTGAAACGGGACCGAGGATGAGCAATCCAACTTTAAAACAGTCCCAGTCTCCTGGAAGAAATCCCTGGCTGCCTGCTTCCTTCGTCTCTCGTTCCACCCTGCGCTTCAGCCTCCCAAGTGTTTCTGTCTTCTCTCAGGTCTCCCCGTCTCCAGCTTTGCCGCACCCTGCACAGAACTACATAACTCTCTCAAGCCCTGTCATGGCTCCCTCTTGTCCCCAGGATGGCTCATGGCACGGCACCACGCACGCCTGCTTTCCTCTCCAGCGTCACTGCTCTGCCCCTTGCTCTCTGCAATGTTGTCCGCTTGATATGACCTAGGGTCACCTGGGACAAGGGAACCCCAACCGAGGAACTGTCCACACCGGATTGGCTCATGGCCTTGCCTGTGAGAAATTGTCTTGCTTGGTGATTGATGTGGGATGGTCCAGCTCACTGTGAGTGACATCCTACCTGGCCAGCCTGGGCTATATAAGAAGCTAGCTAAGCGTGAGCGAGACTGAACCTGTAGGCACCGCACCATTCCTTCATTGTTTCTGTTTCAGTTCCTGCCCTGGCTCCCTTCCATGACGGATTGTGGCCTGGAAGTGTAAGCCACACAAACCCTTTTGGTTGTGGAATATTCCTTTACACTGCGTGAAGATGTGTCATTGTGATTGGTTTAATAAAAAAAACCAAGCAGTCACTAGGCAGGAGGTACAGGCGGGACTTCTGGACAGAGAGCTCTGGGAAGAAGAGAGGGGGAGTCACCAGCCAGAGCCGGACTAACCAGTATGGGCATAATGGGGGTGCGGTAACGAGCATGTGGAAGAAGGTAGATTAAGATATGGGGGTTAATTTCAGTTATAAGAGCTCGTTAGAAACAAATCTAAGCTAAGGCTGCATTTTCATAATTAATAATAAGTCGCCATGTCGTCTCCACCCTTTCCCCTCAGTTGCTTCCTGTCAGCGTTAGAGCAACAGAAGAGCGGACACTCTCGCGTTCAGTCCTTGGCATAGAGCTCCTCTCCCACTTCCTGTCCCTGAAGAGGCTGCCATCTTCCAGTTTGCCTACCTAGCTCCTTCTCATCCTCTGGGGCTCAGCTTCCAGGAGGCACCTCTGGTCTGAGTTCCAGTAAGCCTGCCTTCTCCTGGCCCCCAGCATGTACACCGTGGTGATCTGGTCACCATGCACTCTCTGACAGAACCCAGGACCCTGTCTGTGGTTGCCCTGCTCAGTGATTGGCACATGAGATAGGGATCTGTGGGGTGAGTGACTGAAGTGGGGGGACAACGCCAGACAGACTGTTGAGGGCTGTCAGAGGAAGGTAGGGAAAAAAAGGAACTTCCTGGCCTGCCTTTGCCCGCCCCAGAGGCAATCTGGGGACTTGGCCAAGGTCAACACTTTTCTCTAGTGATCTTGGCTAAACAAACAACCTTTCTCAGCTACCACCCCCGAGCCCCTTCCACTCCTCATTCAGCCCTGGCCATTTGACTCTAGTCCAAGGCTGCTTCCGATATCCCACCACCCCTTTTTGAACACTTAGTTCTGGTCAACAGATGAGGGTGGACTGGGGGTGGGAGGCACATAGCCTGGATTCTCCCCGTTCTGCCACGATCTTGCTGTGTGCTCTGGAGGAGGTCATCTCCCCTTTGGGCCCCCGTTCCATCAACTGCAGCCAGAAAAGAATTTTCTCCATATGCTTCACCAGGCGGTCAGCGGCCCAGGGGCGTGCATCTGGGCTCTGCACAGTTCTGCCTTAGGATCTGGACACTTCTGTTGAGTTATAAAATCTGAACTCAGTGTTTTCCTCTGTAATGAAGGGATAAAAATGGCACCTCCTGTTTTAGGCTTATTGTGAGAGTTGAATGGGGTGACAGCTAGTAATTACCGTGTTAAAAATGTCTCAAGATCGGGTGCGTGACTGGATTAAACCAATCACAAGATATGCCAGGACTCCGAGAAGAAAGAAAACATGGATTTGAACAGAGTCTTGCATTCTCGAGTGGGGGATGTGCCTTAGAATCCACATGGCCCATGGTTCCCATTATATAACTAGGGGGAGATGAGATCGCTGGAGCAGGGAAGAGTTGCCTGCCCCAGATCACACTCAGTTCAACACTGTTGGATCATTGCTTCCTCTGTCCCACGTCTGGTAATCACGTGTCCTTCCCTCTGCTCACCGGACTGAGAAACCTGGCCAAGGTACCAAAGCAAGCAACACCTCTCCCCACCTAGCTTGAGTCTAGAGGCCCTCCTGCCTCAGAGTCAGAACCTCTTCCCTGCTGAGTCTTGGGTCGGCAGCAAAGCTCAAGGAGCTCCCCCTACCCCAGAGTCCAGTACGCGCGCGACAGGGAAAAGGGCTGGCATTTACTTACTGCAGAGGTGAGCAGCGGTGGAGAAGTTGCAGGAGGACCCCACGCCCATCAGGAAGATGGTGGCGCTTCTGCCCAGGAGGAGTGGATGTGGCAGGTACTCAGGATCTTGGAGGGCATGGCATTTCATTCCTGTGAGGGAGTGCGCAGAAAGTGTTGCACCCTGACCAGCGGGCTTTAGCAGAGCATTCCCTACTCAGAATGAGAGCCAACAAGTAGATGAAACGGATGCTGTAGAAGGATATTTACTAGGATGGATATGCCGCGCACCGCGGGCCCCCCGTCTGCGCTCTATGCGCCAGAACCCAGTTTGTGAGCTTCGGGTAAGGGGCTGGAGGTTGAGAATACACACGCAGAGGCAGACCCACACACAGACCTTCCAACACTGGTACCAAAAAGCCCTTCTTTAATAGCACCATGGAGGCTTAAATACCCTGCAGTCAATGGCCAACAGGTGAAAATCCCATCCTCCGATCCTCTAGGCTAAGCACAGCTTCTCGTAACTTCAATTAGAAGGCTCTAGACAGGGAAGGGCAGCTGAAGGCCAGGACTTAATTGGTCCCAACATGGATGTGTGCTCACAATCTTTTGTTAAGTGAGGGGAAAGCCAGCCTGTGAAACAGTAAAGTTGTGCGTGTGTGTGTGTGTGCGTGTGTGTGCGCGTGTGTGTGTGTGTGTGTGTGCGTGCGTGTGTGTGTGCGCGTGTGTAGGTCAGAGGACACCTTGTTCTCTGCAGGTTCTTTCCTTCCAGCACTTGGGCTTCAGTGATCAAATCCAGGTCATCAGGGTTGACAGCGAGTGCCCCTATCCATTGAGCTATCTCATTGGCTCCCCCACCTTAATTTCTGAGACAGCGTACCACCCGCCTGCCTCTGTCCTCCCAGCGCTGGAGTTAGAGATGACTTCGTCACACTGGGCTTTTTACAAGGACACCGAGGGTCAGCACTCAGGAACTCCCGTGTGAGCAGCACCACCTTACTAACTGAACCATCTTCCCGGCACCCCGAGTTTTGTAAAATAAATCACTTGGGACGAAGACTAAACCTTCTCGCCAAAATGCTGTATCAGTGTTTGAACAGTGGCCAATAATGGACGAGTTTCACCTTGGGCATCTTGACTGTTTTCCATAATGCATGTAAGAAAAGTATTTACTTAGGAAAGAAATGGGCAAACCCCTTGACCCACAGTTCCATTAGAAGGCTGTAGAAAGATGTAGAAAGAGGAGCATAGAGAATGATTGCACTTTCGTAGAAGGAATGACATTTTTGTTCATGTACAGACAAAGATGCCTGGAGGAGCGCAATGAACTATGAGTAGCTGCTGATTCTAAATGCAGGGCAAAGAAAACTGTTCTCTTTGTCTGATTTTTTTTATTATTTATTATTTGTTTTTATTTATGTGCATTAATGTTTTTCCTGCAAGTATGTCTGTGTGAGGGGAAGGTGGATCCCCTGGAAGTGGAGTCACAGACAGTTGGGAGCTGCCATATGGGTGCTGTGGATTAAACCTGGGTCCTCTGGAAGTGCAGTCAGTGCTCTTAACGGCTGGGCCATCTCTCCAGCACCTGATTCTTTTTAAAGTAAGTTACTTTATAATCTGTTTCAAATGCAGACAAAGCACTCACCGAATCTCGGCCACTTCTCCCTGACTCTCCTTGAGCAGTCTGGTTGGGGTGACCAGGAGGTACTTCCTGGCAACCCAGCTCCCATGTAAAGCTCTATTTCTGGTCCCTAAGATTTCTCCCAACTTGGAGACATGGTGGTTACATGACCCCGGACAGAACCTGTTTTCTGGGTCACCATCATGTCTGCAGCCAACAGAAATGCAGAAATGGTCTCTGTCTTAAGACAGGTAACAGTGGGAGACCAAAAGCGCTTCAGTTCTGGGGCAATGAACTCTGGTGGCCTTGGATGTTCTAGACGTGGCCAGTCAGCCAGGTTTCATGATGAAGGAAAAGGGGCTGGGTGTTCTAGACAGGGAGAGAATCTTACCCAAGCAGAGCTATGAAGAATGGAAACACACCGTCCATTGTATAAGGGACCTTAATGGCCCAAGTGCTGGGACTGCTATTGTATGCACATCATCTTCCACCTCAGGAGGAGGTCCCCGGGAACTACTGGGCTATGATGTGTGACCATCATCCCATACTGGGATGCTGATAGGAGTAAGGGCTGAGGGCCAGGCTGGCTTGGTTGACAAAAGCTCTGGGATTTCCAGCCCGTCTGACAACAGAGTGGAAGCTGACGATCTGCACAGTGTTCTCCGCAACCCCAGTGTCATCTTTATCCCACATGCTTGCCACAGTGCCTGACATCCTATCATTGGCTGCCAATCTTCTGGGAGATGACTCTGTTATAAATATGAATGGGTTGGATGGAGTTACCTCTCAAGTCATATACCAGTTGTCCTGAGAGTGCCCGTCCTTGCTCAGCTTCCACCTAAAGGACTCTGTAATCCTGTGATTCTTGTGTCCTTTATTTTTGGGGTACTGTAGTTCTAGTCTCTGACAGGCAGGCCTCCACCCTGGACATCTCTACATGAAGCCCCTCTTGTCTGAGTGCCATTTTATCCCTGCTTATACCATGTTGGGCTTCCCCTTGCTTCTCCTCTCCTAGTCTGGCCTGGGGCCCCGTTAGCTGGCTTTGTGAGCCTCCTGGTGGGCTCTCCCTTGCTTCTCCGCTTGTCTGGGCTGGGACCCCCTTAGTTGGCCTTGTGAGCCTCCTGGGATCAGGACACAGAGATTGTGGTCTTAGCTCTGCCCCATGCTGCAAACCTTGAGCTATCAGCTAACCCTCTCTGGGCTTCAGGTTGGGTCAGAGGATCACTCAGTCTCTGTCAGGATTCAGACCCAGTCACTCATCTAGGTCCATTGTTTTTGCAGACTCTGCACCAGAACCTGGCCTTTTGTACCTTTAACATCAGCCCCCTGACAGGCTTTGCTTGGTGTGACATCAGGGTAGGACTCCCCCAGGTATCTGGTCCAAAGTGTCAGTGCTTCCTCATTTCACCTGATTCCTAGGGTCTTACCCAGACCTGTGTGTCTTCACCCGCTGCCCCTAGTGCTGGGCCTGCCAATATGTGCAGATGCACCTAGCTTTTTATGGGTGTTCCGCGGATCCAGATCCATGTTCTCATGCTTGCACAGCAAGCGTTTTGCCCCCTGAGCCATCTCCCCAACCCCTGGAAGACTGTTCTTTATTTAGGGTAACAACAAACAAACAAACAAACAAAACCCACTTGTATAAAGACAGAAGATTAAAAAAAAAAAAAAACAGGAAAAAAAAGCACATTTCAAAAGAAAGGCATTGCCTCTTCTCCCTGTGCACCCTATTTCTGCTCTGCTCCCCACCATGCCTCCTTCAGGTGGTGTAGGATTCCCAGAATAAAGACCTGGTGGACAGCTAGGATCCGATTCAGCACCTTGGCCAGGCTTTGCCCCCCCCCCCCAACTCCCTGCACCTTCACTCAGCCCCCAGCCTTTGTGACTCAGGCCTTTGCAACTGACCTCCTGGCGTGGCAGTCTTGGTTCTGAGCTGGTGGTGAGCTTGGGGTGTTAAACAGAGCGGAGACCCAGGCAGGAGGAGTCTGTCCAGGTGTGAGCAGTCAGCCTCTCGGGATGGCCTCCCTGGCAGGAGGGAAGGCCGGGCCCCAGAGTCTCTGAGGTGAGCTGTGTATTGCCAAGAGACTTTTTCGTTGTTGTTTTTCTGTCTCTGCCATCACCCCAGAGAGAGTGACAAAAAAGATTAATAGCCGAATCTATTGAGGATCGAGTGGCCCAAGTGGTGGGACCCAACATTCCACTTACCCTGGTAATCAAGCAGATCTCTAAGCTGTGCCCAGTAGACATGGGGAAACTGAGGCCAGAGAGGATTAGGAACCTGCTTAAAGTCACAGTGTGCTTCATAAACCCTCCTGAAGCCATATGGGATCTGTGGTGTAAGGTCCCTCTTCAAAGCCCAGGATCCTAGTTATGGTGGCTGCCCCATCACTGAGTGGTCCTCAGAGTTGAGAGAAGTCCCTCCAGAGAGGTCTAAATGTGGCCTTAGTGCTTCCGGCTCTTCCAGGGACTAGCTGTGGATCCCCTGGGCAGCGTTGCTTTGTGTCTCTAACACCGAGATAATGACAGTATCCTCATGGGCTCTTCTTTGTGGTTAGATAAAGTGTACAATGCACTAGAACTTGGCTTACAGACTGCATACGGGGCCTCAGAATGGGGGCTCGAGACAATCAATTAGTCCTTTCTGCCAGCCTCACCTTCAACTGTATTGTTAGCCTGACAATCCCGATCTCTCTCCCTGTCCCTCCCCCTTCTCTCCCCATCCCTCCCTCCATTTCCTTCCCCTTCTCTCTGCCCCCCCCCCCCCCCCCCCCCCCCCCCCCCCCCCCCCCCCCCCCCCCCCCCCCCCCCCCCCCCCCCCCCCCCCCCCCCGCGTCTCACTCTTTAGCCCAGGCTTCTAGTTCCAATACTGGATCTTCCTGCCTCTAGCCCCTTCCCTCTCCTTGCCCATGGATCTCCGCCTAGGAACTCAAACAATCCAGGGCCTGGTGTGGGTCCTTTTCCAGCCCACCTCAAGGTTATAAAGTCCCACCTAGTGCCTTAGAGGGTCCACCTCCCTCACCCTGCAGGCGAGGAAAGGAAGGAAGGAAGGACGCTTTCAGTTAACATGAATCAATGAAAAGCCAAGACTAGATCCCAAGGTTCCCGTTCTTGCATTGCAGAGCTGCGGAAGAGCAGGCAACCTTCTTGTTAGCCATGGGCACAGCCTGTGTGTACACAGACAGGACCCTGATGGACTATGCCTAGACTGCTTCTCCATCAGTTGGAGGTAGGATGGACTTCTATCTCCATAGCAACCTAAGGACTTCCCTATTTACCTTGTTCCACACCCCTCACAGGATGCAGGAGGAAGATGAACTTCTCAGGGGCCAAGAAGGCACAGAAGCTTAGAAAACCCATGTAGCTTCAGGCACAGACTGTGGGAGAAGAGGCAGGGCCTCAGGAACTGTATACTTTATAGCTTCCCAATAAGTCATGTTAAGTCTATGCTAGCCAGTTGTGGTGGCACACGCCAGTAGGATTTGCTGAAGGAGGCAGAGGCAGGAGGATCACGAGTTCGAGGCCAGCCTGGGCTACACATTAAAAAAAAAAGTCTATGCTATCACCCCTATTTTACAAGGGGAGCAACTCAGGCCCTCAGAGGTTGAGTTGTTTTCTCTAAAGTGAAGCTTGATCTAGAGCCCAGGCTTATATAGTCTAAGACTCCGGCTGCCGCCCTGTATGGTTCCCTTATCCGCTTTCAAGGTTACCCCATTTTTCTTCAGGCAGGGATGTCTGCCCTGCCTGGTGAGTGTCTGGCAGGGCTGTGGGGTGGGTGCTGACCCAGAACTCACTTCTTCCTGTCTGGTGTGGGCTGTGGGCTTCTCAGAGTCACATCCTCTCTTTGGACCTCACTGTGCTCTGGAGATGTCTTCAGCGGGGCTGCCTAGGGGACCAGACTGGCTATGCTAATGAGTGTCCCCTCTCTGGGGTGGGACAGGCTGCTTTGTCTTCATCAGAAGGAATGGAACAGACACCTGTGCCCTGTAACCTTAATTTAATACAAATTGATCATAATGCACAAAAGAGCAATGTTTTAAATAAAAATACTGTCGGGAGTAGCCTGGAGTCCCGGAGTGGAGGGCGCGAGTAGAGCTTAGGGTTCCTCTTGTGCAGGGGGGGCCCAGTGCATGGCAGTTGTGAGTGGGAGCCCCTCAAGTTCATCCATTCTGGCTCCTTGGAGATGGACATGCTCACTGAACCCCAAATACAGGACTGAAGCCCCAGGACTACAGTGAAGCTGGGGAGCCATTTTGATTGTATTTCTGACTCCGACCTACTCCTGAGATTGTTGCCTCTGGGCAGGGACAGGCAGGGACAGAGCCTAGGAGCAGGAAATCTTCAGCAGCTCTGCTTCAAAGTCAAGGCCGTGAGGTGGGTTCATTGATTCTCCTGAGTTCTGCACAGTTGGATGCTGTGGTAAGGAAATTGTGGATGGGCCTGCTCCACCTCCATGCTAACTTTCTGTATGGATGAGGCTGGGAGAGAAAAAAACTACACTTCCCAGACTTCTTTGCTGTCAAAATCTGGGTTCTGACTCAAGTTTCCACAGAAAGAATCCCTCCAAAAGATATAGATTTGGGACCTGAGTTGAGAGAGAAGCAGGCTCTGATAACCACTTGCTGGAATGGACAGTGGACGGTGGCCCCGAGCAGCTAGAGAGGCAGGGGCTCCCCACGAATGGAAACAGCTTTCATGGTCACAAGACATCATCACTTTAGCGGCCTGAATTGTCTCTGGAAACTCAGCAAGGCTCTCCTCCTCCAGCCCTTCCAGTGATCTTGAAAGCCACCGGGGAGCTGATTGTAAATTCTTGTCTGATAATGCCAACGAAGGTGGCTCTTGTGTGCGCAGCAGGATCCTATGGGAGCCAGATGCCAAGTCCAAAGTGGTACCCACCGACAGCTCTCCTGGGATTCAGGTCCTGATGAGAAGAACTGCTACCAGCACCCTCTCTGTCCCCACAGCAGCTCATAGAGGCCTGACTAATGAGGGCTGGCTGGACCTCTATCCCCAGGGCAGCTGGGGACTTGGATCGATATCGTTCATTGCTGCTTTGTCTTGACAGTGTTCTGTATTGGTTTCTGGGGTCCTTATGCCTCACCCTGCCTCAGAGTCCATGGACTGGAAGGTAGAGGCATGACCGTACCATGTGAACTGCTTGTCACATGCCACAGCGTCGTTTCTGACAGTGGGAGCAGCTTAGTGGGGGAGGAGGAAAGCTGCAGCTCTCGGCTTGGTGCAGGGGTAGCAGGAGAGGGTGACCCTCAGATATCCCTAGGACCAGCTTCCATCTAGGTCTACTGTGTACTTGGGTCAAGAGTAAAACAACCCATTACTCTCTTGGTCAGGGGCAAGTCATGTCTTAGGCCACAAACATAAGAGGATTCTGTATATCTTTTGGGCTGCTAGCTATTGGTCACATCTGATCTGTCAAGAGGCTAGGTCGCTTGGGCAGAAGGAGGGAAATTCCCTGTCCCTGGGAGAATAGGGAGGAGGGGTTGGGCTAGGGATGCCCTGGGGAGAAGCCATGTAACATCCCATTAATATCAGAGCTACAGGACATTAACCACGGAGCACAACCCCCAGCTCGCAGGCAGGGCAGAGGAGGCTGGGGGATAAACAACTGGCCTGAGGTCTCAGGGAGGCCATGGCGGGCCTGAGTAGTCCAGCCGCCCCCCCCCCCCCCCCCCCCCCCCCCCCCCCCCCCCCCCCCCCCCCCCCCCCCCCCCCCCCCCCCCCCCCCCCCCCCCCCCCCCCCCCCCCCTCCCGTTACAAACTCGAACGTGTCCCCCCCCCCCCCGCCGTCTGCTGGGCAAGGCTCTTGCTGGTGGTCACAGACCCAGAAGGCTTTGGTCTCCTTCAGCCCGGACTAGATGCGGACAGTGTTGATCCTCAGCGGCTGGACGTTCTTGCCATTAGCGTGGCTCTGGCCAGGGCTGAAGTAGGAGCAGAGCTTGCCAGGGAACTTCTCTCGGAAGGTGTAGAGCCAGGACATGTCGTCGGCATTGTAGAAGATGAGGAGGCCCTGGTCATAGTCCAGGAAGACACCCACCTTGTCGAGCTTGTCACGGACGTTGAGCCGCGTCCAGGGCTCCGTGCACGCGCTGTACTGATTGCCATCGTGCATCACGATGCAGTAGAAGCCGCGGCTCGGCTGGATCTGGATGCTGCCCTTGCGGCTCGCAGCCTCGTGGGCCAACCCAATCACCCACTGTGTCTTCTCTGCCACCACCACCTCCCAGTAGTGGACGCCACTACTGAAGGCCTCGGAGCCCAGCACCGACACCTCCACGTCGAAACGCTTCGGTGAGTCCTGCAGGGGTTGTGGGTGCAGGTTTCCGTAGGCCACGATGGTGCAGTCATCCGACAGGATCAGGCGCTGGTGGGCAGTGCCTGGGTCCAGGGTCAGGGCCGCTGGCACTAGGTGGGAGAGAGAAGGGGAGGATGGGAAGATCAGTGGAGAGAAGGCTGTAGGTCCGCTGTGTAGTGCCCACTTGAGGAGAGGGTCCTGGTTGGTCTCCAGGAGGCTACTGACCTACTGTGTCACAAGATAAATGAACATAAACTTGCCCCCTTGTCTGTAGCTGCCTCCTCTACAAAAAACGGAACACCTGGCCGCAGAGGAGTGGCTGATAAGGTCAGAGTGATTCCCAGGGCAAAGCACGGAGTGACTCCAGAAGGGAGTTTCAGAGCTGGGAAGGAGCAGATTAGCCAGGTGATACTGCCCCCTAGAGGGCGATCTGAAAACGTTTGCCGCTTGTCTCCAAGACTGGCGGGATGGAGGGTGGCTAAGCGAGCTGGGGACAGGCTGGCCTCACGAGGGATGATTCACCCCACCACTGAACTCCAGACATCCTGCCAGACATCCAAGTGGTAGAGAAATCTTTCTATGCGGGTCTGGAAGTACAACCTACCTTGGCAATATGTATCAACGTGAAACCGATCCTGTGATTTTTTATAACACATTGAGGGTTTTGGAAGGCAATGACCGAACTGAGGGAGGCTACACTTTATCATTGTTTGTGTAGGACTCGGGCTGATTTGCTCAGTACATCTCTAAGGATGACACCGTGGGCACAGACAACCGTCTGGATGGTGCTTCAGTTACACTGTGAGCACTGGTTGCTTGGTTGTGCTTTCCAGGGTGATTCAAAATATTTAATGATGGGCTGGGGATATGGTTCAGTTGGCAAAGTCCCTGCCTGGCATGCACAAAGCCCCAGGTTTGATCCCCAGCACCTCATAAAACTGGCCATGGTGATATGTGCCTGTAATTGCAACCCTCTGGAGATGGAGGCAGGAGGACCGTAAATCCTAGGTCATCTTACACTACACGGTGAGTTCGAGGCCAGGCTGTACTGCAACCGGTGCTGGCTTCAAGGAAGTTTAACTACAAATCACCTTCTATTTTTCCTTTATACTACGGTCAGTTGTTACATATGTATGTATACATTATCATATATATAAAATTAAAAGATCATATGTATGAGCTGAGATTTTAAAATTTATTTGTTATTATTAAAAATAGATAATATGTCCCAAAATGTTGGAAATCTCTAATCCTACCAACTTTTCCATTTGACAGACAGGAAAATCAAGACCCTCGGGAGCAGGTCAAAATATGCTGGCAGAGCGGAGACTATTCAAGGCCACCTGGTACCTGGCCACAGCCCACCTCTTTGTTCAGGCCTAAACCCTTACTCAGCTGTCCCCTGCCCCCTACATCCTCTCTGCCATGGAGATCAGCCCCCCCCCCCCCCNGCCCCATTCGAAGGCCTGTCCTCTGGGAGCCTTCCCACTGGAGGATTCAGCTGGTTTCTCCCTAGGCCTCTGGGACTCCTGTTCTCTCTGCTGCTCTCCTATACAGGGAACGGCCTTCTGGGCTCCTATCTCACCCAACTTTGCACCCAGAGGCCAAGGCCTGTGTTGCAGCGAACCCTGTCTTCCGGGAGAGTTGAATGCCCAGCACCGAGCCTGGCACGGCGGGCAGGCTTTTGGACACACAAACACACTCACTCCTGTCTGACAGTGTCCCTCGTGCAGGCTGGGTCACCTGGCTCTGAGCTGGCCATACCGGCTCAGCAGGTCTGATAGGACAGTCTCTTGAACTCCACAAGACCTCTGTTTATTGATAACCCCCCAAGGAGCGGAGGAAACCTGGGACCGGCACTTCTCAGTGAATGAATATTTCCAGGCCAGGGTAAGACAGAAGGGAGAGAGCAGGATGGAACGACGGAATACTGCTACAGTTCCTCTGGGCCAAGGACTTTCCCGGGCTCCCTGACTCTTTCCTATCAGCTGGAGCAGGGACACGATGGCTCTCCACTGTTACCTCCCATTCAGCGCCCCTGTAGGACGCAGATACACAGAGGAATAAGACACTCCCATGCTTGTGACTGTCCCGCTAGGCAGTCACGGCTGTTCCCAGCATCATGCACCCATAACAGGCTGACCTGCATGGAACTGCTTCCATGAGCCTGATCATAGTAACTTCACTTCCGTACCTCACACCTCTCTCTTGACGTCAGAATGCAGAGAGCTGTGGGCATAGACGGGCCCGTGGAACAATCCTTTGTCCGGGGACATAAAACGGAGAGGAGGTGCTAATGGGCCCACAGGTGAACTTTTGCCTGTATTCTGTCAGTAAGAACGAGAAAGTTCCTGCCCTGTGTGGTGTGAAGAGTTCTCGCAGTGAGAGGGAGGCTGGAAGGAGGTGTGAGTGCGTGTGTGAGGACCTAATCAGCTACAGATGTGTTGCTGATACTACAGGCAGTGGGACACGCTGGGAGTGGAGTCCCAGGGAAAACATCAGCCTTTGGGAATGCAGATTCCCACATGCCAGATGCCTAGGAGGTAAGGAGGTCAGCAAAAGGGAGACCCCAAGGCTCAAGAGATAGTTAAGGGGATACCAGCAGGCAGCATGAAGATTCGCTGACTCTCAGGTCTGTGTAGGCTTTGGGGCCACCTCTGGAGCCCCTGGCAGCACCCTCCGTGAGGCCGGCAGGAACAGGGGCCTTCAGTCCAGAGAGCGGTCAGGGACCCTGAGGGGCACTCTGGTGTGGCAGTTCCCCTTTCGCCCCTCCCAAGCAGCCTGTACCCTCAGGGTGGTGATGAGACCCAGAGAGACCCAGTGAAGCCAAAGCCTTTCTCCAGGCTCTGCTTGGAGGTCAGAGTTCACGCCTAACTGTGACGCTCTTCTTTATAGACAAAGGCTGGCTCCGCTCCGCTCCACTATGTGTTCTGAGTTTCTGAAACCACTCTAAGACCTTGGGTCAAAAGGCACCCAGGAAGGGTCACAGACTTCCGGACTCCATGAAAACGTTTCCTGTTCCTCCTCAACCATCACCCAAGCAGTAGAGAAAGGCCTCCCAGATGCCCAGCCCGGCACACTGCCCAGCAGTCGGAAGCCCGGGTCTCTTTGTTCTCGGGTACAGTCAGGGTCTCATGAGACAGTAAGTATGCCTGCATTTTTTTTCCCTCTCCAAGTCAGGCCTTAAAAAACAGAAGTCTAGCCCAAGTCTCATAGCTCCTCAGGCCCTCAGTGCCCTCTCCTGCGTTCACAGAGTCTGCACAGAACAGGCACCGCTCCAGAGAGTCACAGTAGTCCCAGGGTCTCGATGACTGTAGCCATTTTTCAGAAGAGCAAACTGAGGCTCTCTGAAGTAAGCGTCTTACTTAGGTTCTACTTGGGGTGAAAGGGGAATTGGAGCGTGAGCTGGGTCTTTTTACATGGTGTCCTTCCATCATCTGGCCCCAGAAAATCTGACCAGCAAGGTGGGGCAAGTGTCTGATTCATAATAAATAGTACAGCATGCTTACTAAGTTACGGGACCGTCTTCACACAGAAATTAGTCCTCTTTGTTATCTATCCTGGGCAACCACCAGGACCACCTCTGAGGTGTAGGCAAGGCAGCTCAGCTGCAGCGGGGAGGGGGGAGGTGGCTTTGCCTTGGGGTCACACAGTGGGGCAGAGAACATTCTGGGTCTCCACATGATTAGATCCAGATGAGTAGCGACTGGGGGAGAGGCCAGGCGAGGCAGCGGAGGCTGAGGAGGGAGAGGAGTGTCCGGTGTCCTTGGGACAATGGGCTGCCTGGCTCGCTGGGGACGTTTGCGTGATAGGGCTGAGTTGGCAGAGGGATGGTGGGCAGAGGGCTGGGGGCAGGGCAGGCGGCTGAAGGTGATGAAGTGTGGAAGCTCCGGAGTAGGGGAGCGACAGGTGTTAGATGGGGTTCTCAGATGACCCAATGGGAAGCTTAGGCTGTAAAGGAGGGGCAGGCAGGAAGCCACTAGAAGCCACAGTCAGGTCCCTGGGGAAAAGCAGCCCTCCCATCTGGACATAAAAGGTCTGGTACTCACAGAGAAGCCAGAGTGACTTCATAGATCCTGCAGACAAAGGAGGGGCCCAGCCAACCAGGTCACTGCTGTCTAAAGTCCCAGGGGCCTTTGCTCAGGGCAGAGTGCTCAGGTCACACACCTGCCCCCTCAGTCCCTTTGCAGGTAGTGTTCTCAGGGTCTGCGGTCTCAATCGAGACAACTGTGCTTCCAAAAGATGTCTGACCACAGCCGGAGACACTTTGGGTTGCTCTAAGGGAGGGGAGGGGACAGTGGCACCTAGTAAGCTAGATCTAGAGGCTGCGGAGGCTGCCAGTCTCCTGTGGTGGATGGGACAGGGCCTTCAGCAAGGCCTTGTGGGTCAGCGGCACAGAGGCCGAGACACCCTGCCTGACCATTCGCTCACTTGTCATGGAGGCGAAAAGGGACATTGCCATCTCCGTTATTCCGAGGACATAATGGGACTAGAGGAAGAAGGGGGATGTCTAAGGACCTACAGCCAGTCCCTTTAATTTACTGAGTACCTGGTATATACACTAGGCACTATTCTAGAAGTAAACTGGAGTCTAACATCTGTTCTTTTATTCCTGCATCCACAAACACTGACTGCTGGCTGCAGGGGATTAACTGAACCCAGCCTCTGGCCCCTTAGAGCTCAGAGTCCAGAGAGAGGGAACGAGAGTCGCCTCAGCTGTTATCGGGCACTGTGATCTGAAAAGGCCACGGTTACCTGAGGAAACCCAGGAAGGCATTTCGGCTGAGGTGTTTAAGGCGAAGCTACGAAAAGGGGGTGAATTTTGGCCATCGAATACGAAAGCATTTGATGGTGCCAAGGCCTCCAGGCAAAATGCGCAGAGGAGGGAGAATCTGGCTCGTGCACAGCCTGACGATGGCTCAGGGCAGCTTGAGTGTGATGTCTTAGAGGGTTCTGACTGACTGGGTGAGGCTCTTGTGGCAGGGATGAGGCAGGTGGCAGCTGAGGCAGCAAGTTTCTAGACCACCCCCTTGAGGGGTCCCAGGGGAGGAAAGAAAAAGAGCCTGGGGTTCTTGTCTGTCTCTAGGTACCCTGGTTCATCCACACATGGCCCAGTGTGAAAGTCCTTCAGAGGCTGGCAGCACACTCCCGGGAGGCAGCTGAGTTTGCTAGAAAGCCTTCCCTTCTCCCAACATTGTTGCTTTTGTTCATTAGACCCCCTCTTCAACTCTAAGACGGCAGGAATGACACATTAGATGAGGCCTGTCATCTGAAGGGGAGCCCCAGTTCCGTGCCCCAGCATCCATACCCTGGGTGATTGTACCAGGGACCTCTCCATCACTGCGGGGGTTCAACTGAGGACATTCTGGAGTGACCCGTGCTCTCCAGTATCCAAGGCAAACCTGAGCTTCTCCTGGCTGCATCTGTTGCTTCTGATGGACTGACCCTCCTTCCCTGCCCACACACTTTGCCCCCCAACTCCCCTCACCCCGCCCCGCCCCCACCCCTAGGTTTCCATGATGTGAAAATCTCATGCCAGAGCCTCATCCCACTAGACTGCCAAGGTTAGGCCATTTGTCTGTCTCCCTTGACTCTTGAAACTGAGGGACCGTCACTGTTTGGAGAATGAAATAGCGAATCCATCCAGGTGGATGGACTCTGACTCCTGTGTCAGGACAGGGAACAGCTGTGCCTCCACTTGGGGAACAGGCACAGTAATAGAACCTGCTGTAGAGGGCTTTCTGGGGGCTCGAGGGCTCGGCCTAGGCTCTGGGGCACAGTGGACGATCCATCCAATCGCTCTGGCTCCGAGCCTCTAATTCTGCATGTGTGACGTGTGGATGACTGTGGCAAGTTCCTCCAGGAGTGGAGTGGGTCACCGTGATACAAAGCACTTAAACCAGAACAGAACACCCGCAGGCACTCTGCCCACTTCCTGCTCTGCCACCTGCCACACCTGGCCCAGGTGGCAATGCACACTTCTCCCTGTCGCCTCACCTGGGTGGATGTCCTGGAAAAGAGACTTCCAGATGGTGTACTGCAGAGGGCCCGTGTACTTGGAGGTGGGGAAGTCTTCGTACGTCAGGTTGGTTTCGTGGATCTTCCCCTTGAGCCTGGAAGGACAGCAGGAGAGAAGACTTCATGGAGCCCGGTACTCACCTCCAGGGTGTATTGATATTTTATTTATTTAAATAAAGCTTGCCTGAAGATCAGAGTGCAAAGCTAGCCACACTAGTCAGTCATATAGGTCAGGCAATGGTGGCACACACCTTTAATCCCAGCAGCCACACTAGTTAGCCAGTGAGGCCGGGTGGTGGTGTTTTATGCCTTTAATACCAGCACTAGAGACGGACAGGAGACAGGAGCTCAGGGTCTCAGTCTGCAGTCACACTGAGGACAGGATCGCCCAGCCTTGGTAGAGATAAGGACTCTCTAGTGGTTGGCTTCTTTGCTTTTTCTGATCTTCAGCTTGAACCCCAACATCTGACTCTGGGTTTTTATTATTCGTGCTGCGCCAGAGTGAGATCATGAGTGAGATGTCTGTCGTACCGAGACGCAAGTGCCTGCTTCTGCCTTTCGAGGCCTGTTGAGGGGATCTCATGGAGTAATGTGCCGGAAATGCTTAGCTCAGGGGCTCGTTCATGGCCAACATCAAGCACATGAAATCAGTGGTGAGTGTTGAGCTCCAGCTAGCCAGTACTAAGTGGTGCCCTGAAGAGCAGCTTTCAGAGGCCTGAGCTTGAACCCTGGCTTTACACCAGCCCAAGTAGCCTTGGCCATTGATCAACTGATCTGACTTCTCTGAGCTTCAGCTTCTATACTTGTGAAATGAGCATTGTAAGCTCCCTGCAGAGGGCTCAGGGGTTACATTAATGGAATGTCTCTACAGACCGGCACACAGTATTCGTGTTATTGTTGACAGGGACTGAAGAGATAGCTCAGCTGGTAAAGTGCCTGCCTTGCAAGCATGAAGGCCCGAGTTCGATTTCTAGAACCCATGTCAAAACCAAAGCAAGCATGGTGGTGCGCACTTGAAATCCCAGTGCTGGAGAGGCGGAGACAGGAGGATTCCCCGAGGGCTCACTGGCCAGCCAGTCACAGTCTGCTTGGAGAGCTCAGTTAGTGAGAGACCTCATCTCAGAAGCTCTGGCGGGGGCCGCAGACAGACAATAGTGCTTACTGCTCTTCAAGGGGACTTGAGTTTGTTCCCCAGCACCCATGGCTCACGACGGCCTATAACTCCACCTCCAGGGGATGCCACACTCTCTTCTGGTCTCCACAGGCACCTATACATTCAAACAGACACGCACATCCCCAAGGGGGACAACGCCCTGAAGATTGACAGCTGAGGTGGACATCTGGCGATCACAGACAGGAACACGCACACCCCATTTCCCCCAATACATAAAACACATGAGTGACACACAGCACAAAGCCGTGCTAAATGACTATAAACATCATTGAATATTGCTTATGCTGTTATAATATAGGTAGAACACACACACATATGTTGTTCTGAGATCAGACTTCCCTCTGTAGTGCAGGCTGGCCTCCAACCCAGGCTGGGGTGGTGGTGATGGTCTTCACATGAGGTGCAACTCCAGGCACAGAGGGAAAGCCAATCTACACGACAAACCTCCCGCTTTAACATCCCTAGTGTCGTGATTACAGGGGTCAGCGACCATGCCCGGCTCCATCAGAATATAGTATATACAGAGAAACATGGATATGGAAGGCTTTTAGCCTGGGCTCTGGCATACTTAGAGCAGATTTCTATCAACGATGATGAAACTACGATTGGATGATTTATCTGCGGACAGCCCCATCCACCTGACCCCTCACTGCCTCAGCTGGGTTGGGAGAGGCCGTCGGGGAAGACCGCAGCCAGGAGGCACTTACCTCTCAGACAGGGAGGCCACTCCAGCAAGGAAGGTGTGCCGGTCCGTCTCAGCCAGCCGCTCCTGCAGGATCTGGGCACCTTCTTGCACCTTGCGAAGTTGCTGGCTGTAGCGCTGGACCTTCTGCTCAATGTCGGTCAGCGTGCGGGCTGTGTCGGCCTCCAGTTCCTCCAGCATGGCTTTCTGCCGTTCCCGCAGTAGCCTGTGCAGCCGCTCAAAGGCCTCCCCGATGGTGGTCCGCAGGCTCTTGGTAGAGGACTGTTGGGGGGATAACCATCAGGGGTTATGGGAAAGTATAACCGGGACCCAGCGTGAATCTTACTGCGTCCAGGTGCCAATGAGGGGGGCAGCTTTGACACAAAGATGGGGAGGGGGCTTGCTCGGCAGGCCGTGTAGGACACACAGATAAGCAAGGCGATAAGATGGGACCTGCACAGGACAGAAGGGCTCGTAGTTCCGTGGGGACCCAGCAGGAGACTAATGGGGGGATACAGCGGAGCCAATGAGGCTGCAAAGGGCAGGAATGCATGGTACTGCCCGGATTCCTGGCACGAGGGAAGGAAGGAGGGGACAGCTATGTGGGGGATGCCTATGCGTGCAATGTGGGATTCAGTGCTCTGTATTTTGACCACTTCATCATCTATGGGAGTCAAAGGATGATGACAAAGGGGGTCATGCAGGTCAGAGACCTTCATGAACAAGCAGAGATTGGACAAATCTTAGTGCTTACTTGCCCATCTGGCTCCCCTAAGACTCTCACTGCAGGAACAAGGCCACTGCCAAAGGAGGTCTACACATACCCGGACCCTCTCCCTTCCCTGAGGCCCAAGAAGCCATAGAGGAGTGACTGGGGAAAGGTCCCAGCTCTGAGTCTCTAGCTGTGGTGGCCTCAGCTACCTGAACTCTGTGTACCTCAGTTTCCCCATCTGTGAGAGGGGTTACAAAAGTCACATTGCAGGGGTGTGGTGATGTTCATCGAATGAGGTGCAACTCCAGGCACCGAGGGGAAGCTGAGGCACATACAGCAAAGGGACGGTTTCTAACAGGCATGCCTACGGAGTCCACATGGAGAGGTGGCTTCAGAGTGGGCTCCAGGGATTGGGGAGCACTGGTTGTGCATGGCAGAGCGGGAGCAGGCAGAGGGGGTAGCCTGAGGAACGCTGACAGTCAGGCGACACAGGATGTGGCCGCACGTGGGGCCTGCCTCTACAATTTCACTTTGTGGGCCTCTGGCTGGCAGTTCATAGAGTCAGAGACCCCACTGTGTTCAGTGCCCGGGGCTCTGTGGGAGCTTCCACAAAGGCTCAATTAAGGCCTGTTCTCTCCTGTGGTGGCTGCTGGCCCTGCAGGAAGAATGGCTGGCAGCAGGCCAGCCTCCCCGCGCATGCCCACCCAACACGCTGGGAAGACAAAGAAGGAGTGGAGGCGAGGCTGGGGATGGAGGGAAAGGCTGCTGGGGCCTCCTGGAGCCCCTCACCCAGAGAGGGTGAGGCTGCTACCGCTGGAGGATGGGGTCCACGTCCCTGTATTCTTTAGAGAAGTCTTCCGGGGTCTCCAGGTTCCGGGGTTACCCTCTCTGGCTCCTGCTAAACTGTTCAACAGCGCTAGCCACCCAGTGGCTGCTTGGTTTGTCTCTATTTCTTCTGTTGTGCCTCTCCAAGCACTGGTGGGGGGGGGGGCTCCTCCCCAGAGGCTTTCTTTCTCCTTTCCAGGTGGTGGGCATGCCAAGGTTCTTATCTGCTGTCTCCTCCATAATATGTCTCTCTAGCTAGTGTGTGAGCCCTTCCTGGATAGGAATGGCCTGTTCCCTGTCCCCGTGCCCACCCCCAGGCCTGGAACAGGCTGGCGGTCAGGAGGGCTTCACTGATGAAGGGGAGAGGGAGGGAAGGAGGGGGGGCTTGCTTAAGATCACATCACAAAGTTGAGGGTCCTTTCCATTGTCCCCAGATAGAGAAACAGGATGAGAGAGGGGACCAGGAAGTGGCATGGCTGTGTGACAGCCCAGCGTGATGGCCCAGGAGTACTGTACTTGACCCTGTTGGGCCTTCCCAAAGTCTTGCTACTAAAACAAGTTATGGGGCCTCAGGCCTGCCTGTCAATCTCTCCCGGCTGAACTTTCCTCTGTTAGAAGTGGGATTGCACTTTCTCACTACCAAAGGTGCTTAGCTAACTAATTAATTAATATTAATGATGTGATGCTCACTCACTTGTCCCACAGCCCCCTACCATGGATCAGATGCTATGCTAAGTTTAGGGAGTCCTGCTCTCATGACTCTCCTTTCACCACGTGGGTCCCAGGGATTGAACTCACGCTGTCAGGCTTGGCAGCAAGCACCTCTATGTGCTGAACCATCTCCCTGACCCCACTCTTTCGAATCCTAAGGCAGAGCCATGCTGCGTTGCCCCTCGTTTCGGTTCCTCGGTGGGGAAGGCAGCCCAGCTCCCGCATTCCAAGACACACACGGGGTCTGGGGCAGCTGTGGCCCTTTCAGAAACAACCCTGCCAGGAACAGAGCATCTCAGAGCCTACCAAGGAAAACACAGGCGAGGAGGGAGAGCAGACAGGCCCCCAGGCAAGGCCATTGGAGGGCAGGCAGGCTGCGGCGGAGCCAGTCAGACACCAGGTGAAATACAGCCTCAAAACCTCCATCAGCATTTCTTATATAAATATACCCGTCCAGACAGGAAGCCAGGCTGGGGAAAGGGAGGGGAAGCGGGTCCCCCAGCAGCACACAGATGGACAGGAGAGGTGGGCAGGAGGTCAGTGGGGCGGGGGAGGAATGTGGGGGGAGAAGAGGGGTGAACAAGAGAAGCAAAGCTGTAGCAGAGAACAGCCCCTCAGATGCCGGCCCTCCAGAGAGGGTTCCATCTGTTTCTCCTCATGGGGGTGGTGTGGAGTCACCAGATAGACACAGAAGCTAAGGCTGGGAGCAGCACTGAGGTCGCAACCCCGCGGCTGGTTCTCATCTGTCACCCACCGAGGGGTCTCTGGAATGTCCTCCCAAGGAATGTATGTCACGACCCTCCCAAGACCACGCAGTGGATTGGTGGCCACCCTGGAACACAGATGTAAGCTACCAATGGCTTCCCCAGGCCAGGTAACCCCAAGGCTCTGCTCCAGCTACAGGGGCTTTTCATCTTGTAGAACTGGGTCAGCCCAAAGTCATTCCCTACAGTCCTTCTGTTGGTGAAGCTCTCCTCCCAGCCCTGAGTTCTGGATTGAACCGGCCAGAGTCCCCACTGTTTATTTAGATAGGGAGCCCAGGAATGTGATTGACGGTCAGTGCTAGGATTGGACTCAGTACTCCTTTCAAGTAGGGACAAAAGATTCCATCCTATCATGGTACCCAGAGACCAGAGAAGAGAATTTCGCCCTACTTTTCAGAATTGGAGTTAGGTGCCCCCACCCTCTCCAGACAAGGCCTTGCTGTGCAGCCTAGGCTGGCCTGAGACTCCATAGCCTCCAGGTGCAGCCTCCTCAGTGCTGGGATTAAAGGTGTGTCTCACGACACCTGGATTTAGAGTTCTTATTCCTATGCTTGCGTGCAAGAGGGGAGAGGACATGAGTCATGGCTTTGAGGGGACAAGCCACAGTGGGCTCCTGGGCAGTGGGCTTATTTATTTATTTATTTATTTATTTATTTATTTATTTATTGGATTTTTCGAGGCAGGGTTTCTCCGTAGCTTTTTGGTTCCTGCCCTGGAACTAGCTCTTGTAGACCAGGCTGGCCTCAAACTCACAGAGATCTGCCTGCCTCTGCCTCCCGAGTGCTGGGATTAAAGGTGTGCGCCACCACTGCCCGTAGTGGGCCTATTTAATAAGGGAAGAACAAAGAGACACTAAGTAGATCTTGTCAGCCCTTCCTGGTCCCACCCCAGTGCTTGTTGAAGTTGAAGAGAAACGGCCCTGCTCAGGCACCAAAGCCCTCTGTGACATTAGGGGTGGGTCCTACTCCCGTTTGCTCTCTCAGAGGCTCCACTTCTCCCACCCCACCTCTCTCCCACCACACTTAGGCAAGTGGAAGCCAGCTTTCCTCAGAGGGATGGAGGATGCACAGCCCCACTTCACCACTGCCCGCCCATTGTCCCCACCCTTGTCAGGCTCACCTTGGTCTCCGCCAGCTGTCGCTTGAGTAGCTGCAAGGCCTCCGTGTGCTCGCGCTCGCTGTCCTGCAGGGCCTGAAGCTGCTCCTTCAGTTCCCTCTGAAATACACACAGGGCCTGCATGGTGGAGCAGGCCACACCCAGCCAGGGCAGTCTTCGATGGCGGAGAGACCAGCTCTGTTGGTAGCTGGGGTCCATCCTGCCCTCGACCCCCAACCCCAATGCCCGCCTCCCACCATAGTTCGCTCATCAGATCCTGTTGCGTTTGCTTCCTAAACCCAAGAGAGAACACCCAGTCACTGCGCAATATCCTAGGCCTCTTCATTTTGAAACAGGATCTAATGCTATAGGCCAAGCCGGCCCAGAACTCTTTATGCAGCCCAGGTTGGCCTCCAACTTGCAGCAATCCTTCTGCCTTACCTTCTCAAGAGCTAGGGTTACAGCCATGAGTTACCAGGCCTTCCTCTCTAGTCCTCCTGATGTTGAGCAATCTCTTCATAGCCTCCCTCGCCCTGCGCCTCAGCTGCTGGCTGGCACCCGTGTGGCACTCTGATAGGGACCTAGCACTGCCCACAGAACAGACTCACCGCCTAAGTCTCTGCCCGCCGGGTTGGGCCCTGCTCTCAGCCTTGGCTGGTACTGAGTCACTGAGCCTTTCTGTAGCGCTACTGTACCCCCATTCTCAAGAGGAAAAAGCGTATGGAGAGGTCAAGAACCTGGCTCCAAACATACAGCCAGCACACACACAGGTCAGGGCCAGCATGGTGAGCCGGAGTCAACAAGCTTAAAGCCAGGTGACATATTTCTACAATGATGACATCTAAGAAGATCCACGGCAACAAATCCAGGCAGACATGATATCACCTCTCAAACTGAAAACAGGGCTGGGCACTGAAAACCGGAAGACACTCGTCACTAAAGTGCTCACCGTGCCGGCAGGAGGCCCTGAGTTTGATCTCCAGCCCTGAGGTACGAAGCTAGTTGTGGCAGCACATGCTTGTAACCCCGGCACTAGAAATGGGGCAAGGGGGGCCCTGGGGCTCACTGGCCGGCGAGCCCAACCTAGTCGGTGAGCCCTAAGGCCAACGAGAGATCTTTTTTGTTTTGTTTCGGTTTTTTGTTTGTTTGTTTTTTTTAAAGGTAGAAGGCTGGCGAGAAGGCTGAGCTGTGAAGAGAACCTGCTGTTCTCGTAGAGACACCAGGTTCAGTCCAAGCACCCACAAAGTGGCCTGCTTCAGTCTGTAACTTCAGTTTATAGGTTGAGATGTCCTCTTCTGGCCTCTGTGGCCACCACACAGGCATGTGGTACGCAGATATGCATGCAGGCAGACCCCTCATATACATAAAATAAACATTTAAAGAAATCTTAAGAAGAATAAGAACAAAGATAATTAAACTTTATTTCAAAGGTGGACTGCTGCTGAGGATTGACAGGATTGACCTCTGGCCTCCATGTGCACCTGCGCATGCGCGCGCACAACACACACACACACACACACACACTCACTCACATCCAAATGCCTCCTCCTTGGACCCAAACCAGGCTCAGTTTTGTGATTTTTTCCCTCTGTCTGGAGTTCCATTTGGCTCAATAGGATACTTGTGATGGCCTTGCTTAAAATATTGATAGTCTGTTCGTTATAGATTTTCTGGCATTAATTTTGTTTGAAAAAATATCGCACTGGGAATTATTCCTGTTGATCACTGAGGTATTTAGTACCCACCTCAACCTTGCAGCTCCCCCTCCCCGCCCCTCGCTTCCACAACTGTCTCCACCATCCTCCCTTCTTGCTCCCAGCCAGCCAAAATGGCTCCCCTCCATCATCCAGAGCGGGCTCAACACTTGGGACATGACTTTGGCGGTGGTGGTACAGAGGTAGAACCCCCAGCTGTGTGCACGCTAGGCCAACAGACCACAGCGGAGTCACAACTCTCCAGCCTTGGGACTTTGCACTCACTCTTTGCTCGGGCTTCGTAGCATTCACTTAGCTGGAGTCTTGTCTGACTGCCCCACAGACAGAGGCACCTCCCTTACACAACCCTGAGGTCTTAGGTCTTAGCTGTACCATTCCCTGACAGAAGGGACCATACTCAAAATAAATAAATAAATAAATAAATAAATAAATAAATAAATAAATAATAAAAAAAAGAGAAGGCACCGTACTCGTCAACAGCTTGCGTGTGTATTGCTTGCCTCCCTCACTGAGATAGGAATCCTGTGTAGATGGTTTGTTGTTATAGCTTCCTGTATTCTTAGTGCCCAGAGTGGTACTAGCACATGGTGGGGGGCCTGTTTATTTATCAAATAAACAAATCGGGGTGGAGGTGGGTGGTCCCCAACAGAGTCCAGCTGTCTGCACTTACGGAGCCTCTAGCCTCTGTACAGTAGGCGAGGGTCGTCCTTCCCATATTAGCCCTTGGGTTCTTCATGGTAGGTCCTTATCTCCCTCTGTGGTCTGCACCCAGGGGCTATCTGGTACTAGTTAGGGCCCCAGGAAGGGGCTCTGTGAGTGAATTTTCATAAAAACAGAGCCTGAACAATTCCCAGGGACCCCAGTCGACTTAGGCCATGTGATGTCAGACTGGTTGAGGTGCTTGTTCCTTTTTCCTTTTTTTTTCTTTTTCCTTTTGAGACAGGGTTTCTCTGTGTAGCCTTGGCTGTCCTGAAACTTTCTCCGTAGACCAGACTGGCCTCAAATTAAGAGATCTGTCTGCCTCTTCCTCCCAAGTGCTGGGATTAAAGGCGTGCACCACTACCACCATCCAGCTGGTTCCTACTTTTACCTCCCATCTTGTCAGAGCAGGAAGGATACTCAACAAACAACAGGTCCAACTTATCCCACAGCCTTAGCACTGACATGAGGAAACGGCCATGATATCACAGTAACTGAGGATTGGAGCACACAGAATGACCTCTGCTGCTACCGCTCCCTCATCTACCAAGAGTTTATTGAGCAGCTACAATGAAAAGGACACCGTTGAGGTCTGGAGACACAACAGAGAACAAGGCAGATGCAGTTTCCGCCCACAGGGTTCCTCCAGTCCAGTGAGCAAGACTGACCAGAAACAGGAAAAAAAAAAGGCAACCAGAGAGGGAAAAACCAACGCAGTCCACGCTCTGGAAAAGAAGGCAGAGATGCTGTGCCTGGGGAAGTACCACTCAGAGGAAGGCACACGGGCCTGAAGACAGCCACGGATAACAAGAGATGGGGTGACATGCTTGGTGACAGCAGAGGGCTTCAACAGATACGATGGCTGGAACGCCATCAGCCGTCTCGGTGTGAGGCGACTGTGACGACAGAAGTGAGGGAGAAATAACTGTGTTTCTCTCGGAGGACTGTGGGGACAGACACACAATCACCAGACCTGTTCCCTGAGAGAAAAAAGAAGGAAGGGCAGAGGGCAAGCAGGCTCTGATATTGTTGGCTAATGCCAATGGTGTCCATGCTTTCCACAGAGTGGGCCTCAGGTCACCCGTGTGAGGTGTTTGGACGAGCAGTAAGAGATGTGAGAAATCAGCCCTCAGGATCCATTCAATGTCCCCTGCACACCAGAGCCTGGAGCCCTCTCTGATGGATCTGCTTTTCATGAGAGAGAAATCCTGAACTATTTAGCAGCTGAGGGTCATTCCTAAGGCTCCCGGGCCCCCGAGGCCTCGACAGGCAGGCCTACTTCGCCACCGTGCAGAATGTGGCTTCCGGGGTCTAATCTAGTTGGGAATTTGTCCGGTCAAGAGGTAGACGTTTGGAGAAATGGCTAGTGCTGGATTCTCCCCAGTGGCGGTCGCCATAGGTCCTGTAAGGTCCTGGAAACCCCATCTGTCACATTGCTCGGAACGTCCTGGGAACGTGGACAAACTCCTCACTGGTTTTGAACCCAGGGTCTGAGGAACTGGCTTGCCCTTCTTCCTACATCCATCCAGGGGGCAGGGGAAGTGTTCCCTCCTCTACACTCCAAGGCCTCCCAGGACACCTACGGCACTGTCAGGGCTGGGGAAAGAGAAATGAGGGACAGGGAGCACTGTGGAGAGAGGCTAGGACAAAGTCACCACGGTGGATGCAGAGTAGTGTGAGGGACATCAGCCCTCCCTTTCCTTACTGAGGAGAGTTGGCTCTATGGGGTGAAGTGTACCCAGTGGTGCCCTCCCGGCCAGAAACCCACGACTCATCTCTGAACCTGACCAGTCGGCCCTCAGGCTTTCTGTGGAGTCTGGTCCTGTCGCCACACCCACAGCGCCTGGTTCCGCCTTCACTAGTTCTTTTCTGAATTCCCACCTTAGGACCCACCTCTATTCTGTGTCCGATGCCGCCCCCCCCCCCACAGTGGTGTCAGTGAACATGAAAAGGATTTCTTCGGTGTCTGGAAAGACACAAGGCCTGGGGGCAGCATTCAAGGCCCTCCACGCCAGCCCTGCCATCTCTAGTCAGCTCTTGGTCTATACCTGCCCCGTTCAGCATGACAGCCTTCAGCCTCATGCGGCCATTTACACAGCAGTGGGTGAAAATGAAATGGAGCGGAAAATTCAATTTCTTGACTGTCCTGGCCTCGTCTCATCTCAAGGGCTCAATAGCCACTTAGGGCTGGCAGGTATAGTACCAAGCAATACAGATGCAGAACTCGCCAGTGTTCCAGAAAGTTCTATTAGACAGCACTAAACACCATGCAGGGTTTGCCTCCTAGCCCTTGTGCGATGTGGCCTCTGTTCAGGGTGCTCATGTGACTCGGGGTCACCTGTCCCGAGAGCCCACCTCCCGAACTCTCCCTCTTCCGACATTCCTCTGTGTGCAGGGCCCATCCTCGTACTGTTGTAGCAAATGAATTCTTCTCCCTTTGAGATAGGGTCTCACTAAGGCCAGGCTGGCCTGGAACTCACTAAGCGGCAGAGGATGACCTTGGGCTTCTGATCCTCCTGCCGGTGTGAGACACCACACCCCCACTTATGTGGTGCTGGGGATTGAACCCAGAGTTTCATGCATACTAGGCAAGCACTCTATTAACTGAACCACATTCCCAAGTTCAACACACTGTATTCCGTGAGGTTACCTATCAGTCTCCTCCCCAGCTAGATCTTGGGCTCCTCAGGGTAGTGACCATGTCCTGAGCTGTTCTCACTCTCAGTACCTAGGACAGGGCCAGGCACGCCTACCTTCTGACTTCTGCAAGGTGAACCTGCTCAGAGACCAATATCATGGAAGGGTATGAGCTCCCCATGCGAGGATGGGAGAAGTCAGACATTGACATCAAAGAGAGAGAGAGAGAGAGAGAGAGAGAGAGAGAGAGAGAGAGAGAGAGAGAGAGAGAGAGGGGCCTAGGAGATCAGGGCAAGTAGCTCTGGGCCCAATATACAACCTTGGAGACAGTTAATCCAGGAAGCCCAAAGCCCGGAGCCCACATTGTGCATGCAGGAGGCAGACTGAGCTGGGTCACTTCGCACTTCACTGTCTTCTCCAGTTTCGGATCAGACAGATATGGTGAGAAAGCTGGCTCAGTCACCTGCTAGCTGTGTGTCCTCTGAGATGTCATCTAACCTCTCTGAGCCTCAAGGCCCTCACCTGCAAAGTGGGGATAAATCATAGGTCCTAGGGTGGGGACAGTGGAAGGAGGTAGTAGTAGGATGTATTTAGACCCTCAGGGCATATAAGCTGGCATTTTCAGGGTGACTGGGATGCTGTCCCTGTGTTCTATCTGAGGCTCCTGTCACTGCTTCATGTCTGTGTCCCATGCTGTGTCCAGGCGGCCCCTCCCTGCTTCCTGAGATGGCAAAGGCAGGAAGGGGTGGGAGGGACCATCTGCTCCAACCCTTGCCTTCGCCAGGACAGGGAAACAAATCTAAGGAAGGGACTGACTGGCCCATGGCCACACGGCTTGCCAGGGAAGACTAAGCCAAGAAACTCACTCGTAGTTGAGAGCCCAGTTAGCAAACAGGAAACTGTCCATAAACTCCTAAGCAACAGAGCAGCCACAGAGGAAGGACATGGTGCCAATCCAAGCCGTAGGGGGGCTTGGAACCACCGGAGCTGGAAGTAGGTGTGGTCTGAGTTTGAATTTCACAGGCATCTCATTACCCAGTATTCACAACAGTCTAGAAGATTCTATCATACAGAGAGAGGAACTAATGACCAGAGAGACGAGACCCCTAGTTTAGAGTCACAAAGCTATTAAGAGACAAAGGCAAGGTTCTGGCTGGTTCCAAAAGCATGTTCAAGACTGACCCTTGAGATCTCTACTCCTTTTATTCAACAGCAACACTTTGGAGTTTCTGGGCATGCCAAAATTCAGAGCACCCACTGGGCATCAGATTTGTGTGGCCACCCTAACCGTAGAGACATAGTCCCTAAACTCTGAATAGTCTGCAGCTCGTTGAAGAAGTGAATCTCAAATAGGAGAGAACTGTCAGGGAGAGCAGAGTTCACATGGGGGTCTGTCTGGGAGCCAACGGAACTGACGCCCCTTGGCCATGGCGGTGACACCTTCCTTTGTCTTGGGTTTCCAGCCTGTAAAGTGAGGCTGTAACAGTATCAGCCTCAGAGAGTTTCTGGGACCATTAAATAGCTCGGTTCCTGATGACACACCACACAGGGTGAGCCGTCGTGGCTGTGGACCCCGTTCTCCAGGTACGACACGGCCACGGCCAGCCGTATCCGCTCAAGACTGGGAGGTTAGCGTTCCCTCACAGAAGCGGGAGAGGGGTCACCGGACTCTCACTTGAGATTCCAGCCACCCAGCACCTCGTCGTGTTAACCCTGCCCCGGCTTTGGGAGCCTATAGGAGGTGGGAGATTAGCTGAAATCACAAAGCCATATGGGACTTGTCACCTAGGCTAGCGTGGGCTTTTCCCTAACATGGTTTGAGAGTCACCTATGCCTCTATAAGCAAGCTCTTACCCATTCTCCAGCAAGGAGCCCTAATGAACGCATCGGTTCACCAACCTGGGTGCAGTCATTCTCTGACTTGCTATTGCCCTCTCTTTTTTTTTTTTTTTTTTTTTTTTTTTTTTTTTTTTTTTTTTTTTTTTTTTTTTTNCTTTTTTTTTTTTTTTTTTTTTGGTTTTTTTGAGACAGGGTTTTTCTGTGGCTTTGGAGCCTGTCCTGGAACTAGCTCTGAAGACCAAGCTGGTCTCGAACTTAAACACCAAGAAAAGATATGCAATAGTCATCCGAAGAATGAGAGTAAAAGGACCTCGGAACAGAGAACTCTGGGGTCTGACTTCATTTCTGATGGGAGGGCAAAGAGGGCAGGTGACAGGGCTCCCCTGGCCATTCCAAGTGCTACGGACTGGTCACCTGATGTGTGCAGGGAGCAGCCACAGTCAGGCAGGTGACAGGTGGGTAGAGTCATAAACTGGAAAGGCTGGCTAGGGCCAGTTGGGCTGGTGTGGAGGCCTTGGACATCAGCTGGGGAGAGCTGGAGTCCTCAGGGCCCATCAGAGCAGAGCTAGCTCATGGCATGCTAGGGAAGGGGGGGCACTCTGTAGGACTACGTAAGCACACTGCTGTACATTTCTGTCAGCTGCCAGGCCCTGGGGCTCTCCATCTATTTGAAAAGATCAGTACAGAGGAAGTGATTATGGGAAAGACAGAGCCAGGGCTCAGAGGCCCAGACTCCTCTTATGAAGATGTCCCTCTTCCTGACCCCAGGGGAAAAAGATGCTGTAGAAGCCATCTTGACTCTGGCCTCAGGGACCCTTCTCATCTCCAAGGAGGCAACATCAGTTTGGAGACAGAGTCCTGGCATTGCACGACTCCTTTCCTATCCAGAATGACTTGCTTTCTTCTTCTTCCTCCTTTCCAGTCCCTCACCTGGCTGCTCCTGTTCCTCCTGGCATACACGAATTCTTCTCTGGCATCAAGCGCTTCCTGTGCCCTTTGGAGCTTCACAGTTCCTGGTAATACAGCTGCTCTCCTGTCCCAGGGCCTCCCACAGGTGGCCATGCACACTGTCCCGGGTGTATAATTGACAGGCTACACCGGTTTGCTTACACCTGTCCTTGGTCTCCCGGCATCTCCAGGATCAGCTTCTAACCCTTGAAGCATGCCCTCTACCCCCGCCCCTGTGCCACATCCACATCCAGGGCCCATCCTCAGCAAGTTAAGCCTCTTTCCATCCCTTAAGCCCTCCCCTAACAGCCACCCCACCCTCTGGTCCTGCTCATGACCCAAATTCAAGTTCCAATTGGCTCACTGTTGGGTGACCTAAGCACAGTTTCTGTGTCTCAGTTTCCCCCTTTGTAAAATGGGGCAATGGCTGTGAGCATTAAAAGAGAGAAGGAACCATGGCAAGGTTGATCGGGTAGCTTTGTCCTGGGTTCAACACAGGGCCAACCCTCAGCAGCCATATAGGTATGAGGCCAGGACAAAATATTAAAGTCAATCTTGAATCCAAGTTTGATTCCCATCTCCAAGTTTCCCATGCCCACCCTGTGTCCAGCAGAATTCAAGGTGGGGTGATGGAGGAGGGTCATCTTTCTATCTGTTGTTTCATTGGTTAAGCAATAAAGAAACTGCTTGGCCTCTGATAGGGTAGAATTTAGATAGGCGGAGTAAACAGAACAGAATGCTGGGAGAAAGAAGCTGAGTAAGAGTCGCCATGATTCTCCCACTCCAGACAGCCGCAGGTTAAGATCTTCCTTGGTAAGCCACTTCGTGGGCTACACAGATTATTAGAAATGGGTTAAGTCAATATGTAAGAGCTAGCCAATAAGAGGCTGGAACTAATGGGCCAGTATTTAAAAGAATACAGTTTCCGTGTAATTATTTCGGGTATAAAGCTAGCAGTGCTGGCGGCCAGGTGGCGGAACGTAGCCAGCCGCCCCTATTAAACAGTGGGGTGGTCAGCCAGACTGTGATCTCAGGCTGACTGGGTCTAGAGCTCTGGTAGGTCTATTTTCCTATCTGTAAAGTGGGGAGAGTGGGCCAGAGGGCGTCCGAAGCTCTTGTACTTTTGGTCACTCCCTGAGGAGCCAGTCGGAGGGCCAATGAAGAGGCTGTGCCTTCCAGCTCTTTTGCCTGCTGCAGGGAGGACTCAGGAGAGTCCCCAGTCTCCCAGCCCCAGGGAATGTCTGAAGAATGCTGCTGATTCTTGACCCTCTCTGGAGGTAGGGTCAGGAAGGGCTATGCCAAGGGACTGTGCGCACCGCACAGCACCAGGTATGCCCAAAACACCCAGTTCACTCTTCTCTTCATTTCTGTCACTGTTAATCTTGTCACCAGACAATTTTGTTCCAGAAAATGAACATTTTGGGGCCCCCCAACTTCAACTCTCAGCTCTACACGGTGACCTGTGCAGATGAACCAGGCTTCCTGGCTGTGCAGACACCTTCATGGAGAATCGTGCGGGCGCCACCAGCCTCGTGCGCATGCAGGCTAACACCGTGCTCTTTCTCAGGAAATGTGATGGGGGGGGGGGTCATTATCCCAGGACAGAAGTGCTCATCTGTCTGTCTCTCTGACCAGGGTACAAAATAAGTGCTTTTGTGACTGTCACCCTAGGGACAGACAGTGACTCTCTCTACATGGAAGGTGAACAGCCTTCCTCTGACTCTGACGTCTTAGATCACAAAGAGGAGAAGAAATCAGAGCAAAGATTTAAGCCCCACACCCTCAAGCCCACTCCTCCCTCCTGGGCTGACTTCTTGTCTCTCATCACTGTGCCCAGCTTGCCAGGCTCCCATCCAAGGCCCAGCCCTGTCGCCTTTGTTGGCGTGAGGCAAGCCTTAGGAAATGCTCCAGCGATCACATGAGGCCTGGGAAGGGACTCTCGGATGAATCGGATCCTCTCTCTGGGGGTCAGGAACCTGAGATGGCGAGGGAGCCAGATACTCTGCTCGATCAGGGTGACATCCCAGCCACCTGCCCTGTGCTGTCAGCTGGCACCAACAGACTGTGTCCCTAGTCTGGTCTTGTGCTAAGTGCTCTTGATGCAGAAACGGGCGGGGTGGGCAGGAGAAATTCTGGATGATGGATGGGCAGGCCAGGGAGTGGCCCTCAGGGGCAGCAGAGAGGTTGTATGTGGCCCATTTGGACTGGTCCCGAGTCCTGACCCTCACCATCACTTAGCTTGGCGAGGCTGCCTCCATTCGCAAAAGGAATAAATCACAGCGGAACCCACAGCAGGTGCTGGGAAGACCATGTGAGGCATTACAAACACAGCTGTGGGCAGCTCTTGGCTCATGAACCCCAAACTCTTGGGAGATGAGCTCCTCCTTCCCCTTTGCTCTGTGGTCCAGGAGCTCAGCAGTAGTGGGGAGGACATGCATGTGTATGTACCTCTCCCTCTCTCTCTCTCTCTCTCTCTCTCTCTCTCTCTCTCTCTCTCTCTCTCTCTTTCTCGCTCTCTCTCTAGGAGCTCATCAGTAGTAGGGGAGGGACATGCATGTGTATGTAACACACACACACACTTGGAGCTCATCATTAGTGGGGGGGACATGCATGTGCACCATGTACACACACACACACACACACGAAACTTGTGCACAACTCTACAGTAATTCTAGCTATGCTCACGCACAGGTAGGATGAGCCTTTTCTATCGTATTGTCCCACTTTTGGTGTAAATCTTATCACTAGAATAAAGACAGGCGTCTAAAGGCTATTCTTCCCGACTGTGCCAGCCACAGGTCTAGGCGCTTCAAGAACTGTTGACCCTTACAACAGCCTCCCTGGGAAGGTAATTGATGACATGTGGAGACTCAGATGACTGAGGTGACTTGCCTGAACTCATGCAGCATGCCAGGACGAACCCCCTGGAATCTAGGGTGCAGAACAGTTCTGGCTGGTAGGTCAAGGGGCCAGAAGTTCAGAGATAACAAGTCATTTTCCTAAAGTCACACAGCCAGCATGTGGCAGGCCCAGGGTGGAGCAGCTTGCGGATAAAGACAAAGCAATTAATCCTCCCGCTCTGTAGTCTCCAAGATTTAGAATAAAGGTAAGCGCTGCAGGCCAAATTCTGGGCAGGGGGTCTGGAGACCCCAGCTGTGAGAGCTTGGCCTCCTCTGTTTTCAAGACCTTGGGTAAGTCCCCTCCTCCCCCTCTACCAGCTCTCCATCTGCCAAGTGAGCTCAGCACCAGATGATCTCCCAGGCTTTGCCAGTTCCCTCATTCCCTGGGATAGGGGCCCCAGCACAGGGGCCACTAGCTGCTGGGGGAAGCAGACCTTGAAGAAGGAGGTTGCCCCATTCCCAGTGCAGCTATAGTCAGTGAGCCTGCTTTCCCAGTAGGCAGGAAAGGCAGATGGGGGTGGGGCGTGGTCTGAACCCCACCTCTCTGCACAGCCTCTCTTAGGGGAGGCAGGTTTCTCGGCCATCACCTGCCTAAATCCAAAGAGGACTTTAAGGCAAGTCTCTTTCTCAGGGGAGGGAGGTGAGGCTGAAGTTTAGCCAGAGGGAGGGATGGGAAGAAATACCGCTCCTCCCACCCTGGCTAGACACTTCAGAGAAGTGCTTTCCAGGGGAGCCTCAGCAAAGTGCAGGCAGGGAGGGAGGTGCTTATGTCCCGGTTAAGTGTCCCGAAGGATGGAGAACTCACTATTCCAAAACCAGCGGACTCTATTTTCTTTTTCTTTTCTCTTTTCAAGATGGTTTCTCTGTGTAGCCCTGGCTTTCCTGGAACTTACTCTGTAGATCAGGTTAGCCTAGAACTCACAAAGATCCACCTGCCTCTTTTCCCTGAGTGCTGGAATTAAAGGTTTGCACCATCACTGATTGCACTGTTTTGTTTTTGTTTTTAGTAAAAACATCTTCCTCTGAGTTCTCTAGTCCGGCCAGCTTAGACCAAGCTTAGTCATTCATTCATTTATCCACCATGTTTGTGGGGGGCAATAAACCTGCCAAGGAAAAGGCCATTGATACCTTGGGGAATTGTTTACTATTGGTATCCCAGAGCCAGGGAGGAGGATTCTGGGTTGAAATAGATCAGCTTGAAAAAAAGGATTCAAACAGGCTTGGGAATCACTTTATTAAATGGACTTAAGTGGACGTCTTCCCTTCAAAATGTCTCCAAGCCTTTAGTAGGCAAATGTGTAACTGAGAATCTCTACAGGGGAGAATATGGGAGATTTGCTATGTTATCCCAATAAAGCCGGTCTCGGTAGGAATGCTTCCTTTTAAAGCGTGCGCCTGAGGCTAGAGGGATGGATGGCTCAGTAGCTAAGAGCTCTTGCTCTTGCAGAGTGCCTGGGTTTGGTCCCCAGCACCCTCATGATGACTCATGACCATCTGTAGCTCCAGTTCCAGGGATCTGACACCTTTTTCTGGCCTCTTGGGTACCACACATGTGAATGGTGCACATACATACATGCAGACAAAATACTCATACACATAAAGTAAAATAATTAAAAATAAAGAAAAACCATACTTATTGATAGAGGACATGAAGGAAAATGTAGCTCTCAGTATGCGTATATATCTATATTTCTCTCTCTATGTGCATGTCTTCTATGCAAGTATATATGCATACATATATACATACATACATACATACACACACATACATGGAGCTTGAGGAAGGTTTTGCAGGGAAGGTATCTAAGTGGAATCTTGGGAGTTCTAAAGACACTGATGAGGGTCTGGCTGTCCTGTCAGTAACAACAGGGAGATTTTAAGGGAGATTAGCTGCAGTTGAAGGCTGTGTTCAATTGACTACTCCAAGATTTTCATGCCGATGACAGTCAATAGGGTCATCAAGAGGCCGTGGTCTGGTCCTAGTAGCCTGTCTTCACCTTCCCCAAACACCTTTGAGTCTAATTCCCCAAATCTTGAGTTTTCATTTCCTGGTTCCACTCTCTTAATTGGCCCCTTCTCTGGTCTAAACCCAAAACGGTTCTTGCCATATTTGAACTTGATTCTAACCTTAGAGCCTCACACACCTTGACCTAACCCTTGGCACCCAAATCTGCTCTCTGGGCAATTTGCTTAACCCACACCTGAATGGCACAACCGAGACCCGGTTTTCACTCGAGATCTCTACGAACACCTGGAGCAGCAAGCCGCACCCCACAATGCCCCAAACCTGCCACTGTGGCTGCATTTAGAATAACATATTTCTCAATTTCCCACCCCACGCTAACTGCGACAGTGGTCCTGTCCTAGCCCGGAAGAGCTGAAGTCTCTCATTCTGCCTCAGCCAGCAGCTGGTCCAGCTGTGACTACCTCTCTACCCATCGTTCCCACTCCACTCTCGACCTGTCTCAGTCCCAACCCAGATCTGTCGCAAGTCCATACGATAGTGATGCCCAAGGGCCACGCCCCCTTCCCCGCCCCTCGTTCCAACCACGCCGCTCTTGCATTAAGTCGGCCGGGGCCCTCGCCCCTAATGGAACCCTGACCCCACCCACGCCCCCGCCTGCCCGCCACGCACCTGCAACTCCTCGAAGGCGTCGTCGATGCCGGTGACCTGGTGCTGCTCGTGCAGCGCGGGCTCGTCACAGAAGAAGCAGAGCAGCGCGCGGTCCGTGAGGCAGAAGAGCTTGACCTTGTCATGCGCCTGGCAGGGTCGCGCGGCGCGGCGCGCGTTGAGGATGGCGTCCAGCGGGAAGGCGCTGTAGCGCTCCACGATGTTGGCCAGCTTGAGACTGGGCGCGAGCGCGGGCTCGGCGAACGTGCGCCGGCACTCCGGGCAGTCGCGGGCGCCCTGTGCCTCCTGCCGCACCCAGTGTTCGGTGATGCAGCGGCGGCAGAAGTAGTGCTCGCAGCCCAGGCTCACCGGGTCCTGGTAGATGCTCAGGCAGATGGAGCACAGCAGCTCGTCCTTCAGGCTGCACGCCATGGCGCCGGGGGCGGTGCGGAGCGGAGCCCGGGAGGCCGGCAGCCGGCGCGGCGCGATCGGGGGCGGCACCCGGGGACCAGGCCCTCGGGGGCACGGGCGACAGGCGCCGGGGAGCGCTGTCTGCGACGCGGGGGACACGGTGGCTCGGTGCCGAGTGGGGGCCACCCGGGATGCGAGCCCCGGAGCTCGGTTTCGAGGTACTAGGTGGCCACCAGCGATGGGCGCTGGAGGAGAGAGGCCGAGGGCGTCCCAAGGAAGGGGCTCCAAGCGAGGAGGATCTAGAGGACCAGACAGTCCCAAGGGATAGAGGCTGCGAGGAGGAGATCCCGAAGGGGGGCGGAGGCCACAGTGGGGCTGGAATCCTGGGACCCGGACAGCTTTGGAAGGGGGGCGAGCTGGGGATGGGGAATTCTGCGGGACAGAGCAGCCAGACCCAGCCGCACCGCGGCTTGGCCCGGCAGAGCAGAGGAGGGGTGCCGGCCCACTCAGCTGCCCAACCCTGGCCGCAGATCCCGGCCCCGCGCGGCCCCTTACCCGCACCAGCTCAGCGGCCACCGCTTCGGTCCAGCGCAGCCTCTCAACCCGGAACCAGCCGAGCCGAGCTGCCCGGCGCCCCGGCTCCCTCTCCGCCCCCGCGGGCGGGACCCGAGCCGCTCCGCCCCCGCGGCGGGCGGGGGAGGGGCGGGGCCTCCAAGCTCCAGATCCCGCCTGGCCTTCCCAGTGTTTCTGACCCCAAGGGACTTGAAAACCAGCTGTTTTTTTTTTTTCTTTCCGGGTCTGCACAGCTGTCAGGTTTGCTTAGGGTTCTGGCAGCAGGGGGCGAGAGGACAGCTAACGCAGAAAAAGTGAGCAGATAGCGCCTAAGCAGGGACCATTTCAATGGACGGTCAATTTTTGGATGATCAAGATTTGAGGAAAATAATACTGAGTATTAAGACAAGACGATGCTGTGTTGTCTGCATTATGATGTAAAGTTTGCATAGATTGTAGGTATAAAATTGGAGACTTGCCCTGTTGGCTTAGGCTAAGTTCAAAGCTGCCACACACCCTCGGGTCTATTTCCTCTTCGCTTTCTTAGGAACGCTTTTAGTAGAAGATTGTGGAGAGAATTCCGGCTAATGTATGGCCTCAAGGGTTCTTACCATTCATCAGATGTTTCTGCATTGCTGCATTTGTGTGTGTGTGTGTGTGTGTGTGTGTGTGTGTGTGTGTGTGTGTGTAGGTGGAGTAGAAGAGAAGGAAAAGGTATAATGGGAGATCTTGTTTTTTTTTGTGCCAGAAAGAGAGGAGGTAAGGGATTTCTAAGCAGGTGTGTATATGTGTGGGGGGGGGGGGGGGCAAACGGGGGGGGGGGGGGGGGGGGGGGGGGGGGGGGGGGGGGGGGGGGGGGGGGGGGGGGGAGAAGGGGGGGGGGGGGGGGGGGGGGGGGGGGGGGGAGAGAGAGAGAGAGAGAGAGAGAGAGAGAGAGAGAGAGAGAGAGCGCCAACAAAAACAGCAGCATGAGAGGGAAGCACACAGGGATATGCGTGTTGTCCTGTATTATTGGGGTGGGATGGGGAAGAGGTTTGGGTAGGTGAAAAGTATGGGGGTCTTTGTGAAGAATTACTTGAAGGCGTTGGACTTTCAAGCAGGGAAACCTGTCTTGGTTTGGGTTTCTTGAAGTGTTGGATGCTCATTGCATCATCAGGACAGTGACGGCAAGGACCCCTTCCCCACGCATGCAATGCTGGGCACACACAAAACCGTACAGGTGAGCAACTGCAGCAGAGCCGAGGCTTGCAGGAGGAAGGAAAGGCGGGGCCCCAGGGAGCTGGTGGTTGTCCTAGTGCCTGCAAGGGGTCAGCTCTGAGCTTGGCCGCTGACTGTGGGTCAGGAGGTCATCAGATTGGAAATATAGACGCTAGGAAAGCTAGTGATGGATAAAAGAGGGTGATGGAGAGGAAGCATTGAGAGCATATTGCGTGACTTCTCCTGTGGAGACATGAACAAAGGTTTGTTCACCCCAGACCCAAGGGCACCAGAGGCAGAGTGAGCCAGTGAGTTTACTGGGATTAGCTACAAGACTAGGGGCGACTCAAAGGATCTCACCCCAGTATGAGTGACAGCTCATGAAAGTTGCATCCTTAGGGATGTCCTGCACAGCTTCTAGGTAGTTCAGCTTGCCTGAGAGTCCCTTCTCCTCATCAACTGCTTTAAGGCTTGTGTACCCTTGGGGAGGGGCTTAGTGGACAGTATAACTGTGCTCTTGAGCCTGGGAGTTTTGTTCACTCTTGGGGTCTTGTGAGCTTCTCTCCTTGGAAGGAGTATTCCATGCAGAGGAAATAACTAACCAGCAGGGTGGCTCCCCTGTGCCCGCCTCTTCCACAAGTGTTTTCACCACAGTTAAACTTCACTGAAGTGCAGTTTAGAAAAGAAATGTTTAATTCTGTTGGTACACCCTCCACTACCCTCTCTTGACTCCTGTTTCACGCCATGAGAGACAGGTTGGTGGCTCACGGGACAGCTTTTCCTTGCACTCAGAGCCTGGATTCCATTCACGTGACTATCCAATATGATCACAGGAAGGCAGACTTCAGCCTAGTTCCAGGAGGGAGTTGTATTTGATCCAAATCATGATGGTTGCATCCATATTTCAGTGATGGATTGGTCGTGGCTGACTTGGAGAGAAATCAGAGAAAGACTAAGGATTGGAAAGACTCCTGGAAGTAGTCTCTTCATGCTCTGGCTTTAGAGTAGCCATAGTCAGAGCATGCAGCCGGAGCCTGAGGGAGAGCGAAGGGTCCACAGGGCCCAAGGGGAAGGGGAGCTGCTGCTTTGATGCAGAGAGAGCCTGGACTTTTGAATATGTACGATGACCCATCTTATTGGCTAAGCAAGTTTCACAGTGGCAGACTGCCACTTGGCAATCTAAAGAATCCTGACTGGTGCCTTGACATATATTCCCTCCCCAAGAGTCTAAATTATTGAAGAAATTGGAGAAAAATGAAAAAAAAAGCTTGATGGTGTATAAAACAGGCTATGTTTTTCAGTGTGTATTTACTGATATATGTGGACCTTTACTAGGGTGCAAGATATACCATGCATTTTACAGACTTGATGGAAAAACAAAAAGGTATTCTTACACTTACACAGTGCATTATTGAATACGAGTCTCAAAACAGTTTTTCCAGTGTAAGAAGAAGCAGACCTTAAGGCAATGAGCTTTTGCTCATCTCTGTGCTGTGCCTCCTTGAGTTGGACGGCTTATATGCCAGGAACTTGGCTTCAGTAATCCTCCAAAGGGCTAACAGAGCAAAGATATGGAAGGAACCTGGGATCCTGAATGACTTTGTAGACTGGGACCACCCACCTACATGGTAAGCTAAGACAAAGATCCTGACTATAGTGTAGGCCACTTGTTTCTAAGAAATAACACCAAGATTTTTCGGAGGGGAGGGGGGAGCTTTCCAAAAGAAACTATTGTGTGAAAAAGAAAACAACAAAGAAAAAACCCCACAAATATATGCAGACACTTAAACGTGGGCACATGTGGACTTATGCGTACACACGGACTTGAATTTCAACCCAGTGTTCTGCAGAACCACACACCAATTCTATGTGTGTTCCACCGAGGGCTAGAACTGTGAGAGACTTTAACTTTTACACTACATAACTCTAGTTTCTTTATGCTCGGGAAAAATAAAGATTTAACTGAGCCTTGTTATTGGTGGTTTCACATTTGCAAATTCACCGACTCTTAAAATCAGGCCTGAAAACCCATGATCGAGGAACAAACTGCAGAGCAAAGCTAGTTGAGAAAAAAATCATTGGTACTGAACATGAATACGCCTTTTAAATTGTAATTTCACCTTAGCAATACAGTCTAAAACTGCATAGCGTTGTCATATGTCAGACACTACAATCAATCTAGAGATGCTTTAAGTCTACAGGTAAGCATTTATAGCTTAGATACAATACTATGACATCATGTAAGGATTTGAGCACCCGTGGATTTTGCTTAACACGAGAGTCCTGAAGAGTCCCCGAAGATCTTGAAGGATGGCTGAACATTTTAAATAAAATGTCTTTAAACAGAAACATGCATGCGATGCAGTTATATTGATAGATGGCTGAAAATGCGCTCAGGGACTTGCGGGAACCCAGCCCTGTGTTTTCTCTCAGGGCAGTGACTCAGGATCTGTAAAGTCAGCTCTCACAGTGACTTTATAGACCGTAACTACCGCAAATAGTCGGAGGCGGCTGTATTTAAAGCAGTTATGTGTAACAGCATCTACCAAGGCAAGGTACCAACACCCACGTCCCCCTAGGTAATGCTGGCTCAGGCCATTGGCAGGGGAAGAGGAGGGCATCTGTTTGAGTGACCCTCTCGGGCCAGGCACTGAGCTAGGTGCTTCTGGCCATTATTTATGAAAATCTCATAGCAGCCCCGTGGTGTTGACATTTTTATCTGCAATTGCAGAGCTGGCAACTGCTCAGGACTGCGAAGTGGTCAGTGTGAAACCAAATCTGGTAGGCGACAGAAGCTTCTTCACAGCCAGCTGCTGCCGCAAGCGCCACCAAGTTCGCTGTCGGGGCTGGCTCCTTACGCCATTCGCCATTCGTTAGACTCCAAGTCGCTTCTCCATTTCCAACCCTCGAGGTATCTATAGGAACCCTGCAAGCGCTGGGCGCCACGAGACAGTGTGAAATGAACCTACAGATGAAGTCAACGTGCGTCCATCTTCATCCACCTGCCTTCCCCCAGCGTCAGAAGGTGAAGCTGGCCTGAGTTCCCGCCCGCACCTGGGCCCTGGCCCAGTCCCCCCAGACCACCTCTGGGATCTGACCCTTTCAATTATCCTCTTCTTGACTCCATTTCTGCCTCCTTCCTTGCCACCGGCTGCTTTTCCTCAGGCTATAAACATGCTTAAGTTTCTCCCAAAAGGACACTCCATGGTTCCCACACCATGCCCCCCCCCCGCGCCCCCGCCAGCCACCACCCCTTGGTGGCCTTTCTCTAGCCCAGTTTCCTTGAAAAAAATCATCTGCACCTCCTCCCCTGCTATGTGTCAGCCCACGACTCCACTGAGTTCACTAATAATCTCCTAATTGCCAATTAAAAATAGCTTCTGAAGTGCAGGGTCCGCGGCAGGAAAACAAACGGGAGGAAAAAGCTGAGGAAATTTAAAATATTCATGACTCCTCCATCAGAAGGATGTAATACTCGGATTATATCATTTATCACATGTTACACATGCACGCACACAAATGAGGAGGAGACACACACACACTCTTGCGCGCTCACACACACATACACACACACACACACATGAGAGCTTTAAAAATATCTATATATCCACTCTCTAAACTAGTGTGTCTTAATGTGGGTTCTTCCAAGAGCTGAGATTGAGAGAGAGATTCCAGCAAGGAGAGTCCGCTTGGGGAATGCAAGTAACTGGAATAGGGAAGTGGGAAAGAGGTGGGGGAGGGCACATTTTTATCCAGGCAGAAGACGGCTAGAAAGTTGCTCTGCAGGAACCCCTGGGCAATGGTACAAAACACATCTCAGAGTTCCCCCACCCCGAGAGGTACAGGAGCTGGGGTTACTCACCGACACCAGTGAGCAACAGTCAACTAGCTCTCCTAGTTCCGGGGCTAGTAGCTGCCCCTCTTGGGGATACTGCTGGGTTTGAACGATAAGAGCAGGGCAGTGACAGAATTGGTTATGGCTTCCCCTCCTCTCGCACTCGCTCTGACGCCTTCACTCCTCTAGTAAATTCACCGCTTCTCCACGGTAGTAGTCATTCGCAAGGTATTAAAGGGAGAAGGAAGGAGAGCTGAATTGTATGGGACACCTGTGATCTCAGCATTAGGGAAGCTGATGCTAGAGAAAGAAGAGGGGAGGAGAGGGGGGGAAGGGGAGGGAGGGAGGGAGGGAGGGAGGGAGGGAGGGAGGGAGGGAGGGAGAGAGAATCCATAGGGAAATGGAAGGACAGGGAGGCAAATTCTATCACCCATTGCTTAGACTGTAACAACCATCTCATCATCTTTCGTCTTTACCCTACTGGGTCAGCAAAGGTTACTTAAATTGCCAATGTCCGACTTCTTTCTTTGCCCGTGGGTCTACTGGCTGTAGGAAGCCCCAAGCTGCCAGGGAGGAGATAGAACCCAGTTAAGCCGTGAACAGGTCCTCTATTCTCTCCCAACCCTCTGAGATCTAGGCTTTTCATCCCAACAGAGACCAAAGCACTGGAGATAGGGAGCATTGATTTACCAGGCGGGGTGTTAGCACAAGGGTTACAGGGGTCTCTTGCGGCACAGACCGCTGCCAGTTAGGGGTTCAATCCATCCATGGTGCTGTTGGCTCAAGGGCCAGAACTGCATTAAGAACAACTCAAGCCCACCTACCAGGCGGTGCGTCAGCTTCTGCCTTCAGGTGCTGAGTTCAGTGTGTTGTTGTTTGTCTTTATGATGGCAGCTGGTGAGTGGTTGCCTTAGGCAGCAGGAAATCAGTCACATGCCCACTTCTTCTGTGGTCACGAGTGGTGCTGTCCAAGACACTGTGAATAGAGATGCTATTCCAAATTGACGAACTCTGTGAAGTCCTGGGAGAGTCATGGTCCTTCCGGGGCACTATGGTCCAGGATAATCAACCACCTGTGGCTGGATATTCTCCAAGAGGAGCAGAATGGAGGCAAGAGCTCTGCCTGGATCTGACTGGACACTTAGTGGTGGCAATATCTAGATCAGCTTGGTGACAGGGATCCCATGCTGCTGGACCACACATGGCTTCTATCCCTGCCACCACGGCTTCTTGGCTCTCTAGCCAGTTGGGCATACTCCGGGATGTTTGAGAAGAGAGGCAAGTTCACTTCCATTGGAGGAGTCGTTCTATTTACCAGGATGTTTGGGGCTTGCTAAACAGGGGGTCTCTGGCAGACAATAAGACGAGACAGGGCTTCCCATATCTGTATCGTCGCTACTGATCCGCCCATGTGATTCTTCTTTAGACCTTATCTGTAATTTTTAAAAGTCACTCTTCAGAAGTTCCTGAGAAACTGCCCATACCATTCAATCTGCCCAGGAGTCCTGACCTTCATCTACTTTTCTTTCTACACCAAATTGATGACTTTAAATTCTGCCCCCATGGCTTCCTTTGCTCCTCACACTCCAGAGGCCAAGGCCAGGCATTCTTCCTCCTTGGGTCAGACGGTCAGAAGGAATCCCCCATGTGTTCATAAGTGTGAACTGGGAGGACGGGGCTGCCGTAAACAGACGTGATAATGCTGGGATGCTGAACTGGTCTGGTCCTGCAGGCTGCATTTCCAACCTGCCATGGATTGCTGTGCACATGCGTCACTGCCTTGGTGGCGACACAACCTACAACGATACCACCTACGATGGGACGTTCTAGTTGAATGGTCAGTCCCTGTGTGGCTCACTGTTCAGTGTCTACTAAAAGCAATGCCAAGTATTGGGTTCCAGATATTGACTGTTCGCTCGATTCCCTAAGTGAAAAGCACATGCTTTTACCCAGAACCCCAGGAGTCTCCTACAGGGGCTGGTCAAGGGCTCCACCGTGCATCTCTATGAACTGGGAAACTGCTGTCACATGGGCAGTATTCACACACCAAACGAATTGGAGCAGCATTCTTACATGGGCTGCACCCTGTCTCTAAAACTTGAAAGTGGAGAGCCTGCTCGTCTGTCTCTTTCCTCAGAAGGGCTGTTACCGCATGTCCTGGATCACTCAGTCCCTAGTAGCTGGGTCACTGCCCAACTGTTTTTTGGTCTCTCATTCTCTCATTCTGTCCTGGTATGACACAGCTTTTGCCATTTTGGAATCAGAGCAACTAAAATTACCCTAAAGAGATAGAAGATTGGGCCCACTGGGGCTGAGGGGATGGCCCAGGGGATGAGAGCACTTGCTTTGCCTGAAGGAGGACCTGAGCACAACTCTGTAGCACTTCTGTGGGAAGCTAGCAGTGGCCTGTAACCCCAGCATTGTGGAACACGGAGACAGGAAGGTCACGGGAGTTTGCAGGCTGCTGACCTCGCTCCAGGTTCAGTGAGAGAGCCTGTCTCAGGGGCATAGGAGGAAAGGTGATAAAGCATGACACCCAATATCCTCCTCTGAGCATCCCATACTTATGTGTGAATAGTGTATGTGCGCGCGCGCGCGCGCGCACACACACACACACACACACACACAAACAAACAAATGAACTCAATGGTTCACCAAGCCCCTACCAGAGTAGAATTATTGGTTTCGGTTTGCCCTTGGTACCTCATCTTGTGGAAATGGTCATTTGTTCCTGATTTTCCCGAGAAAATCCACACAACACCTGCCTTTGTCCTAGAGAGCATCCACAACACTTGCTGCTTCCTCTCGTCAGGCCAGATGTGTGTGTGATCATCCCAGGGAACTAGAGTGACAGTTAACCACAATGCATCATAGCTGAGGTAAGACCACACATGCGCACTGCCATCTGTTCCCAGTAGCAGATTCGCTCATCCTGTCTGAAAGTGCTGGGGATAAACAAAAAAAAAAAAAAAAAAAAAAAAAAAAAAACACATTTGCCAGAACCTTCTCCCTCCCCACCTTGCTCCTCCGAAGTCAGAGGCCTCCATCTGACCTTCCCACCCTTAGGGGTCTCTCTTTACACGTTAAGAAATGTGAAGGCTGGGGATGTAGCTTGATAGGCAGAACGAGCACACACAAAGTCCTGGGTTTGACCCCCAGCACTGCTTAAACCTGGGTGTGGTGGTGCAGTCTGTGTGCCCAGCCCACTAGGGATTAGTCAGGGCTAATGTGAGTTCAAGGTCATCCCCAGGTCTGTAGCTTGGCCCGCCAGAACTGGGTCTTAAACAACACAACGCAAAGTAAAAAAATAAGACAATAGTAAACAGAACCTAGTCTTTCCTTCCCTGGGCTCTGGGTTGGGTGACCGTCAGTGGTGATGGCTCCCTGAGCCTTAGATCACATGCAATTGCTCTGTTTGGCCAACGGTGCTCCGGGGACTGCCCACTGATCTCTGTTCCCTAGATTCTATGGGTAGGACTTTTGGCTGGCTTTCTGACTTCACTGACTGCGGCGTTGGCATCCATGTTGCTCTTGATGTGTTAAGTGCCACTGCCTGGCTCCTGCAGGACCCCGCTACTGTCCACCTCTCCTGAAATGGACAGCCCCTGGTGAGCCACTTGATGAGCTGCCTGGTGACGCCAGGGCTCACTCCTGTTTGCTCCAAGCACACCGCTGGTGGGCCCTCTGGTTTTTGTTTTATTTTATGTGTGTGAGTGTTTTGTCTTCATTGTATGTGTGTACACCCTATGCATACAGTGTCTGTGGAAGCCAGCAGAGGGCATCCAGAGGGCATCCAGAGGGCATCAATTCTCCTGAACAGACGGTTGGTGTTGGGACTTGAACTGCAGCCCAGTGTCCTTCCCCACTGAGCCATCTCTCCAGCCCCCAAGAGCCCCTCTGGTTTTAAGCAGTGTCTTCCAGCAGGCTCACTTCTCTGACCCTTTCAACTGTATCCTCTAGTTCTGGAAGTTTGAGCATCCCTTCGTTTACGTTAGTCTTTCTGTTAGCTAAGCTACTGCCTCTTAATGCCACATGTGCCTTCGATGCCATGTTGTGCGATGCTGAAGCTGGCTCAGAAGACCATAGTGGCTTCCCGATGTGCCTTCCAGGAAAGACTGCAGGGCAGACGCTGGGAAAGCAGCTGCAGGAAGAGGGGACTTGCTTCTTCCTGTTGGCATTTCCTGTTCCAATAGCACCAGCCAGCAGCACTTCTTCGACCTGGCGTCAGCGGTGCCTTCCTTGGCAGCAGCTGAACTCACTTCCAGTTTACCCAACGTTCTGTGGCATCAGTTTCTAATACTGCTGCCTGTCCTCCCAGTCCTAAGTTCCAGGCGCTGGGGACTCTTACAAGCATCTAAACTTGCTAGCATTGTCGTCTTTTCTTGTTTTGCCAGTTTTAAGGTATCATCTGTTCCTGTTGTTCCTTCCTGTGGGATAACTGAGCACTCATCAAAAAAAAATTTTTTTTAAAATTGTGTGTGTGTGTGTAAGTGCAGGTACCCATGGAGTTTAGAGGAGGATGTCAGATTCCCCTGGAGCTAGGGTTACAGGTTGTTGTGAGCTTCACTCAGGTCCTCTGAATGAGCAGTAAGTGCTCTGAGCCACTGGGCCATGTCTACAGTCCCCTGGGCACTCTTTTTACCTTTTCGGGCACATACTTAATATTATAAGTTCTCATCAATGATTTATTAGAGTCTCAGCTTAAACCAGTGCCAGGATTTCTGGGTCCTGGTGAGCGCTGAAAGTCTTCCCTCCAATAGTCCAGAAACATTTCAGCTCCAACTGTCCTATCCCGAGAGGCTAGCTGCTGAGGCCCAGGACAGAGATTTCTCAACAGTAGCCTTCCTCTCCTTCCCGGGTTCCAGCCCGTTCCCACTCAGCATCCATTCCCAGCCACATCCATGTCCTTCAGCTTCCTCCTCCTCCTCCTCCTCCTCCTCCTCCTCCTCCTCCTCCTCCTCCTCCTCCTCCTTCTTTCTTTCTTCCTTCCTCCTCCTCCTCTCCTTCCTCTCCTCTTCCTCCTCTTCCTTCCTTAAATCTCATTTCTCTAGACAGAGATAACACTTCTCAAGGGTACCGTTCTGGAACCTGACCTTAGTCATCAGCCTCAGAACACAGAGGAAGTAGCAGCAGGTCCTGAGGTGAACTGGTATCACCTGAGGCCTCTGCCTGACCTCCAGGCAAGGGAAAGGGCCTACTGCTCTCTGGCAAAGGGTCCTGTGCAGAGATATGTAACCCACTCTATCTCCTTATGCTTGTATTTTAGCCCCAGTTAACCACACATAAGAATCATTATGATGGGGATCCTGCCACACAGTAGGGGGCATCTTGATGTCCTTGACTGGCAATTTATTTCAATTCTTGAATGTATCCTAAGGACCTACTTTAAAAATATTTCGGCCAGGAGGGATGGCTCAGTCATTAAAGGCTAGGCTCACAACAAAAAATAAAAACATTTCAAAAATTATTTTATTCTATATGCATAGGTATTTTGCCTTCATCTGTATCTGTGCACCACATGCATGCCAGGTGCCTCTGGAGGCCAGGAGAGGGTATTGGGTCCCCTGGAACTGGAATTACAGACAGTAGAGAGCCACTATATGTATATTGGGAATCTAACCCAGGTCCTCCAGAAAATGCTCTTAACTGCTGAGCTGTCTATCAAGCTCCATTTAAAAAATTTTAAAAGTATGTTTATTCATTTTTTGTGTTCATGTGTGCGTGTGCTGTGGCTTGCGTGTGGGGGTGAGCAACTGTGGGAGCTGTTTCTCTCTTTCACTGTGTGGGTCGCGGGGACCAAACTCCCGTCTCTAGGCTGGGTGCAAAGCCTCATTACCCGCTAGGCCATCTCACCTGCCCAACCTGCTTTTTAAGACACTTACGGTTCAAGCTGCATCAGCTGAAGAAACCAGAGGCCAACCCCAAGACAAAAACTTGAGTTACGGCAGCATTCTGGGGGAGCTGGTGACACTGGGAGAGAAACGGGAAGTGACAAGAGAAAGAAAAGCAGCCATTCAGTGTGAGCCGTGCAGAATCTGCCCCGGAAACCCCCTGTCTGAGGAGTATGGACGCAGGGTATTTACACAGCAACACCCGGTGTGCAGCCAGGAGGACGGTCCAGTTCCAGGAGGCACGAATGGGAAACTGACAGGCTCTGCAACAGCATCCATCCATCTTTGAGCCCTCAGATGCCTTTTCTTAAGGGCAGGGTCCTGATGAGGAGAAACTGTGACGCACCCGTGTGACTTCTCTGGAACTTCCTGGGGAGCTCCAATGATTTCACAATCAAATAAAAGTTTTAAAAAAAAAGTGGCAAGGTGACCAAGTCACCTTGTATGGAAATAGTTAAATATGTATGTAAATATAAACGTGAAACGTAGGCAATATTTAAAATAGAAATAATATCTATATATTAGTATATAGTGTAGGAATAAAGAAATTAAACCTGTATATATTAACAGAGTGCCATGGGAAGTGTTTCTTGCCTTCACCTGCTTTGCATGTGTGGGAGGCACACATGCCCTGTGGAGGTCAGATGACAGCTTAGGCAAATTCATTCTTTCTGGCTACCCTGTGGGCTCTGGGAATGGAATGCAGGTTGTTGGGTTTGGCCATAGGCACCTGTGTCTGAACCCACAGGAATAAGGCTGAGGTGCCAAGCGGGAGGACCAGGGGTGAGGTCTTGCATAAGCTGATGACTTTGCTTGTTTTGTGGAGACAGAGTCTCTATAGCATGTACTTCTTGCTGCCCTGGAACTCGCTATATAGACCGAGATGGTCAGAGAGTGCCACCATGTCTGGCCTGAACTACAACATCTCATAGATCATTGGCAGGGGACAATGGGCAAAGTCAGTAGAACGCTAACTCAAACAATATTAGCAAAGCAGACATGGGCTACTTCAGACTCAGTGCCTTAGGATGAACAGCCACAGCCCTTCAAGAAGTAAAGCTGGGCTCCTAGGAACTGAAGCCTTAATTCCTTCAACGCTCAGGCTTTGACCCCAGATTGGACCTTACCAAATCAGCTCCTGGACAAGGACATAGAACCAACATCCCCTTTGTCCTTTCATTATGACCTCTGAGAAAGCCTTGTTTCTCTCTGACCCCTAACACACCTCCACTCAGCCCATCTCTCTGGTCCCACGTGGCGTTTTGATACAGAAGGCACAAGACAGACATCATTCAAGGGGACTGGAAGGGTGGCTCAGCCCTTAAAGGTTAGGCTCACAGAAAGGTTTATATATCACATCTGTGATTCCTTTCAGGTTTCTGGGTTTTAATTTTAGTGAGTATGAGGTACCACAAGATGAAAGAAGCCCCTTTCATCTTATCTGTAGAGAAATACTGGATAAAAGATAAATTAATTTTATTTACTTATTCTAAGGGTTTTGCTCTATAGTTCAGACTTGGCCTCAAATTCAGTTTTAAATTGTGTGTGTGTGTGTGTGTGTGAGAGAGAGAGAGAGAGAGAGAGAGAGAGAGAGATATTCTGAGTACTGTGCCCACAGAATCCAGAAGAAGGTGTTGCATTCCTTAGGGCTGAAGTTAAAGGTGGTTGTGAGCTGTCTGATGTGGGTGCTGGGAACTGAGCTCAGGTCCTCTGCAAGAGCAGTCTGTGCTTTAACTGTTGCAGCATCTCTCCAGCCCTTAAAACACTCTTTGTAGCCTGGGCTGGCTTTGAACTTGCAGTCTTTCTGCCTCCGCCTCCTGAGTGCTGGGAGTACGGATGTGTGCCACCACCCCTGGCAAATCTATTTTACAGTATGAGTGTGTAGGTAAAGAAGTGACACCTGGGAGCAATGGTAATCACAGCCTGAACTAGTAGGGCATGAGATTACTTTTGTATTAACTGTAACGTGGTGATGTTGGTGCCTGGGGCTGACCCTAGGTTAGAAACAGACATCAAATTTGTCTCAGAAGTGATTAATCTAAAGGCACTTCTTGGGAAATTACCCAGGTCTCTGCTCCACCTTGCAGGGTATATGGAATTTCCACAGAAAACAGCTCCCACGGAAAGAGAACTGAGTGAAAACAGAATCAATATAAAGTCGGAACAAGAAAGACTGCTGGGAGAGGTCAGGAGACCACGTGACTTGGGCAAGTTCCTGGGGAAGTGCACGCACGGACTTCGTTAGGAGCCCAAAGGCTACATCCAGGGGCAATAGCGACAAAGCTAAAGGCGAATAGCAAGCAAGGCCAGGCAGGGAGAACGCAAACACAATGGAGGCCCAGCATCTGTCTGGAAGCTAACAATTATCTTTAACTTCAGCTCCAGGGGATCTGATACTCTTTACACAGGCACTATACGCACATGGGGCACATATGGGACAAAACACTCATATACATGAAAATAAATAAAGCCTTTAAAAGAGTTCTCTAGATAGTAGCTAATATTGCAAAGAAATAAAAGATAGAAAAGAGAATTAGAAGTAATGAATGAGATGATGAGAAGCTACATAAGACTGGGAGATTGGTAGCTTTAGAAGGGGTATGTAGAGGAGGGCAGCATTTGAAGAAAGATAGGTAAAAGAATTTTCTATAAGTGAAGACAAAGGGGCCCCTAAAATGAAAAGGCACACCAAGTTCTGAGTAGGATAAAAATCCATTCCTAGGCAGGGTGGAGAGAAATTACAAAACTATAAAGACAAAGGGGAAAGCACTGACTACCTATAGAAAGGAAACACTCACAAATAAGAGATACTCTGTCTGAATCCAATTTCTCGGCAGCAACAAAAGATGCCAATGTTCTAGCAGCTTCGAAGTGGTCAGAGAACAATGAAACCCTACATTCAGCCCGCGAGCCTTTAAAGGAAAACAAAGGAACTGTCAGCGACACACGGACTGAATGTTTATCCATAGCTTGCTAAAGAGGGAGGCTCATTTTTCATCTAAATGTAATATTTTAAACATTTGCTCAAATAATTTATGAAGGATGAATGTTAGTATAAAGGCACTAACCTCACAAAAGGAAGAATTATCTTTCTGCCAAGATGAAATAACAGGGCCTAGATTTATGTCCCCACCTGGAACAACTAAGCTGGATAAAATGTGTGAGATGAGGGTTCCGGGACACTTGGGAGCAAAGTACAGTGGTAGCTGGTGGAAGAGAACCGAAGCAGATGAGATCACCCCCAAACCTGCCGATGACCTAGAGAAAGTCTCTGGGCACAGGACAGCCAGGGGAGCCCACGCTGGGCTCTGGATGTCTTCCTGAGATGAGGTGACTGGGCTGGGGAGACAAGGAGGGCAGGGAAGCTAGAGTCTGTGGGACAGTGTCAGAGAGGAGCAGACTTCATGGTGCTGATGGCTGAGTTCGTTCGTGTACAGCGGGGGTTTGTCCCTGTCTGCCATGACCTCTGTGCCTGCTGTGCCTACCACAGAGCAGAAGGTTTCGGAAATCTTGGGGCTCAGCAATGGAGAAATTAACTTGTGTCTAAATGCTGATCCTGGCAAAGATGTTAAGAAGCAAGACAAAAAGGATCAAGTCATTCCTACGTGACTAGACCATGTTTAGAATAAAGCTGAAGCTTATAGTATAAAAATATCCAACACCCATCTTTTGGCCATCTTGGCACCTGTGAAGGCCTGCTGGGAACAGGACTTCTGGAAGGTGAATATGTCTGGAAGGCTTTGGTGCAGGGCCACTTTTGCTGGCTATAAGCGAGGTCTCCAGAATCAGAGAGAGCACACAGCTCTTCTTAAAATTGAAGGTGTTTATGCCCAAGATGAAACTGAATTCTACTTGGGCAAGAAAATTCTTGGTATGCTCATGTGTATAAAGCAAAAAACAACACAGTGACACCTGGAGGCAAACCAAAGCCAGAGTGATCTGGGGGAAAGTAACTCGGGCCCATGGAAACAGCGGCATGGTTGGTGCCAAATTCTGAAGCAACCTTCCTGCAAAGGCCATTGGACACAGAATCCGTGTGATGCTGTACCTGTCCAGGATTTAAACCAATGAAAAGTAAAATAAATAAAAGTGGAAAAAAATATCCAACACCCAAGAAGGTTAATGAAATTTACAACGTCTAGCATCCTGTAAAGAAGAAAAACACTAGATAAATAAAGGAGGAAAATTCCACGTATCTTTAAATTTTATTTGTGTGATTATTATTGTCTGTGTGTCTGTGGTGCTGGGGATCGAACCCAGTGCTTTGAACATGAAAACACTTCTCTACAGGAAATGTTAAAGGAAGCTAGTCAAACAGGGGAATATGGGAAACCAGACTCACACAAAGAAATAGAAAACTAATGGAAGTAATATCTATGTGGGAAAAATAGAAGGGCTCCAATACTTCTTAAATCACTTTAAAACACGCTGCCATCAATTCTCATACTCTTTACATTCATTTTAATTTTAGCTGTGTGTCTGCCTGTGTGTGTGCCTGCGTGTGTATATGTGTGTGTGTGTGTGTATACAATGCATGTGCCTGGTGTCCACACAGGCCAGAAGAGGGCATCAGATGCCCTGGAACTGGAGTTACAAACAATTATGAACCGCTATGTGTGTGCATTTGCACAGACACACAAATACATACACAAACAAGTAATGAGATCTTCAGAAGATAACAGGCAGAAAAAAAATAGTAAAATTACATTAAATGCAAAAGGCCCAAAGGCTCCAATTTAAAAGCAGAGAAGTTAAATTGATTTTTTTTTAAAAAATGGGGCCCATGTATATGCTACCAAAAGAAACTCACTTTTTTCTTTTCTTTCTTTCTTTCTTTCTTTTTCTTTCTTTCTTTTTTTTGTTTTTTTCAAGACAGTGTTTCACAGTGTAGCCCCAGCTATCAAGAAATTTACTTTTAATATTAAGAAACAGATGAGTTATAGTAAAATGATGGAAAAATATAACAGGGGCTGGATAGATGGCTCAGTAGTTAAAAGCACTTGCCGCCTTTTCAAAAGACCCAGGTTCAGTTCTCAGCACCCAGGCTGCTCACAGCGCCTGTAACTCCAGTTCCTGTGGACCCCAGGTCCACTCTGACCTCTGGCAGCACCTGCACACACACGGTGCAAATACATACATTCAAGGCACACACACTATGTCAAGCAAAATGAAAATAGCCTTTAGAGCAAAGAGTATTAACAGGGGTAATAATAAATATTATAATTAATATAATTATATAATGTTTATTACTATAATTAATTATAATCAATACATATTACCAGGGCTACTAAGAAAGTAAGTTATTTATCATTTTTTGTTTTTTTTTTGTTTGGTTTTTCAAGACAAGGTTTCTCTGTGTAGCCCTCATTGTCCTGGAACTCCCTATGAAGATCAGGTTGGTCTCAAACTCACAGAGATCTGCTTGCCTCTGTCTCCCGAGTGCTGGGATTAAAGGTGTGAGCCACCACAGCCCAGCTTGTGGGTTATTTTGTAACGTTGGTGAGGTCAGTCAATAAGGACATCCTAAGCATTTCTAGAAGAAACTTTGCAACACATTACTAAGGAATGTATTACGTCCCCTTCACCAGAAACGTGTGGAAATGTGATCCCCAGCACCTCAGAATGTGATTGGAATGAAATTATTATTTTATTTTGAGAGTCTTATTATTCATTTGAGTGCCTCTCTGTGTAGTCCAGGTTGACCTTGAACTCGTTATCCTCCTGTCTCAGCCTTCCGACTGCCCAGATTGCAGACGTGTACCCCCACTTCTGGCTGGCAGCGTTGTGATGAGCAGCTTCTATTTTCCTGTGTAAGATGGACTCTCAACACCGTCACAATGAACATCTTTAAGTGTTTCTCCTGTTTCATTAAAAAAAAAAACTTAAAAAGTGGGGGCTGGAGAGATGGCTCAGTGGTTAAGAGCATTGCCTGCTCTTCCGAGGGTTCTGAGTTCAATTCCTGGCAACCACATGGTGGCTCACAACCATCTGTAATGAGGTCTGGTGCCCTCTTCTGGCCTGCAAACATACACACAGACAGAATATTTTATACATAATAAATAAATAAATATTAAAAAAAACTTAAAAAGTATTTTTTACTTAGTATGTACATGCGTGAATGTGTGCGAGCATGCATGTGTGCAGGTGTGTGTATGCGTGCATGTGCATGTGTGTGTGTGTGTGTGTGTGTGTATGCATGAACCATGTACGAATTTGGAAACCACAGGACAGCTTGCTGTAGTCAGTTCTTTTAACCACATGGGCCTTGAGGATCAAACGCAAGTCACCAGCCTTAATGACAAGCCCTTTTACCTGTAGAGCCACCCACTGGCCCTCCACTGACGTTTTAAAAATTCACTGACAATTTCATACATGCATAGATATACTTGGATCATATCAACCCCACCTCTCCAACTCCTCCCACACTCCTGCCCCCAACACTTCTCCCCCCAACTTCATGTCCTCTTTCTGTGGATCACTGAGACTTTTGGCATATTTTCCCCAAAGATTTTATTTGATTTTGATTACCTGTATAAGCATGAGTCTCTGTGTGGACTTGTGCACATGAGTGCAGGGCCAGCAGAGGCCAGGAGAGGGCACTAGATCCCCTGAAGTGGAGTTACTGCATTTGTGAGCCACCTGAAGTAGATGCTGGTCATCAAACTCAGGTTCTTTGTAGGAGCAATAGGTGCTCCAAACTGCTGTCCATCTCTCCAGCCTTTCTTTCTTTCTTTCTTTCTTTCTTTCTTTCTTTCTTTCTTTCTTTCTTTCTTTCTTTCTTTCTTTCCTTACATACTTATTGTATGTGGCATGATGCATGGACATGTGTGTCAAAGCATGCGCGAGGAGGTCAGAGACCAACTTTGTGAAGTCAGTCTCTCCTTCCACCTTTTATGGGTTCCAGGAATCAAACGCAGGTCTACAGACTTGCTAGGCATTGTCTTTACCCACTGAGCAGTCTCCCTAACCTTCTTTTGGCATTTTTAAAGTTAACTTTTAGGTGTGGAATTGTTAGGTTAAAATATGTATTTTAAAAATTTGACATTGCTCTTTATGAAGTCAGTATCTATTTTCATCTCTACCAGATGAGCAAGTGCCCGTTTCCCAACATCCTTTCTAGAAGGGATTGCCTGACGGGTGAGCATCATTTTTTTTTTCTCTCCGTCATTTATTTATTAGTGAAATCACACACAGGCTTAATGACTATTCAGATGCTTTCTTTTGTGATTATGGTCTGTTTATGCCTGTTGCCTGTCTCCCATTTTATCTTTGGATACATCTGCATAGCCCTGGCTGTCCTGGAACTCACGGAGATCTGCCTGCCTCTGCCTCTGCCTCCCAAGTGCCACGATGTTCCGCCCTACTGTTTTTTAAGAGCTCCTTGTTTATTAAGGATTTAACTTTAGACTGTCAGGTTTCTCGGGATCTCTGGAGTTGAGCCTTAAGTCTGCAAGTCAAATTCCCAAGAGACTGAAGCAATTTTGCCTCTGGTCAGTGGAGGGCAGCAGTGGGCAAGATTCACCTTCAGGTCAGAGGGACAAGCATCTAGCATGCCTAGGGGTTGGACCCAGACCTGAACAGATAAACATACACACACACAGACAGAGAGACAGACAAACACAGAGAGAGAGAGAGAGACACACACACACACAGAGACAGACAGAGAGAGAGAGACAGAGAGAGAGAGAGAGAGAGAGAGAGAGAGAGAGAGAGAGTGCAGTGTAAGCTGACTGGGAGAATGTAAGCCCAGCGCCAATGTCTGCCTAGCCCACAGCAGCCTCTGCCCCTTCATTCACTGACTGGACAAGAAGACCTGGCTTCTTCTGTGAGGTTAGGTGGGTACTCCTTCCAAACATGATTAGGTTTGACATTTCTGTGTCTCAGCAGACTCTCTGTGGGGTAAATGACTGGAGACTGCAGGTTAGCAGGCCTGTGAGGCCCCAAACTAGGGGGAGTGCTTGGGAGTCAGGGGCCACTGGTTGTACAGTCACATGTTGGTGGGCTGAGATCTTCTACCTGGGGACCCAGTGCACACAGGCTGGCCTAGAACTCACAGAGATCCACCCATCTCTGCCTCCCGAGTGCTGCGATTAAAGGCATGCGCCACCACCGCCCGGGCTTAGTCTGCTTTCTTACACATCCCAGGGCCCCCTTTCCACAGTGAGCTTGGCCTTCTCACATTGATCATTAGTTAAGAAGATGTTCGGCAGACTTGCTGCAGGCCAATCATGTGGAGGCAATTGTCTTAATTACGATTCCTCCTTCTCAGTTGACCTTAGCTTGTGTCAGCTTGACCTAAAACTAGCTCGCACACATGGGGAGGAAAAGAATGGCGTATGGTGGGGTGATAATGAGGGGAGCCCCACCAAATAGATGGGGCTGGGTCAGCAGGAGAGTGGCGGGGGCCCTTTGGGGTTCTTTATGTCTATGGGGAAAGACTGGCGTGCATGTACGTGGAGGGGATTGGCTGCCAGCAGCTGGCCTGCAGGGTGGAAGGGGGGGGTTGTGCACTTCACCCCTATCTAGCTCCAGGAAGGCAGTGGGTGTGGCTTTCGGAATCTTATCAATCCCAGAGGAATGTGCAGGGCTGCAGCAAGCCCCAGCTGCAGGCAGAGGAGTGGGGTGCGGGCTGGGACCTGTCCTGAGGATGGGTGGGAGCCTGGGAGGGCCCTCGGCAGGCAGGCTTGGGCTGAGGCCAACTTTGAGGTGGAATTGGCAGAGAGCCCTAGGCATTCCTGCCCCCTCACATTGCTGGCCTTTCCCCCTGGCTGCTAGGGTCCACCCCAGTTCTACCTTCCTGCTCGTTCATGGAGATCAACTCACTGGGTTCTTTCAGCCTTGGCTATATCTTTATTTATCAAAACACAACATCAAGGGATTTGTTGCTGCTGTTGGTGGTGGGGTAGGGGTGGAGGTGGTGGTGGTGGTGGTGGTTGTGGTGTGTGTGTGTTTTAGACAGGGTTACAGCAAGCAGACCTGTCCTGGAACCCACTATGAAGACCAGGCTGGCTTTGAACTTACAGTAATCCACTTGCCCTCTGCCTCCTGAGTACTAGGAGTAAAGGTGTGTGCCACCATGCCTGGCCTAAGATCCTTCTTAATTTTCAGAATCCATCCAATCTATGTATTTAATCACTAGTTTACACGGAGGAAAAATGAGTCTCAGAGAGGATAAATGACTTGCCTAAGTCAAGCCAGCTGTAAAGCATCAGAGACATCAACTTACAACTTTCCAGCTCCCAGGCTGATCCACTTCCGTTTCTCCACGCTGGGAGTTCACTGAGACTGACATCTGAATACTATGATGTGTCCAGCCTGTCCCTAGAGGGAGAAGTGGTGACATACCTGAGATGAGAAACTTAGAAAGAGAAAAGGGTTATGGTTGGCTAGCTCACAGTATCAGAGATTTTCTTCTCCTTGGCTGGGGTACTAGTACGTGTGTTGCCCCTGTAACAAAATACCCAACCAGAGCAACATGAGAAAGGGAGGGTTACTATGGCTCATGGTTTGTAGGTACAGTCCATCATGGCAGAAAAGTCATGAGGCAGATGACCACACGGTGTGCACAGACAAGCAGCAGGGGTGTGAGGCAGACAGTCACACTGTGTGCAGTCAGGCAGCAGGGGCGTGAGGCAGACAGTCACACTGTGCACAGTCAGGCAGCAGAGACGGACAAAAATTGGTACTCAGCTGCTTTCTTCTCTTTACTTAGCTGGGGACACTGGCCCATGGAATGGTGCCACCCACATTTAGGGTGGGTCTTCTTATTCCTGTTAACCTAATCTAGAAAATTCCACACACACATGCCTAGAGGTTTGTTTCCTAGGTAACTCTGATGCCACCGTATTGATGTATTAGCCATCACAAAATTGGTGAGATGGCTCGGTGTGCAAAAGTACTTGCTATGTATGCCTGCTGTGTTGGTTTGAATGAGATGGTCCCCATAGTCTTGGATATTTGAATGCTTGGTTCCCACTTGGTGGCACTGTTTGGGAAGGTTTAGGAGGCGTGGCTTTGTGGGAGGAAACATATCACTGGAGGCAAGACTCGAGAGTCCGAAGACTCATCATTTTTTGAGTTCACTCTTTCTGCTTTGTGGTTGTGGTTGTGGTTTAAGATATGAGCCCTCAGCTTCCTGTTTGTAACCTCTGTGTCTTCGCACTGCCATCATGGACTCAAACCCTCTGGAACTATAAGCCCAAATAAACTCTTTCTTTTACAAGTTGCCTTGGTTGTTGTGTTTTAATACAGCAATAGAATATATGTAACTAATATTCCTGACTACATTGATTCCCAGAACCCACCCAAAGCTGGATTTGATGGTTTGTGTCTATAATCCCAGCACCCCTACAGGGAACTGGGAAGGAAGCTAAGGCAGGAGAACCATCCAGAAGTTCACAGGAGTACCTGTGAGTACACAGTACAATAGCCTGGCGTACACAGTACAGTAGAAACACCAAGAGAGATCGTCTCAATGGTTGGAAAGGAGGACACCAACTCCCAAAGTTGTCCTTTGACCTTCACATGCATGTAATGGCACCTGCATGCCCACACTCACATACTCCTGCACACACGATCGTAACAAAAATAAAAGATCAAACATTTAACTACCAGAGCTGGCATCTTTGCTTTGAGCCTGTGATAAGGCTCAATACCACAGGGGAAGCTCACGACAGAGCAAAACCACTCAGTGTGTGGATGGTAAGTGAAAGAGAAGAAGGTCCCAGGGTCTCACATCTCCTCCCAAAGCACTCTCTCTCCTGATGACCTAAAGACCTCCCTTTAGGCCTAACCCCTCTGGTTTCCACCACCTCCAGATAGCCAAGGTGGGACCCAAGATTCTAACACGGGCCTTTGGGGGAACATTCTAGATCCAACTCTAGCATCCAGTGAGAGGGGAGTGGCCCGTAGAACACAGCGGGTAGACCATGGGGTGAATGCCTTCCTACCTGCTACTGACACCTTCCTCTGCAGTGCGGTTGCAGCCACTGCGGGATTAAGTCTTCCCAGTAATGGAAGAAGGAAGAAGAGCAGAAAAGGGGAGAAGTATATTGGCGGAGGTGGCTGCTTGTTCCTTCCCGGCTGCCCAGACCTGAAATAATCACACAGAAACTATATTATTTGCAATAGTTTGGCCAATAGCTTAAGCGTATTTCTGGCTAACTCTTATATCTTAAACTAACCCATTTCTATTAGTCTGTGTGTCGCCATGTGGCTGTGGCTTACTGGGTAAAGTTCCATCTGGCATCTATCTCTGGCAGGGCTACATGGCTTCTCTCTGACTTTGCCTACTTTCTCCCAGCATTCAGTTGAGTTTTTCTGCCTAGCTCTATTTTGCCCTATCACAGACCAAAGTAGCTTCTTTGTTCATTAACCTGTAAAAGCAATACATATACATAAGGCCTTCCCACACCAGAGGGAGACAGAAAGAGAGAAAGATAGCACGAGTGTGTGTGTGTGTGTGTATCTGTGAGCATGTGCACACTTCGAAGTGTGTATGTGTGTCTATGAGAGTTACAACATCTGCATCAAGTTGCTCATGAACTTCTAATTCTCAAGAGTGTTAGACAACAAGTTCTCAATTTTGCTTCAGCCAGTTTGACCTAAGCAAGTCTGATTCTTGCAACAAAAGGACAGTAAATTAATGCCATCTGTGTGATACGTAAATGGGTTCTCCCTGGAATGCTTGGCTTCTATCCCCCAAATCTCTCTATGCCTTCTCCATCTTGGTACGTGGCTCTACCATCCATTAAATTACTCAAGCACTTTTCTCTCCCCTCCCACCCCAAACCTAAGCACCACAAACGGCCTCTCTGCCTTGGCCTCGTGGTAAAACACAAAGCCCTGTGAGTCCTGCTCAGTACAGCGCAGGTCCAATTTTTCTTCATTTGCCCAATATCCTAGTCCAGGTCAGCACCCTCTCTCACCTGGATGACTACAAGCAGCCTTTCTGGTCTTTCTGCTTCCAGTCTTATTTCCCAATGGATATTTCTCAGAAGCCAGAGCGATCTTTCAAACACACAAACCACATCACACCACTCCCTTAGATGGAATTTTTTAATAAGTTCCCACTGCGTTGGAAACAAAATCTATACTCATTGATTGCCAAGGTTTTAATGGCTAACTCTGATCTGCAAGGCTCACTGTCTGGGATGATCTGTATCTTCCCATGACTGCTGTTGTCCCATCATTTCCCCGGGTGTCACTCTCAAAGAGGCCTTTCTGCAAAGTCCTAACTAAAACAGCACCTGCTTCTCACCCCTACACCACAGGTCTTGCCCTTGCATTGCTATGTTGGCCTCCTTCATAGCACTTTTCACACTGAGTAATCGTGAGTGAATGGGTTAGCTGCTAAACCATAGGCCCAAAGGCAACCTTGGACTCGTGTAGTCTTTGGTTCATTAAGATGAAGTGCTTGCATGACCCATGTGAAGAGAGCTTACATCCTCCCTTGAGTAGAAGCATGGGAGGTGGAACGTGAATGTGGGATTCCCCTCTGTATGTTGTGAATATCACTGGTTAATAAAGAATCTGTCTTGGGCCTGGCAGGGCAGAACAGAGCTAGGCAGGGAAAACTAAACTGAATGCTGAGAGAAAGAAGGCAGAGTCAGGAGACACCAGGTAGCCACGCCAGAGACAGACACACTAGAACTTTGCTGGTAGGCCATGAGCCTCGTGGTAAAGTATAAAATAATAGAAATGGGTTAAAATAAGATGTAAGAGCCAGCCAATAGGAAGCTAGAGCTAACAGGCCAAGCAGTGATTTAAATAACACAGTTTCTGTGTGGTTATTTCGGGACTGAGCAGCTGGGAACAAACATGTGGCCTCCTACTACAGAGCATCAAATTATCTCTACATTTTTTCCCACACAATGTCCAGTTTTAATGAAAGACACTAAACATATTGTTGTGGTGGTTAATCTGTGTGTGTGTGTGTGTGTGTGTGTGTGTGTGTGAGAGAGAGAGAGAGAGAGAGAGAGAGAGAGAGAGAGAGAGAGAGAGAGAGAGAGAGACTATGCATCTTTGTGTCCACGTGCATGTGAAAGCCAGAAGTTGATATCAGATGTCTTCCTCAATTATTCTCTATCTTAATTTTTGAGATGAGATCTTTTGCTGAACCCGGAACTCACCAGCTTAGCTAAGCTGGTAGCCAGCCAGTACCAGAGGTCTTGCTGACTCTGCCTCCTCGATGTTGAGGTTACAGGCTTGTGACCCTGTCCTTAACTTTCTAGACAGGTGGCAGGGATGCAGGCCCAGGTCCTCACAGTATATGGCAAGCAGTTTATTGATGGAGCCCTCTTTCCAGCTCAGTGGTGTTTGATCTTGAGTGTCTACTTGACTATGTTGGGAGGTGTCTAGCAGATTAGGGGTGCACACTTCTGGGTGTGTGCACTACTGCTTTTCCCAAGAGGATCGGCCTTTCCGGAGAAGGCCTGCCCTAAACTGGGCAACACCATGCATAAGGTGGGGATCTCAGAAGAACCAAGGGCACACAGGCATGCTTCCTGGCTGCAAGGTGAGCTACGGTGCTCTTGTCGCACCTCTTGCTGCCATGGTGGTCTACCTCGCTGCAGGCCTACGACGGCAGTGAAGACAGCAACGGACTGAAATCTCTGAAACCCAAAACAAAAATATATCTTTCTTCTTCGAAGTGGCTCTCTCGGGGTCTGTCCTGGGACCGGAAGTGGCTGGGGGGGTCTGTCCTGGGACCGGAAGTGGCTCTCTCAGGGTCTGTTCTGGGACCAGAAGTGTGACTCACGCACACGCAAAGGTGCAAACATTGACTAAACTGCCAGGAGAGAAAAATTCTCTATAGGAAATCGCGAGCATTATCAGGCCTTTATTTCTTCATTTTTAATTTAAAATTATTGTGTGTGGGAGGATTTGGGGTGGTGGTGATGAGGCGTGTGTACTGTTACAGCAAACATGTGGAGGGTGGTAAATAATATTTTTAAATTTTAGTTGTATGTATATGAGTGTTTTGCCTGCATAAATGTCTATACATCCTTTGTATACCTAAGACCTTTGGAGACCAGAAGAGGGCATCAGATGTCCTGGAACTGGAGTTACAGATGGTTGTGAGCTACTGTGTGTGTTAGGCACTAAGCCTTGGTCCTCTGTAACACAGTGACACCTTCATCTTCCCAGGTTCTCAAACCCCAGTCACCCTGAACCTCCAGTCCTAGTCCCAGTGCAGCCCAGGCTGGTGAGCCCCTAAACCCTTTCCCACCTGCACTGTCCCTTGCTTCCGGCCCAGCCCTGGCCATGCATCCTGTAATACCGGTTCAGTCTGGTAAGTTCCCTGGGTCCTTGTCCACCAGGGCTGTTCCCAGTCCCTAGGTCTATCTTCTGTTGTACAGCCTGTGAGCTGGCCCAGCCTTGTGTGTGCCCAAGACCCTGTCCCAGTGTTTCTCACACTCACAAGCATAGAAGGGTGTTCCAGCTTACACACCAGCCCAAGCAGACCCAGTCATTATCCCATTTGCATGTTTTCTAAGTAACCACTGCATTGGAAACACCCCTATTCCTCCCATCTGTTAACACTGAGTGTCTGAAGGATTGGCCTGCCCACTCCCACACCTGGTCTAAAATCGACTGCATTTGAGCAACAAGAAAACTAAAGCCATCTACTCAAAGAGGGAGCCTAGAATCTCACATCGGACACATACCAACAATGGAAGTCTACACCCTGAAGTCACATCACAGAAACACAACAGAAAGGTCAAGACAGTATGTTCCACACCCCCAAACCCCGCCAGTTGTATAGGGATGTGATCCAATGAGAAGTACCTAGATGGACCCCAAGACTCAGAGTTTGAAAGAACAACTATACGCACGATCACATAATTATTTAAGAAGATGGCGCAGCGAGTTGAGAGTGGACAAGAAGAAGCGGAGTCAAGTCCAAGAAAGCAAAACTATACAGCTGAGGGAAACAACACGCACAGTTTGGGCTCCTAAAACTGAATTCAGTAAAGAGGTTAGAAATACCGCAGACAACCCAAACTAAAGTGGTGATGTAATAAAAAAAAAAAAAAAAAAAAACTCTGTAACCAAAACTCTGTAGCCAATTGAGTGGATCTGGTAGAAGACACAATATCAGGACTTGAACATAAAGTAGGGGAATTGCATCACACAAGCAAAGGCTATAAGCAATTTTAAAACCCACCAGAGGAATATGCAGGAGCCTTAGGACTCTGTGAAGAGACCAAATGTGTGGGCTACAAGCATAGATGAAGGAGAACAATCCTGAGTCAATGGCATACACAGATCTTCAATAGGATCATAGAAAAATGTCCCCAAATTAATGAGAGACACATCCACACAGATGCAATGCCAAATAACAGAAAAAAAACTCACCAGGAGCACAAGTCCACCCCAAGTTTGGGCTGCCCTGGTAGCCTTTTCTATATTACACATGCAGTGAGCTGGGAACGCTGACCCTGCACAGCAGGTGCTTTCTGAATCCAGCCACTGGGATGACTCTGCCGCTCCATCTCTGTCCTCCATCATCTCTGTCCTCCATCATCTCTGTCCTCCATCATCTCTGTCCTCCATCATCTCTGTCCTCCAGCATCTCTGTCCTCCATCATCTCTGTCCTCCATCATCTCTGTCCTCCATCATCTCTGTCCTCCATCATCTCTGTCCTCCATCATCTCTGTCCTCCATCATCTCTGTCCTCCATCATCTCTGTCCTCCATCATCTCTGTCCTCCATCATCTCTGTCCTCCATCATCTCTGTCCTCCATCATCTCTGTCCTCCATCATCTCTGTCCTCCATCATCTCTGTCCTCCATCATCTCTGTCCTCCATCATCTCTGTCCTCCATCATCTCTGTCCTCCATCATCTCTGTCCTCCATCATCTCTGTCCTCCATCATCTCTGTCCTCCATCATCTCTGTCCTCCATCATCTCTGTCCTCCATCATCTCTGTCCTCCATCATCTCTGTCCTCCATCATCTCTGTCCTCCAGCATCTCTGTCCTCCAGCATCTCTGTCCTCCAGCATCTCTGTCCTCCATCATCTCTGTCCTCCATCATCTCTGTCCTCCATCATCTCTGTCCTCCATCTCTATCCCCCCTCTCTATCCTCCATCTCTCCTGGGATGACTGCAGCAGACCCCTTGCTACTGACTTTGTCCCCATCTTTGCCTCACACAGTAGCTTCAGTGACCCTTTCAAGAGGAAGGTCAAGCCTGTTCTCTCTACTGGAACAGTTAGCTGTTCATCTCATCCTGCTGTGTCCTGAGAGTGCCTGGGTAACCGCTGGTTCTACACATTCACCCTGCCTCATGCCAGCCATCTGTCCTCGCCAGTTCCTCCACGAAGAGGCTCCTGCTGCTGCAGTGTCCAACTCTGCTGATCTGTGCTGAGCAGGAGTCCCCTTCCCAGACCCTGGAAGCCCCTTCTCTCGCTTTCTCCTGTACCAACCTAAAGGCTTCTAAAGGGGAAGCCGATTTGAGCTGCTCCTCCGCCAAGCTCTGTAGTCCCCTCAACTCTTTCCTTCTCCCTTGTCAGACCAAAGTGTCTCATCATGATTTGTCTTCCCCTGGCTGTACAGAAGTTCCGCGAGCCCAGAAACATGCCTATCACGTGCAGCTAGAAGAGCTGCAACAGTCCTCTATGGCATGAATGAACGGGTCCCAGGTGTCCACTTCTTCGTCACATCCTGCTGCCTCTAAACTCCCAGTAACCAAACCAAAGATGGCTCAGGGGGTAGAGGTGCTGGCCACCAAGACTGGTGACCTGAGTTCAATCCCAAAAGACCACATGGGGAGAGGAGAGAGCCAGCCCCCCAGAGATGTCACCTCATCACCACGGGCACCGTGACATGCCACTGCCAGAAGAAAGGAGTCTGAGTTCCCTTCATCCACACTTGCCCCAGGTCACCCCTTCCTCTGCCTCTCCTGACTACTGCAGCTGCTGGTTAATCCACCCCTCCCCAGCCCCCATCTCTGCAGACTCTTGCCACACTCACGTAAAACATTCATTTTGATTACTTTCCCCTGTATAAAAGTAATACGTCTTTCTAATGGAAAATAAAGAAGACACAGATAGATAAAGACAGAAGGGGAAACTACCCATATCCCTACAGTTAGAATCTAGAAATAAGCATCATTTTCATAGATAGCCCCTATCTCTCCCCACCCCCGAGTGGCAACAGAATCCAAGGTCATGAACATGCCAGACAAGCTCTCTGTCACCGAGCCACACACCCAGCTGTGTTTTCTACACGTAGCTGTGCCTTTATTGACTCGCCAGCTGAAGCCGTACTTTGCAAAAAAAAAAAAAAAAAAAAAAAAAGACTCCATGGCAGCAGCTGGTGATTCCGTTTGCTCTGCAACTCTAAACATGTTATTTAAGTTTAATCTTTTAGGGGGATGCCAAGAACGAACCCCAGGGGTTATGCATGTTAAACGATCACACTGAGCTGGATCCCCAGCCCTACTGAACACTGAGTGTAGTGGTTGTGAGGGGCCGGAGGAGTGCGCGTGCCCATGTGCAGAAACTAGACGACCACTTGGGTACGGTTCCTCAGGTACCGTCTGCCTTATTGTTTGCCTTATTGTTGAGACAAAGCTTCTCATGCTGGAAACTTGCCAAGGAAGCTAAGCTTGCCAGTAAGCCCCAGGAATTCACCTGTCTGCGACTCCCCAGAACTGGGACGGTTGGCTTTTTTTTAGGTGGATTCTGAGATTCAAATCCAGGCCCTATCTTTGCAAGGCAAGCACTTTACTGACCAAGCTGCCTTTGCAGCCCAACCCTGTTCAACATTTTGTTGCCTCAATTTCATCAGCTGTAAACTAGGAATGGTGTTACCATCCTCCTTGTTTAGCAGGGTTAAATCTGGAAGGCCAACCTGGTAGCTGCTCGGTTAGTGTTAGCTGTTATTGCTGAAACATGTATATCGGGCACCCATCCAGTGCATGGCCACCCTCAAAACAGGGGCAGTAATAACACAGAAGACGCTCCCGTAGGTTTACGACGGAGGCAAAGCTCGCCAGGTTCTCTCCGCTCACATGCGTCATCCCTGTACATCACAGGATATACAGCACAAAGGTGAAGGCTGTGTTCACAGAACGCTGCTCAGTCCGCCTTGGCTCAGTGCGGAGGGTTTTGTGCTCACACAATCCTCCCACCGGGTCTGTTTTCATAACCTGATCTGTACGGAGCTTGATGAATCAATTAGGGAACACCATTTGCACCCTGCCGCTTGTGATTGGTTAAATACCACACTAGGCTGGAAGCAGCAGTTGCCGGAAGGCTGTGGGCTGGGTTTTGCTTTGGCTTTGTTTATCTTTAACAATGGTTGCTTCTCAAGGTGTGGTACCCACACATCAGTGGTGGGAGAAATAGGAAGGGCGGTGATTTGGAGAAAAATCTAGATGCAGCAGAAACGGGGGAGGGGGGGAGGGAGAAGGGTATTGATGGTGTTAAACTGTCATAGCTTTACCAGTAATGCCATGACAAATACCTTTGTTATTAAGATATAAATAGGAATAGCTTTGCAGTAGCCAGACTGCAAATGTCTGACGTGGCTACATTTTCACAATTGTTCTCAGGTTTAATTTCAGATGGGTAAGAAATGTCATACTAATAACCTTTACCAACATTTATTAGCCCCACTGTGTGTTGGACTCCGTGCTAACAGCTCTAAACACGGGGGAGGGGTAATTTCACCTTTTCAGTAACCCTCTATTATTGGCTCTGTGTTTCAGATAGGGAAATGAAGTCATTGCTCAAAGCAGCCCGCAGTGAGGCTGGGGGATGGCTCGGCTGGTAAAGGGTTTGCTGTGCAAACATGAGGACCTGAGTTTGACCCCCGACACTGATGTAAAAAGCCGGATGTGCTGATGCGCTCCGTAGTCGCAGTGTTTGGGAGGCAGAGGCAGGCAGATCCCCGGATGTGCTGATGCGCTCCGTAGTCCCAGTGTGTGGAAGGCAGAGACAGGCAGATCCCCGGATGTGCTGATGCGCTCCGTAGTCGCAGTGTGTGGGAGGCAGAGGCAGGCAGATCCCCGGGGTTCACCGGCCAGCCAGTCTAGTGTAATCAGCGAGCTCCATACGATGTACCATGCCATAGCCCGGTGACCTGAGGCTGATCTCCAGAATCCACGAAAATGAGGACGGACAGAAGCAAACCCATAAAGTTGTCCTCTGGGGACTTGGCTCAGCAGGAAGGCGGAGACCTTCAGCTGTCTCTTGAGTAATCACACTTGACATGGTCTTCTTGGTCTGCTCATGCATGCACACCGGTTGTGGGCTGAATATCGAGTGTCACCCAGTGGCTCACTCGGTCCCCTACTGGTGGCACTGCTTGGGAAGGTTGTAAAACCTTTAGGGGATGGAGTTTCACTGGAGGAAGTGGATCACTGGGAGCAGGCCATGGCTCTTTATAGGCCAGCTCACTTCCTGTTCCTTTCTAAGAATTGCTGTGGTCATGGTGTCTCTTCACAGAGACCGAACACTGACTAAGGCACTCATATGCATGAGATAAAATAATTTTTATAAAAGCAATATATATATGTTTTGATTTTTAATTGGCACAGCATAATTGTGGGGTGCACATACCATGTGCAAACCGTCAGTTTATTGTCAATAGCATGGCTCTCACCTCAGACACTTATTTCTTTGTATTGAGAGCATTCAAGATCTCTTCTGCCAGCTATTTTAAAATACTGGATTAGTTACTGTGGACCACAGTTATCCCTCTATGCTACAGAGTATTAGCGGTTGTCCTTCTTATCCGTTTGCACCCCTGTACCCACTGCTGAGGTCATGGAACTTGGCCCCATTGGACAGATGAGGTCAGTGAGATCCTGAGAGACCCAGACTTTAGTCAAGGTCACATGGGGAGTCAGTGGACAAGTGAGGACCAGCGTCTGGGTCACAGCGCTTGCTTGCCTGGACCCTCCTCTAAATCCTCTTGGGTTCTGGTAACTGTATTCTAGTCTGCTTCTGTGAGATCAATTTTTACTTTCCAGACATCAATGACAACATGTAGCATTTGTCCTTCTGTGCCTAATTTATTTCACTTAGCATTAACGTCCTTCAGGTCCGTCCATGGTACTGCAGAATATAGAATTTCACTCTTCTCATGGCTGAGTGATACTTTACGGCACATATCCTGTTTTCTTTACCCACTGTCTTAGTCGGAGTTACTATTGCTGTGATGGAATGCCATGACCAAAAGCAGGTTGGGGGAGGAAAGGGTTTATTTGGCTTACATTTCCGAGTCACCGCTCATCGCTGGAGGAAGTCAGGACAGGAACTCAAACAGGGCTGGAACTTGCAGACAGGAGCTGATACAGAGGCCACGGAAGAGCGCTGCTTACTGGCTTGCTCCACACGGCTTGCTCAACCTGCTTTCTTATAGAACCCAGGATCACCAGCCCAGGGGTAGCACCGCCCACAAAGAGCTGGGCTTTCTCCCACCGGTCACTAATTAAGACAATGCCTTGAGGCTTGCCTACAGCTCAGTCTTATGAAGGCATTTTCTCAATTGAGGGTTTCTCTTTGCTGATGATTCTAGCTTAGGTCAAGTTGATATAAAACTAATCAGTACGCCCAGATCCATGGATACCTTGGCTGATTCCCCATTGAAATGGCTGTTGCGAATAGTGTTGTAATGACCTCGTTAGTGCAGGAATCTCTTCATTCCTTTGACTATATTTGCATTTTAGGCTGGCTGAACCACTCATTAATTATTTTTCCAGCTCTCTGAGACCCCTCCATGCTGTCTGCTATCTGCACCAACAGCACAGGAAGGATAGTTCCTTAGCAGAGGCCTGGGATTTTGGTCCTGTCCCTGGAAGGCTAAGCACATAGAGAACAGCTACTATCCGACACAGGGGCATGAGTCAGGATTGGCGAGAGCCCATAGTGGCAATTATATTCCTTCTGTCAGATGCTGTTTTGATGAAAAGCATGTGATCTAGCCATGGCCAATGGGAAACAAGGAGAAGTTTGGTGGGGCGACTTCAGTCAAGGCTGTCTTCCTGCCAACCATACAGAGGATTGCCTTCTTCCCCGAATACTGGTCACATCTGCAGACAAAGGCAGACACCGGACCATCCACCCATCATAAGGAAATGCTATCCATGCAGAAGGGAAGTCACCAAATTTCTCTCTGCTATTTCAGGCCTTCCTTCTGGCCTAACCCGTATTTACTGGGACTTTAGCTCCTCGAAGCTCACAGTCCCCTGATGAGTGAGAGGGAGCCCCCAGATCCTGCTGTGTTTGTCTACTTCTCAGCTGTATCTCTGAGTTCTGGTGTCTTCTTTCAAGGGTGGTGTGAGGTGGATGCTGGACAGTGACATCTGGGAAGTTCCTGCTACAAGCAATGGGGAGCCTCCGTGTGTGACCCCGGACCAGCCATTCAACTGCCTGCACCTCAGCTTTCGCCCCCTATATACAAAGAAATGATGAATAATTTCCCCACATGCAGTTGTGAGGATGACATCAGCGCTGATACACATCCCAAGCTCAGGACCATGGCTGACACAGGCCAACTCAGTTAGCTCTACACATTGTCGCCTTTATCTCTACACTCCGAGCTGTTGACTTCCGTTAGCCGTCGACTGTTTGGACTCAGGTTGCTGGAAGACAGTTCCCTAGGGCCCTGAAGTGACCCGAAGGCCAGCTCGGTTAGGGCTCTGCCACCTGACAGGCTTGGGCTCAGCGTCTATCTGTATGACCTCGAGCAACTTTCTTCACCTCCCTATACTTCCATTTCCTCATCTGTGAAACCAAGAAACAACACCTCCCGTGAAAGATTCACCTGGCACCGAGCCCAGGATACAGCAGCAGAATTTTTTTGCCAAGGGCCACATCAGAAGAAAGAATGTTAGGGAATTGGCTTTGGTCCACCTAAAATCTCAAAGAATAAAGAAGTCTTTGTGACTTAAAGACCCCAGTCTCCTGCCTGTACTGTCCAGATCCCAGACCATCCAGGGCCCTTTGAACTCACTGAGCTTCGGCAGGAAGTGGACCCTTCCACAGCAGAGAGCTAGCCTTCCTCACATGCTCCCTGCTGAGAGAGCAGAAGGAATTGGGGAGCAGTAATTGAGTTATGGTCCCCCCAAACAAGCACGATGGCCCGGATGCTGGTCCTCACTTGTCCATGTTGACTCGCTGTATGACCTAGACCACGGCCTGGGTCTCTCAGGATTCCACACGCCTCATCTGTCCAGTGAGGCCAGACTCCATGACCTCAGCAGTCTCTTCTGGAGAGGCATTCTGGGATGCAGGAAGCAGAACCCCTGGCTGCTGGGGAGATCAAAGAATGGCCTCCCAGAGGAGGCCTTGCAGCTGCCTGCCCTCTGAGTAGCTCTTGGCTTCCTGCTCTGAACAGGGCCTGCTGTGCGGCCCTGGGAACAGCAGAGGCCTCGCTGACATCAGATGTTGGCTTTCCTCAATCTTCTTGCCCCAGTCCTGGGTCACAGTTTGAGATTCTTGATTGCCTTTCCCCTTGGTGCTATTGAGTTCTAGGCACACCTACCTGAAGCTTAGGACCCTGAGGAATTTTCTTCTTTACTTTTCGAAAACTGCTCATTCATCCTCTGTGGCTAATGACGCTTGTCTATACTCTGACTGCCCGTTGAGACCAAAGAGTGTCTACCACGCCTGGCTTCTCATCTCTGTGAGCGTTCTATAGATTGCTTACAAGACACGGGCTGGGCAAACAATGCAGATATTTACATTGTGGGGAGGTGGAGGACACGGTAGCTTCTCAGTCCACGCAGCCAGATGTCTCAGAGGCCCTGATCTGGAGGTGAAAGTCTGGAAGATCCCTAGAGAAGCCCTGGTCTGCCTTGGAAAACCAGAGAAGCTGAGTTCTGCCATTAGCAAGGCATGCCAATAGAGGAGCCGCACACGTCAACAAGGAGTGAAGGTGAGCAGCCGAGCAGCATCCCCCCCCCCTCCCCAGACGTCATTATGCTTGGGTCCCAAAAAGAAGGGAATGCCTGCTCTGAGAGAAGGTCCTGCTCCTCTCAGTTAATCCGGCCTGGAAATGCCCTCACAGACCCGGCCAGAGGTGTGTTTCTTAGTTGATTCCAGATTCAGTCAAGTGGACAATCATCCCTCCATCCCGGATCTCAGCTGGTTGTTCTCTCCTGGCTCTGGCCAACACTTCTATATCTTTGTTCCTGCTGGGCTAGAGACAGGGGCTGCCACTTTGCTACGCATCTGAGGAAGGCATTATCGGAGGGAACAGAGACCCAGGAAGGTGCGGTGTCCTTTGGAAGGTCTCTACCAAGATTCAGGCTGAGCCTAGTCCTGGACCTGCTTCCTGTACCTTGTTAAAAAGATAAACAATTCAACAGTGCCTGCTAAAGGAAGGACAGGGAGACAGACTTCATTCGGGACCATCACAGTGGATAAGAAAGTGTAGACTCAGTCGCAAACACAGTGGGAACCAGAGGGAATTTATAGGCAAGGAGCAGGGTGGTGTCAGTGGGTAGAAAATGACTAAGGGGAAACATCAGGGGAAGCCGGGGCTTAAACTGATCTAACAGGCTTCTTGCTGGAAACAGGCCAGGACGGTCAGACGTCAGCTGAAAGAGAGGGGAAGATGGGGGCTGGTAGGATATCTAGGATGATCAGATATCCAGGGTGGGACTTCTTGCCAGCCCGCCTTAGCCGGGTGCTTGTGAAACTGGATCTACAAGGAAACGTGCAGACAGGTCCAGGAGGGGCAGCTGGAGCCTGGCTGAAGTTTGGGTGAGCTGAGGATCTTCATCAGCCCTGTCCAGACTCTCCTCACTCCCTCAATTATTCAGGATGCTTAGGTATGCACAGCACAGAGATCTGACTTAAGATGCTTAAAGCAGGGGAAGTCGCTGATGTATGAGAGGAACGGTGTGCCAGATATTACAGCGAGGGTCAGCAGGCTGGGCTGCAAGCCCCGACTGTGCCTCTTTCTGCCTTAGCACAGTTAGTGACGTCACCTCTTGCGGTTCTACTTCCCTATCTATAGGGCAAGCAAGGGAACCCCATTCCTTGCATCGTTGGAGTCAGTGAATGAGGCAGAGACCTCAGCCCCAGGAAGAAAATCAGCACCCGACATGAGCCACGAAAGAGACACACCATGTACGATGCAAATCCATAGACTAGCTTGTTTTTTACCACATGTGAAACGCGGTGATGGTTTTAGTTCTAGTTCAATCTGATCTATTATTTTAAAAAATGTTGAGAGCTTGAAACACAATTTAGTGGTAGAACACTTGTTTAACAAGTTCAAGGCTCTAGGAGGGGAGGAGAGAGAGAGAGAGAGAGAGAGAGAGAGAGAGAGAGAGAGAGAGAGAGAGAGAGAGAGAGAGAGATTTCTTCTACAGTACAGCATGGTGTCACATGTCTATAATCCTAGCACTCAGGGAGCTGAGGCAGGGGGATCATTGTTGTTCCTTTTGGAAACTACAGCTCCCAGATTCCTCCTGGATTACGGACACCTGTGCGCGCAGGCGCAGGACATTTCTCCCAGACACCCTTGTGTTCTCGTTAAAAAGCGAGCTTCCACGAGGTCTCACTCTCTCTTGCCCTTTACCCTTGTGTGTCTTGCACACCTGTCCCTTATTGTGTCCCCCCCCCATTAAAGCGCACCCACATGGGAGCCGCGTGTCTGTGTCTCCTCCTTTCGTGCGTGTTTTGTCTGTCCTGTGTTTGTCTCCACACACACACACCCGCTTTAAAAGAATAATAATCATGAGTTTGAGACTAGCCTGGGCTACACAGTAAGTTCTTAATAAAATGAAAAGTGCTGACTTTAACAATCACTTGGTGACTTCTTTCCTTGCTATGAGTTGGGTGTGAGTTTCAGATTTACTAATATCGGCCTGGAGAAGCAGTGCTTGTTGGGCGAGCACAAGGACCTGAGTTTGGATCCCACACTCACGTTACAAGCCCATGCGTGCACAGAACTCCAGGGCTAGAACAGGAGGGGCCTTGGGGCTTGCCAACCTCAGGGAGAGATCCTGACTCAAGAATAAGGCAGAGAGTGAGAACAAACATCTGACTCTCTCCTCTATTTGATCTCTGTGTGCACACAGAAGGTATACCCACAAGTGCATGAAGGCACACGCACACACACACAATATTTTCTCTGGAAACACAATCAAATCCCAACACACACATAAAATGTTGGGCTCCATGGTTAATTTAAGAGCACTTGCCATTCATGCAGAGGATCAAGGTTCCCAGCACCCAAGTATAACTCCCGTCCTGGGGGATCTAGTGCCCCTCCTGGCACCTGCAGGTACTACACTCATGCGGTGTACTTAGATATGTGCTGGCAAACATTCATACACAAAACATAAATAAATCTTTAAGAAACATTTGGCATGGCTGTGCATGCCTATAACCCATGGAAAATGCAAATTTTGAGAGCTTGCTAGCCAGACAACCTGGCTAAAATGGCAAACTTATAGATCAATGAGAAATCCTGTCTCAGTGAATAAAGTAGCAAACAATAAAGATACACACAACATCCTGCTCTGGCCTCCACATGCATTCACACGAGCACACATTCACATGTATGCAATGCACACCACTTTGCTAGTGTCTACTAAGTGCTTAACAAGGCAAATGAGTGTGGTGGCCCATACCTATGATCCAAGATGGAGAGGCAAGAGAATCATCACATCTTCCTCTCCCCCACCTCTCTCTTACACACACACACACACACACACACACACGGCTTAACAAAGCATGTGGCACATCATAAGGTGTGGTGCTATCTTGTTCGTCCTCTAACAAATAAAGCTTGCCTGAGATCAGAGGACGGGGCTAGCTACTAGTTAACCATTGAGGTCTGGAGGTCTGTATAGATAGACAGGAAGTGATATGGCTGGGCAGAGAGAAGGATATAAGGTGGAAGGAGACAGGAGCTCGGTCTCTTTTCGGTATGGAGATTTCATAGTGTTAAGAACTCTAGTTGGCTACTGCATTTCTTGTCTGGTCTTTCAGCTTTTACCCCCTAATATCTAACTCCGGGTTTTTATTATTAAGACCAATTAGAACTCGTGCTACAATAAGCCTCACTGTTGATAAGTTAGCTGTCCTTTGTGGCCGTGATTAACTACAGACTAAACAGTAAAGGACAGGCTTTGCCTTCATGGGCCTCTCGGTTACCCCAGGACTTTCTCTAGCTTCTGTGACTTCTATTTGGACAGGCCTATGTCCTTTCTTTCTTTCTTTTTTTTTTTTTTGCTTAAATATATTTAATTTTATTTTTATGTACATAGGTGTTTTTACCTGCTTGTATATTTGTGTTATCATGTGTCTATAGCATCCATGGAGGCCAGAAGAGTATTTCAGATCCCCGGGACCTGGAGTTACAGATGGGTATGAGCCTCCATGTGGGTGCTGGGAATGGACCCGGATACTTCTGGAATAACAGCCTATATACTCTCAGCTGCTGACCTACCTCTCCAGGCCCTCCCTGTCTGTGTCCTTTCTGTGCTGGGTTTTGCCCCTCATTAGGAGCTGCAGCTGTGGCCCGCAGTGTGGAAAGAAGGAAGGAAAAATAATCATTTCTTTTCCCCTCCAGCTTCCCTGCCACCTACCCATGGCTAACATTTACTGTAGGCTGTTGTGAACTCCACAGTTCAAGGCCGTGCTGTGCCCTCTCACCGCAGTCCCAGGGCAGACACCACGGCTGAGAGACCCAGTGCTCAGTCAGCCTCTTGCTAAGTCTGAGTCCATGGGGGCATGGGGCAAGTCTTGCCAATGGGTGGGCAGTAGTCACCCACTGTCCCTGCCAGTTTGGAGTGAAATGCTTCCACGCCCTCTTTCTTTCCTTAACCTGCCAGCCAGGTGAGAACAGGTCAGCTATGTTTTACAAACTGTGGACCCACGTGTTAGAATAAGTGTATGATGTTTATGGAAGACCCAATAGAGCAGTGGTTCTCAGCCTATGGGTACTACCCCTCTGGGGATAAAAGACCTTTTCACAGGGGTTGCCTAAGACCGTTGGAAAATATGGATGTTTACATTACGATTCATAACAGTGGCAAAATTACAGCTTTTGAAGTAGCAATGAAAATAATTTTATTGTTGGGGTCACCACAACATGAGGAACTGTTAGGAATTAGGAAATAGAGTGTTTCCTACAAGAACAGAGTTGAATACAAAACTAAGTTTGTGGAAGAATACATGTGCCCTTTCCCGCAGCTCAGTGAGCTTCACTCAACTGCAACAGAATACCCGAAACTGGACAATTTATTACTCTTTTCTGTTTTTTATTGGATTATGGCTCTTTCCCCTCCTCCTGTTCCTCCCAGTTCTCCCCATCTCCCTTTCCATCCAAATCCAGATCCTTTCTTTCTCTCATTAGACCATAAATAGGCATCTTAATAATAATAATAATAATAAATAACATAAAACAAGACCAAGCAAAGCTGGAATATGACAGAGCAAGAGAAAGAGCCGAAGGAAAAGCACAAGGAACACGTGTGGGCACAGAGACACAGACATGGGAATCCCACAAAACCTAACCAGAAGGCATAATACACACATAGGACCAGTATGGTAGGAAAAAATGCCCCAACAACATTATGAGACAAAGACCTTCCAAAGATGTCATTGAGTTTGCTTTGTGTTGGCATCTACTTCTGGCCATGTGGCAAGCCCTTAAGAGTGGCTTATTTCCCCAGTGAGACTCCCTTTGAGAAAACCGATTTTTCGTTTGCAAGTGGCTACCAACTGGAGATAGCTGCTGGGGCTGGGGACGAGGGCTTGTATCTGCTTCTCCTTTCAGCCCTAGGATCCCATGTGGTGCAGACCTGTGCAGGTCCTGTGCATGCTGCCACAGTCTCTGTAAGTGCATGTGTGTGCCAACTCTCTCGTGTCTAGAAAGCCTCAATCCTAGGTTAATTAATTAGGGTCTGCCATCCCCTCCTACACTCTTTCCAACTTCTCTTGTCCCAGGTTTCCTGGGCCTGAGGGGAGGGATTCAATGAAGACGCCCCTTTTAGGGCTGAAAGTTGGAAAGTCTCTTGGTCTCTGTATTGTCTGGCTGTGGAGAGCCACCAATAACCTTGGCAGTAGCTTGTGTTGTTTGGAGGATTCCCATGGGACCCAATTTGCCAAAACCTGGATTAGATCTAACCTATTTCCAGTACAGGAAACATCATTTTTAATAGTTCAGTTATGTTTCATTGTGTAAATATACCACATTTTCTTCATCCTTCGTCTGCTGTCAAGCACCTAGGTTACTTCCAATTTCCAACTATTAGGAGTAGAGCGGCAAGAACACAGTTGAGCAGGTGTTTCTGTAGTAGGATGAAGTGTCCTTTTGCTGTATTCCCAAGAATGGTATTGCTGGCTTCGACTGTAGCTGTACGAGTTTGCATTCCCACCGTCAATAGATGAGCATTCCCCTTACTCCACATCCTCAGCGGCATGAGCTCTCATTTGTTTTTGTTTTGGATCTTGGCCATTCTGATTGGTGAAATCTCAAAGTAGTTTTGATTTTTGTTTTCTTGATGATTAAGCAAGTTGAACATTTCTTTAGGTGCTTCTCAAACATTTGAGTTTCCTCCACTGAGAATCTTTGTTAAGATCTGTAGCCCATTTTTAAACTGAGTCATTTGTTTTCTCAATGTCTAGTTTTTTAAAATAGACATTTTGGATATTAGCCCTCTATCGAATGTGTGGTTGGTAAAAGCCTTTTCCATTCTGTAGACTGCCTGTTTGTCCTAATGATGGTGTTCTTTGTTCTACAAAAGATTTTCAGTTTCTTGAGGTCCCATTTTATATTATTAGTTGTTCTGAATGCCTGAGTTCAGTTCAGAAAGTCTTTTCCTGTGCCAGTGAGTTCCAGACTATCCCTTTCTCCTTTATCAGATTCAGCACATCTGTACATTGGGAGTTTTGATTCATTTGGAGTTGAGTTTTGTGCAAGGTAATAAGAATGGATCAATTTACATTCTTCTACATGCAGCCATCTAATTTTGACCTTCACCGTTTGTTGAAGGTGTTGTCCTTTATCCAGTGTGTATTTCTGGCTTCTTTACTAAAAAATAAATCAGGTGTCCATAGGTATGTGGACTTATTTCTGGGTCTTCAGTTGACCAATATGTCTGGTTTTTTTTTTTTTTTTTTTGGCAATACCATGCTGGTTTTCACTACTTATAGCTCTGTAGCACAATTTGAGGTTGCGGTTGGTGATGCCCCCAGAAGTTCTCTTATCCTTCAGGAAGGCTTTAACTACCCTTGGGTTTTTGAGTTTCCATATGAAGCTGAAAATTGTCCTTTCAAGTTCTGTGAGTTGTATGGGAACTTTGATGGGCATTGCTTTGAATCTATAGATTGCTTTTAGTATGGAAGCCATTTTTACTATATTAATTTTACTGACTCATGAGCATGGGAGATCTTTTTATTTGCTAATATCTTCTTCAATTTCTTTCTTCAATGTCCTTAAGTTTTTTTTTAATACACTTGCTTGGTTAGAGTTACCCCAAGATATTTTATATTATTTGAGGCTATTATGAAAGGTGTTGTTTCCTTTATTTCTTTCTCAGCTCATTTGACATTTCAATATGAAAAGGCTACTGATTTCTGTGTGTTAATTTTATATCCTGCTACTTTGCTAAAGGTGTTGGTTAGCTACAGGAGTTTCTTGGTAAAATTTTGGGGGTTGCTTATATATACTATCATATCGTCTACAAATAAAGATAATTTGCCTTCTCCTTTTTCTATTTGGATCTCCTTCATCTTCTTAGTTGTCTTATTCCTCTAGCTAAAACTTCAAGTGCTGTATGGATAGGTATGGAGAGAGTGCACAACCTTGTCTTATTCCTGGTTTTAGTGGAATTGTTTTGATTTGAGTTGATATCGAGTATGGGTTTTCTGTAAATTGCCTTTATTATGTTGAGGTATGTCCCATGTATCTCTAATCTCTCCAGGACCTTCATTATGAAGGGGTGTCAGATTTTTGTCAAAAGCCTTTCTTAAAAATTAATTATATATACAGTATTCTGCCTGCTTGCCAGAAGAGGGCACCAGATCTGGCTGCTGGGAACTGAACTCAGATCCTCCGGAAGAGCAGCCAGTGCTCTTAACGTCTGAGCCATCTCTCTAGCCCTTTCCTGTATCTAATGAGATGACCATGTGATTTTTTTTTAGTTTGTTTATATGGTGGATTACATTTATTGACTTATGAATGTTGAACCATCTCTGCATCTCTGGGGTGAAGCTTGATCATGATGGATGTATTCTAGTTTGAAAGTATTTTGGTGAAAATTTTTGCATCTCTGTCCATAAGGGCAGTCTATCTGTAATTCTCTTTCTTTGTTGGGTCTTTATGTGATTTAGGTATCAGAGTAACTGTGGCCTCTTAAAAAGAATTGGGAAATGTTCCTTCTGTTTCTATTTTGTGGAATAATTTGGGGAGCATTGGCACTAACTTTCTTTTAAAGTTTGGTAGAATTCTGTACTAAAACTATCTGTCCCTGGGCTTCTTTTGGTTGGGAGACTTTTAGTTACTGCTTCTTTTCCACTAGAAGCTATTGACCTGTTTAAATTGCTTTTCTGATATTGATTTAACTTTCTTAAATGGTATATATTGAAGATATTATCCATCCTTTTAGATTTTCTAATTTGGGAGAGTACAGGTTTTTTTTGTTGCTGTTTTTGTTTGTTTGTTGTTGGTTTTCCCCAGAGTGTTTTTGCGTGGTCTTGGATGTCCTGGAACGAGCTCTGTAGACCAGGCTGGCCTCAAACTCACAGAAATTCTCCTTCCTCTGCCTCCTGAGTGCTGGGATTAAAGCCGTAGTACATCACCACCTCTGGAGTGAAGGTTTTTAAAGTATGTCCTTATCATTTTCTGGATTTCCTTGGTGTCTGTGGCTATTTCCCCCTTTTGGCTTCTGATTTATTAATTTGGATCTTCTCTCTGTGTCCTTTAGTTAATTTGGCCAGGGGTTTGTCATTTTTATTGAATTTCTCAAAGAACCAATCCATTTTATTGATTTTTTTTTTGTATTTCATTTGTTTGTTTCTATTTTATTTATTTCATCTGTGAGTTTTATCATTTCTTGCTATGGTGGTTTTTTTTCTCTTCTTTCTTTTTTTTAAAGAGAAAGTATTATTTTACTTTTGCATTATATTAAAAAAATGTATAATCTCTGAAATTTCACTGACTCACCTCCAAACATAGTATTTTTATAGTTGTTTGGGAATTTTACACAGTGCACCCTGATTATACTTGCTTCCCATTCCTCCCAGGTCCAGCCTCCACCCTTGTGACACACACACATACACAAAGAGAGAGAGTCCTTCTTCCACCTCTGGCCCCTCCAGAAGCCATCAACTGTGACGAGCTGCCCCTCAGCGTCTTTATCACAATTTTAAAGGACTCTCTTCAATAGCTTCCTGTCTAGACTGTTTCTTTTTTGAGTGGGGAGGGGAGGTTGTCATAGAAGCCTTCAATATCTCCCATTTTGTTATGAGTCTGCAGTCATCAATACCGACATGGTAAAGAAGCTTTCCTGCCCATACCAGCCAGCCACAGCATGGATCATGGACTTCCATGTGGTTTCTGGTGGACGCACAGACCACAGGCATCAACATGAACCCCAGCAGCAGCACAGATCATGGACACCAACCTGACCTCAGGCAGCAGCGCTGACCATAGAGCTCTTCTGTGGAGGCATAATCCAGAAAAAGAGCTGTTCTTCATCTCGGATCTCTTGTTGTTGCTCCAAGCCAGGGTGACCAGGTGACCAGACAGCATGTCCAGGGACAGTGTCTGTAGGCAGATTTTTCATCAGAACCATCTACTCCCCATTAATGGCACGGGGACTTATAAATTATAAATTATGAAATCTCAGCTGATAGCTTAGGCTTGTTTCTAAATCGCTCTTATAACTTAATCTGTATCTCTTAATCTACAGTCTTCCACGTGGCTTGGTTACCTTCACTCTAAGCTGCCCCTGCTGCCTCGTCTTCATCAGGCTGGGGGCTCCGCCTTTCTTTTCTCCAAAGCTCTCTCTGTCCAGAAGTAGTTGCTCTACCTCCTGCCCAGCTATTGGCTATTTAGCTTTTTATTAAACCAATTACAGATCCTTTTTTTTAATCCAGTCTGTCATTTTGTGTCTTTTTATTGGGGAATTGAGACCACTGATGTTGAGAGTAATCAGTGAGCAGCATTTGTTAAATCCTCTTATTTTTGTTGTGGTAGTGTGGGTCCCACTCCCATTCTCTCAGTTTGCTGGTCTGATATTATTTATTCCTTGTCTTTCATGAGTGTGGTTAACCTCTTCAGGTTGAAGTTTTCTTCCTAACACCTTCTGTAGTGCTGAGTTTGTTGAAAGTTACTACTCCTGTTTGGTTTTATTATGGAATGTTTTTCTTTTTCCTTCTATTGTAATTAAAAGTTTTTTTTTTTTTTTTTTGCTGAATATAGTAGTCTGGACTGGCATCTGTGGTCTCCTAGTGTTTGCAGAATATCTGTCCAGGTTCTTCTCGCTTTTAGAGTCCCTATTGAGAGGTCAGGTGTAATTCTAATGGGTCCTCCTATACTTGTTATTTGGTCTTTTTCTCTTGCAGTTTTTAATATCTTTATTGTTCTGTAATTTAGTGTTTAGGTTATTATGTGACATGGGGAATTCCTTTTCTGGTCCAGTCTATTTGGTGTTCTGTATGTTCTTCACCTGGATAAGCATCTCCTTCTTTAGGTTGAGGGTTTCCCTCCCCCACCCCCCGTGACTTCAACGTAAGATATTTTCTATGCCTCTCACCTGGGTTTCTTCTCTTTCCTCTATTCCTGTTATTTGTAGATTTACTCTTTTTTTTATAGTGCCCTAGATTTCCTAGATGTTTTTTACCTGGATTCTTTAGATTTAACATTTTCTTTGGCCAAGATATCTATTTCTTTTATTTTGTCTTCAGTTACTGAGAGTCTCTTCCATCTTTTGTATTTGGTCGGTAAGGTTTGAGGTTCCTGTTCAAGCTCCTAAATCTTTCCTTTTCACTTGTCCCTCAGTCTGGGTTTTCGTTATTGATTCTGTTTCCATTTGCAAGTCTTGAACTATTTCATTCATTACCCTCCACTGTTTATTTCTGTTTTCATATATTTCTTTAATAGATTTCTTCATTTTTCTCTTTCAGGACCTCTAACATATTTATAAAGACCATTTTGAGGTATTTGTCTTGTATTTCAGCCAAATTGCACTTCTCAGGGCCTGCTGTGGCGGGTTTTCTGGGCTCTGGTGGAGACATATTGTCCTGGGTGTTTTTAGTTGTGTTTTTACACTGGTGTCTTGGCATCTGGGTTTGGGATGATTCTGCTTGCTGCTATCTTGTCTTGTCTTTGTTGGGTGGGTGTTCCATTCCTTGGTTTTTGTGGCACTCTCTGGTCCTTAGGAAAATGTGGTGGCTATAAGTTGCTTGGTAGGTATTTTAGCTAGGGTTTTATTGCTGCAAAGAGACACCACGACCTCATAAACTCTTATAAAGGAAAGCATTTAATTGGGCTGGTTTATAGTTCAGAGAGTCCGTCCATTATCGTCATGGCGGGAAGCATGTCGGGAAGCATGGCGGCAAGCAGGTGGACATAGTGCTGGAAAGGTAGCCGAGATTTCTACAGCCAGATCCTGCCAGATGTGGTTGCAGGGGGTTCCAGTTAGCATGCATTTCCTGGAACTGGAAGATGACGCTTAGGGTTGGAGATGTACTAGAGGTAGGGTGTGCTGAGGGGATCCACAGGAAGGACAGAAGGGTGTGCCACCAGGATCTGCTTCCCTGACTTCGCTGAGGGGATCCACAGGAAGGACAGAAGGGTGTGCCACCAGGATCCGTTTCCCTGACTTCTCTGCTTCCCTGGCCAGTGGGTTCCCATAGAGCCGCTGCAGAAGTTGGCAGCTGAGACAAAGGGGTAGGGTGGTGAGAGAGGCTGCAGGAGGAGAAATGCGTGGTCTGCAGGAGATGGGGGTGGAGAGGATGGGCAGGCTGCAGCAGGGAGGCTGCAGGAGGAGAAATGCATGGTCTGCGGGAGACAGGGGAGGGGTGCAGAGAGGATGGGGAGGCTGCAGCGGGTGGCCTGCTAAGAATTGGGAATGAGACTGGGGGACTGAATTTGGAGAAGAGAGGAGGGCGAGTTAAGGCCTGAAGAAGCCTACCTGCTTCCCTGGCTTTATAAAGTCCCATTCTGGGTAATTTATAAAGAACATAAAGTTAATGGCTCTCAGCTCTAGAACATGGGAAGTCCGATATTTGTAGTCGGGTTTTCCTTTCGGTCACCAGCTCACAAATTATGACATGCAGGCTTATTATTAATTATGAAAGCGTGGCCGTTAGCTTAGGCTTGTCCCACTAGCTCTTATTACTTAAATTAACCCATATTTTATTAATCAGTACTCTACCACATGGCTTTTACCTCCCATTCTGTGTGTCCATTTGTTCTGTGTCTCCATGGCATCTCCCGTGTGCCTCGATTCTCTCCTTTCTATCTCTGCCGGGAAGTCCCACCTACCCCTCTGCCTAGCTATTGGCCATCCAACTCTTTATTGCGCCAATCACAGCAGCACATCTTCTTCACACAGTGTACAGATACTCTGCAGTATTTTCCCCTTATAAAAATGAAAGCCTTTTAACTCTAACATAGTAAAAACTATTTACAATATGAACAATTATCAAGTTAGGATTACATTCCCAATGTCCAGTCCAATTGTATTTGGCAAATTTGGAGAAATTACTCTATTACCTATTTTATCTTGGTGAATCCGGTATTTCATACCTAAACCATTTTTGTGTCATAACTCGTATTACCATCCTAAAAATATCCTTTTAGACCTTAAAGAACATTTTCATAAGTAAGCAACTTCAGCATAAAAGCTGCCTCTCAACCTTTATAAACTTTACATCTCTTATGTGAGTCTTTTGGCACCCACAAGAACATTCTTGAAGCATGATAATATGGTGACTAGCAAGAGTCCTGGGCGGGGAACCAAACTGCCTCATTTATAAAAGTCTCCCCATGACCCTGAAAGGCCCTGGCCTCATCACATTCCCAAGGTCTCACCGCTTCACACTGCTTACACTGGCAATTAAATTCCAACCTGAATTTTACAGGGGACATTGGAATTATAGACCCCGACCTATGCCAGAGTCATTTATTATCTACAGTTTTTAAACTATGATTCCTATTTTTAACAAAGAAAGAAAATCCTTTAACTAAACATACAAAATATAACTGAATTCACCTTGCAGTCTCAAGGTCTGAAAAGCCAGCTTGAGGCACGTGCCCATGGCTAGACCTATCACGTTAGCTGAAGAAAAGCAAAGCACAGTGATTGGCCAGCCATGGCTCAGGAAAACTGCATCACATAGCTAGAGCAAAAGGAGATGCTATAGACCTTCATCCCCTAACTCATGTATTGAAGTCATAAACCCAGGTAATTACAGATAAATGAGGTCACAAGGATGGGGTTCTAATCCATAGGACTGATGTAAATTGGGATGCCTCTGACTCTCTGGCCTGCTCTTGGGACCCTTTACTTCTGTCTTAGGGTTTCTATTGCTGTGAAGAGACACCATGACCACAGCAACTCTTATAAGGAGAAACATTTAATTGGGTGGCTGCATTTTCAGAGGTTCAGTTTATTATCTTCATGGTGCGACATGATGGCGTCCAGGCAGACATGGTGCTGGAGAGGTAGCCAACTGTCCTACATCTTTACTTGCGGGCAACAGGAAGTGGCCTGAGACACTGGGCATGGCTTGAGCATATATGAGACCTCAAGGCCCGCTTCCACAGTGACATGCTGCCTTCAACAAGGCCACACCTCCTAATAGTGCCATTCCATTTGGGTGCCATTTTCTTTCAAACTACTACGTCCTCCTACTGGATTGCCTCATCCAGCCTTGATATGGTGGTTTGTGCCTATTCTGACTGCATCTTGTTATGCCGTGTTTGGTTGATATCCCTGGGATGTCTGCTTTTTTCTGAAGAGGAAAGGAGGAGCTGTGGATCTGGGGGAGAGAGCAGGTGTGTGTATGTGTGTGGGGGGTGGAACTGTGGTTGGAATGTGCTGTATGAGGGATGGCTGAATAAAAAGATAAAAGGAAAAAAGAAGAGAATGTGTATTACCCACCCCTCACCCTCCTCTCTTGTGCACAGAGAGAAAAGGAAAATGAAGAGACAACGAGACGACTCCCCTCCCAGGCTGCAGAGAGGCCTCTGTGGTCTTGATATTGGTTTCCAGCCTCCAGACCTGTGGCATGGGACACCTGCTGTCTAAGATGCTTGGTCTATAGTTTTTTTGTTATGACAGCCTGAACAAATGGATATCAAAGTGGTTTTCTGAAGTGCAGGGGTCACTTGAGGGCAGGGGTGGGGTGGAGGTGGCATAGGCACCGTGGCTTAGTGCCGGGAGAAACACTGAGAGCCAGGCAACACTCCCCGTTTGTGACGGCAGTACTATTACCAAATGCTACCAAATGCTACCAAAAGGTGATGCATGCAGGAATATGGTTAGGGTGAGGCAGCACCACACTCTCACGGGGTTTTGTAGACGAAGCAGCTCTCACTTGCTTTCTCCTGCCCCGGTGCTCTACACATGGCCTCCCACAGTGACTCCACACACTTCCTCCGGGGTCCCTTAGGTCATTTGCTCACGGCATCGGTGCATATACATGTTGTGTGTTCATACACATACTGGGTCACATGGGAAAGTAAGGAAAGTGCTCAAAAGATTGCTGGGAGTGTGTCAAAGGGCAGAGGTGTTAACTCGAGGGAGTTCTACTGGCCAAATTAAGGACCACTTGAAATCAAAATTAATAATGATAGGGCTAGGGAGATGGCCCAGTCAGTAGTCACAAGCACAAGGACCTAAATCTGACACTCAGAATTCCCCATAAACCTGACACACAGAAAAACTGGCTGTGGTGGCACATGCTTGTAATCCTAGCACTGGGAGGCAGAGACTGGCAAACCCTCTGGGTCTGATGGTCAGTCACCCTAGTGAGAGACCCTTCTCCAAAAAAAAAAAAAAAAAGAAAGGAAGGAAGGAAGGAAGAGAGAAAGAAAGAAAGGAAGGAAATAGAAAAAGAAATAAAGAATAATATAAAAATGAAAGAAAGAAAAAGAAAAAAAAGGAGGCCTGAGAGATGGCTCATCAGGTAAAGGTACCTGTGCCACCCCTGACGTCCTGCATCCCATCTTCAGAACCCGCATGGTGGAAAGAGAGAATGATCCCTGCACACAATCCTCTAACCTCCACGTGTGTACAGTGGCATGCACAACCCCCAACAAAAACAAGTGCATTTAATTTTAAACAGCATCTCAGGAAGGACACTGAGGCTGTCCTCTGACCGCCCGCCACACACGCACATGGACACACATACCTGAACAGACACATTCACACACACACACACACACAAATACATAATGATGGCTGTGAATTAGAAGCTTCTGTAAAAAATAACCAAGGATCTATAGGGCCACACTAATAAAAAAAAGTAAATGAATGGAGGGGAAGAATCCTCTGGGGCATTTACGAGGCTGCTGGACGGGGTGACGAGGGTGACATTAGCCTGGACTCCGTATCGAGACCCTTTCTCAAAACCAATTAATTAGCAGGCAAGGTCTCAAAGCCAATCAAGGAGCAAGAAATGTTTTTCTCTTTCAAGGAAATTCCAACTGCTACATATAAAAAGACCGAGCCAGAATGTCTCCAAAGGACAGTAGAACTCACACAGCCTAGCTTGGAACAAGATACCAGAGTGGCCTCAGGATCACCCTGCATTACTAGCTATAGAGGGCAACAAGGCAGCCTTAGAGAGGACTCTGCCCTCACCAAGGGACCAAAGGAAATATGACCTATATTAGCTCAAACTCACACTATGTGCTCCCAGATAGGTGCATAGCATCATGGCTGTACCAAAGGGAGGCTGTGCTCCAGAGTCCTCTGACGTCCGTGCAGCCATACTGGTTCCATGGTGCTTCCTAAGATTTTAGAAAATGGTTTTATTTTGGGGAGTGTGTGTGTGTGTGTGTGTGTGTGTGTGTGTGTGTGAGAGAGAGAGAGAGAGAGAGTATATGTGTGCTTGTGTGTGTGAGAGTATGTGTGTGTGTGTGCTTGTGTACATGCTTGTGTGTGTATGCGTGTGTGGTGTTTGTGAATGCTTGCACAGGTTGCCAGAGGACGCCACGTGTCCTGCTCTACCTCTCTCCACCGTATTCCATTGGAACAGGGTCTCTCATTGAACTTGTTAGGTTTTTAGCAATCCCAAGGTCTCCATCCTCCACAGCCCAGGGCTTACAGCCATGGGTGGCCAGGCTCAGTTTTTTATGTGGGTGCTGAGGATTCAAACTTAGGTCCCAACCTGTATGCAGCAGAAGCTTTTACCCGCCGAGCCATCTCCTCACGCCTCAGATTGAAAATATGATAAAATGGACTAAAATTCATCTGCTTCCTATTGCTGGCATGGGCCGAGAATTTGGTGGTGCGGCAGGCATCCTTGCAAAAGCTGAAGCAATTGCTCTAAACAAGCGTGCACCCAGATGTGTGGGAGCACTCGCAGCCCATACGCTTTAGCAAGCGTTTTGGTTGTTGTTGTTTTCTTTTTGCAGTGTGGGCTGTAGGGATTGAGCCCAACGCCTAGCACATGCTAAGAAGCGCTATACTACTGAGCTATCCCCCAAGCACCACTGATACAATTTAATTACTTGTTTAGTAAATGCTGTGCTCAAAGCGCAGGTGGGAGTTTAGCTTGCTATCTTCGGGCATCCCTGTAGTCCCAGCAGCTGAGGCTGATGCAAGAGTAATCCAAAGTTGAGGCCAGTGTATGCTTCTTTTCATATTGAGGCTCTAGTGATGTGGGGTTCCCCTCTGTATGCTATGAATATGTTTTATTACCATTGGTTAATAAAGAAGCTGCTTTGGGCCTATAGCAGGGCAGAATATAGCCAGGCTGGAAGAGATACAGAGAGAAAGGTTGAGGATCAGGGAGATACCATGTAGCCGCTGAAGGAGATAGACACACCCCGGAACCTTCCCAGCAAACCACGAGCCTCATTGTAAAATATAAGATAATGGAAATGGGTTAATTTAAGATATAAGAGCTAGCAAGCAATACGCTTAAGTGATTGGCCAAGCAGTGTTGTAATTAATACAGTTTCTGTGTGGTTATTTAGGGTCTGGGCGGCCAGGAAGCTAATGAGCAGCCTCTGCCAACACTCTAGCTTAAAAAAAAAAAGTCAGGTGGTGGTGATGCAGGCCTTTAATCCCAGCACTTGGGAGGCAGAGGCAGGCGTATCTCTTGAGTTTGAAGCCAGCCTGGTCTAAAGAGTGAGTTCCCGGGTAGCCAGGACTATACAGAGAAACCTTTTCTCAAAAAAAACCAACAAAACCAAAATCAAGCAAACAAAAAAGCTTGAGGTTATGACAAGTCCCAGATTTATAGTCGACTGCGGTGACATATGCAGATTCTGAAAAGGGGTCTGTGCGCTTTTCATCTGCTTACTAATAAACTTCAGTTGTCTTCTTCTCGCGTAAACCAACTTGGGTGCAGTCTGTCCCCAACCCCTGTTGTATTATATATCCCTGTGTGTAAAGAGGACACTTGAAAATAGGCGAGGCTAGCAGAATGGACGACCAGAAACTGAAAGATTCTAGTATCTGTGTGACCTGGAGCTTTTTCTCCCTTAGGTGACACGGTGGGACACTTGGGGGAAGCTCACTCATTCTTTTCAGTCCCGCGTCACCGATGGGAAACGCTGCAGAATACCATTGGAAGAGTGAAAAGCCTTCCACAGACAAAATAAACGACAGCTCTGCACGGAACTGAGCCTGCAGCAGAGACCGGGTGTGGAAAGTTAACCTCGCCTTTGAAGTGCCGCGTCATCTGAACAGAGAGCCCTTGGCGTTTGCGGAGTTTGCGCTCTGCCAAACCAAATGGCTTTTTTCCACCCACCGAGCCGTCTCTTTTTTTTCAAGTGGGAAGTTTCAGGGGAGGTCAATCAGACACAAAAATATTCGGGGTACGCTGCAATCAGCTGTGTTCACAGTTCAATAAAATAGCAAGCTTTGACGGAATTGCTCCTGGTAGGTTGGTTCCAGCAGTCCGCTGGCTCTGCACTCGATGGCAACGTGAAGGAAGTGGGCATTTGCACAGTAAGAACAATCAACCAGCAAAGAAGAGCGCTGCAGCAAAAGAAAAGTGCTAGTCCTAGGCTGTCAGAAGAAACACAGGGGAAGTCCTGGTGGGCACTGCCATCTTCATCAAGAACTGGTTCTTCTTAGAGACCAGGGAGCCGTCAATACCAGCGTGCGGCCATTTTTAATGTTCTTGCCAAAGAGAAACAAAACAGATTTTTTAAATTCTTATTTACGTGTGTCTGTGCACGCACACTGAGTTTTGAGGTCAGAGGACAACTAACAGGAGCAGGTTCTCTCCTGCAGCCAGGGGGATCCTTAAGATTGAACTCAAGGTTTCAGGCTTGGTGGCAAGTGCCTTTGCCCACTGAGCTATTAGGGTTTGTGTGGGGGTGGGAGAGTTATTGTTTTTTTTTTCCTTTTTGAACCAAACATAGAAATTACTGACGAATCTGTGGTATACATTCAATTAACTGATTAATTTGTGTGTGTGTACATGTGGTATGTGTGCATCTGTGTATGCGTGTCTGTGTGTCTGCGTGTCTGCGTGTGTGTGGGTACACACTGTGTTTGTGCGCGTTTGTAGAGGGCAGAGGTTGACATCAGGTTTCTGTGTTTGTGTTTGATGTCCTGAGACAGTGTCTCCCACAGAACCCAGGACTCACTGATCCCGCTGGTCTAGCGAGTCAGCTTGCCCCAGAGCCCCTCCCCCACCCCCTGAGTACTGGGACCTCAGGTGTGCCACCATGCCCACCTGGCTTTTTGTGTGGGTGCTGAGGATCCAAGCTGGGGTTCTCATGCTTGCAGTGGCGAGCGCTTTATCCACTGCGCTTCCTATTGATTTATTTTTGAGTCAGAGTTTCACTGTGTAGCCCAGGCTGCCCTCCAAAACATGCTCCTCCCGCCTCAGTCACCTGAGGACGGGGCAGTGACTATATTTTTAGCGGAACCTGCTTAGTGGGGGAATGTTTGAATGTGAATCACTTCCGAAGAAACAGCCATGGGCAGCATTGTAATCTTCCCCACTCAATAGGAAAGGGGCGGGAGGTATCACTCGTCGTAAAGCACATGTGAAGCCCTGGGCTGCTCCACTCTGTAACCCAGGTGGTCCTTGAACCAGCTGCAGTCCTCCTGCCTCAGCCTTCCAAGTATTGGAATTAGAGGCAGGAGCCACCATGCCTGTCTTGAAAGGAGATTTTTTTCAAGTGTTTTTGAGACTCACCACAATGTTTAAGTTTTTTTTTTTTGTCTCTACATCAAACAATTAGGTTCTTGTGAAATGAATCATGAAAATTAAAATTAAATACAAATACTTATATCAACGATGACTATAGATCTATAAATGTGACCACGCTTTTACTAAGTGTGAATATTAATTTTGATGAAAGCGAGAGGCATTCACAGAGGCGAAGGGACAGAACCAGAGAGTGTGGGATTATTCTGTGTCTCTCAGATCAGCAGGCCTACATTCCCTTGCTTAACCTATACCAACAAGATTAAGAATCATGAATCTGAACTGGGGAAATGGCTTAGTGGGTAAGCCACCTGCTGTGCAAGTGTGAGGACCTGAGTTAGAATCCCCAGAGCCCAGGTAAAGTTGTATGGAATGGCATGTGTCTATAGACTCAGTATACTCTATGGGAGATGGGAAGGAGAGACAGGAACATCCCCAGGAGCTCATGGGCTGTTTCTCCTGGCATACGCTTGAGTGAATAGCAAGAAACACTGTTTCTCACAAGATCCCCAAGGCTGTCCTCTGACCTCCATGGTGAGGCTCCACGCTGTGGCTCAGTTGTGCCCACACTCACACCACAGTCACACAGACAACATGCACCCATCATAAAATTGTAAAAAAAATCACAAATTTGTTAATTTTAGGGTGTGTGTTAAAATATTTTATTTTATTTTGTTACTGGAACCTCTGTGTTTCTTTTGTCATCCATGTAACTTCATGAATATTTCTGAAAATATTGGAGTTGTATAGAAGAGAGAATCTATTAATATATCCTCCGACCTGGTATGAAGGCCCTAGAGCAATCACCAAGGATGCAGCTTTCGCTCGATACCCATAAAAAGTGTACAGTCCGCTCCGCTTCTGAACGCAAGGACACATCAGACAAAACAAACTGAAGGACATTTATGAAGTAACTGGCCCGGAGAACCTTCAAAATGTCAAGTTCGAGAAAGACAGAAAAATGTCACGCTCAAGGAAGGTGGGAGAGGCCATTACTGCTTCGGATGAAAGGGAGGGAGAGAGAGGGCTCGGGAGCAAAGGCAGACACACCGTCCTGGATTATATACCCAACAGAAAAACAAATCACCGTCAGGGGCTTTGTTGGTGAGACTGACCGCGTCTGAATGTGGGCTGTGCTTTAAAACTGCAGGCCTGCAGCCTGCCTCTGCTCCCCATTTTCTGTGACTGGACTTTCGTTTCTTCTGGGAACTTTGTTCTGAGGGGACACAGTCTGAAGCAGTTCATGGAAAGTAGGCTTGATGCTTTCCTATGCATAATTTTATATGAAAAATATGTGTTTAGAGAAAACTGGAGTGAATGAGGCCAAACCTGGAGAAAAAAAAACACTCGGGGCTTCTTATGCTAGCTTGCAACTTTTCTATAAAATCGAAATGGCCTGAATGTGAACGTTTAACTATTCCACAAATGAAAGAAAACAAAGCAATCCGAACCCTAAACAGACCGTTTTTGGTGGTGTGTGACACTGAGCCGCTGAGGGTTGTTATGGTTACAAGTGGGGGGGACAGGCTGGCTACAGAGAGTTCTGTGGTTATTCCCCAAAGATGTGTTCACATCCTGCCTCCCAGGAATGGAAAAAAAAAAGCGAATTTATTTGGTAAAAGGATCTTTGCAGGCGGAATGAAGGTGATCTTCTAAAACACGCTTTTTTTTTTTTTATTGTTAGCGTGAGTCTATAGGAGCACTTGATATATGGGCACATGCATGTACACAACAGACCACGTGAGGTCAAAGGTCAGCTCTCAGGCATTGATTCTCCTCTTCTAGCCAGAGCCTTGAACCCAGGTCACCAGGCTACCAGTAAATGCTTCTACTCACCGAGCGGCCTTTCTGGCAGGGTTTGGGACTCTTAAGATGAATTCATTTGGGTGGGTACGCAGCATGCTGGTAGAGTATTTGCCTAGCAAATGCAAAGCCCTGGGTTCAGTCTCTAGTACCATGAGAAAGAAAAGCAAAACAAAATAAAAATGGTTCAAAATTTCCCATTTGGATCCTAACTCACTGACTAGAGTCCCTAAGAGTGAAAAGATTGAGTAAGGCCGTGAGAAGACGAAGACAACATGGAACACACGCAAGGGTTAAGGGCTGTCTTCTGGAGCCAGAGGCTGGACATAGGCTTGCAGGCACCTGTATTTGGACTCCTGGCCTGCAGAAGCAAGAGAATAAGTCTCCATTGTTCCCAGCTACGGCAATGGTAACTTACCATTACAGCCCTCAGATGCTTAACACAGCCACCCAAAGGGAAATTTGACTGTAGCCAAAACAAAGGAGGAGGGAAGGCCTGTGGTGTGGCTGCACCCTGGGGCAGCTGTGGCCAGGCAGGGGGAGCCTGCCTCTCCATTTGTTGTTTTGGATGGGCTGTGGTGTTGGGCGACTTCAAAGGAAAAGCCAGGAAGATGGTGGTGGTGACTGGGCTGGTTGGTGTCATGGGACCCACTAGTCCCCACTAGAGTCATTCTGAAAGATGGAGGATGCCATTGGGCCTTGTCCCCAAGAACGGGCCTTGTCCCCAAGAACGGGCCCTGTGGGCAGGCTATAAAAAAAAAAAAACTTGGAAAAAGTGTTTCTCTCCACAGTGGGTGCCCAGCTAGGAGACGTGGCCTCCTTTGGAAGTCTCAACTCCCCTTACTGCTCCCGGCTAAGCCTTTAGTATTTCTGCATTCCTGGAAGTTTCTGTTGTCACTTGGGTTTAATGACATTCTACCTTCCCCATTGGTCAGGCCACAGGCGGATCATTTGTTTCAGCAGCGAAGGTAGGAGTCTTCTGGATTCTAGTCCTTTGGGCCCTCACCCTTGTCTTCCCACAGCCCCAAGGTGACCATAGGGCACTCCAAAAGCTGCCCTGCTGGCCGCAGGTGACTAGTCCAAAGGTCGTCCCGTGACTCAGGTCAGGCCAATGACAGTAAGATGCCCGTAGATGGCTGCGTCTCCGAGTTGCACTTTTCAGGGAGAGAGAGAGAGAGAGAGAGAGAGAGAGAGAGAGAGAGAGAGAGAGAGAGAGAGAGAGAAGTTTATCTGAGTCACTGCGGTCCTGGGGAGATCAGTTTGCAGTCCGATGGACCCATTGCTTTTGGATTACATCATGGCAGGAACACACAGCAGGACAACAGTTCTTACTTCGTGGGCAGGATGCGAGAAGAAAGATGGTGGCACTAAGGCCTCACTCTCCCCCCTCAAGAGCGCACGGCAGCGGCAGAAGACCCCCCACTATGCCCTCACCTCCCTAAGAATGCCCCACGGGACCAAGCCTCCACCCATGGGTGTGGGGGGCCATTCCGCCTCTGAAATGTAACACTGAGACCCTGGCTTTCTTCACAGCTGTGGTGTTCACCTTCCTCCTCCTTTGCAGGCTTCGCTTATTCCTCAGCCTAAGAGATTTCCGTCTTTTGCAACATGGAAGATGCAGAAAGATTGTGTGTGGGCAGAATAAAGCCTAGAACTTGTGGCTAGTGAAGGTGACAGTTGAAGCCACAATGCTGGCCTCAGCTCATTCTGCAGGTCGGGCGAGCTGAGGCCTAGAGCGAGGAGTGACCCACCCAGGCCACAGACCTCTGTACAGGGGACCTCCAACACAGGTCCTCACCTGCCTGCCACTCCGAATCTCTTGTTAAGGACTTTCTCTAACTCAGGGGTTTGTGTGTAACTTAGGGTGGCAGGCTTTAATTTTTCTCGGCCTCAGTTTCCCTATCCTGTCCCTGTGGGCTTTCCATTCCTGGTAGGGGGTAGCCAGATGTTACCACGCAGGCTGTTTTTTAGTTCTCGGGGACAAAGGCCATTATTATTTAATTACTGTGAGTGGCAATTAGCTGGGAAAGTAATTGCCTGCCCTTTCATTATGGCACTGGTGCCCTTCTCCCCTCACAGCCCCAGGCCAGCAATAAAGGGGAGGGGGGGAAGCTCTGCTAGGAGGGTCCCTCCAGAGGACACGGCCCAGCCCTGGAGAAAGGCTAGGAAGGCTGCTGCCAAGGGTCTCCCCTTCCGAAGGTGTTTTGTGGGTGACTCGACCTCCCTCAACCTCCTTATGTCCAGGAGTTCCTCCAATCCCCTAGGAATAGGGGCCTCTGAACATGTCCAGGGCACAGGCTTAGGTACCCTCTTCTCTGGGCAAGATCCTTCTCCCAAAAGCCCAATAGATGTCTTGCTCACAGCCGATGCTTAGCATATGGTGGCATGTTCTAATCCCAGCAAACTGCCCTGTTGAGGAGCGATTACTGCACCCTTTACAGATTAGAAAACTAGTGTCTCGGGGCAGGAGGCAGAGTTCTCTGGGTAGAGTATCTGCCTAGAGGCCAGCATAGCGTGCCTCGACGTGCTCAGGGATTTGGCAGTGTCGGACACGGTGGCGTGTCCTGCTCTGTCTGGATGGACTCTGGCCTGTTGCTGGCTCTGCTCTGTTGGTCTGCCTTCTCCCTTGCCACTCTTCTCAATCCCCAATCCCAGTCCTGCCGATCTCAGAGACAGGAGGATGCCTAAAATGAGGGCTTTACCGCCGGACAAGTGAGAACTGAGCTGAAGTACAGAGCTGGAGTTATGGACTCCTGGTGGCTTCCGGGCTTTCACTGCAGGCTCAGGCGACAAACATCAGTAACCAGTGAGAGCACGCCTCCTGCTCAAGCCCAGACTCCTCGGCCTTCCAGAGTTTCTCGCCTGTGCCTTGGTGGAAATCCAGTAGTGGGTTCAAGATGCCTTCAGTTTCCAGGGATTCACCAAGTCCTGGTCACTTCTGCACCAGCTCATCACCACTTGCCTTTAATCTCAGCTCAGCCTTCCCACCCCACTCCCCATTGCCAAGCCAGGCCAGCGAGTGCCCCTGAACACAGTGTGTGGTTCATTTTACTATTTGAGGAGACAGATGCTGCATGCAGCACAGCAAAGGCAAAGGGCAACAAGCCAAATAATAATAATACCATGCTCTCTCTTAGAGACAGGGTGTGGGTGAGGGGCCCACCGGTGAGCCCCCGACAGCCACAACATGGAAAAGCCCTTCTGCATCATGGGCGATGCTCTTATTTAAAGAAAAAAAAATGCTTTATTGGAGTGGCCGCTCAGGCAGGAGTACATGTATCTTGGAGGGGCCAGGAGGAAGTGGGTCTCAGATGGGGCTCTGGCGACTTTCCCTCACTCCTACCGGAGAAGGTTATCCTGCGAGGGTCACATGTGTGTAATTTCGAGTCCACAACACCATGCCATGGGTTCATAATAGACAACGTCTTTCACTGAATTGTTATGTTGCCACAAAACCTTATTTCTACAAAACTGAAACCCTAAACCCTCACCTCCCTGGGCCCACGTGAAGCAATCGTCCCTTGGCATCATGTCACAGTAGCCCCATCGGTGACAGGTCCGCTGCCTCTTCCCCGTGACAAGCTCTTCTTTGCTCTGGGCCTCCATGTGCCATTTCCTCTCCTAGAGTCACTATTCTCTTCCTGTTTTCAGCTGAAATGTCTTTTCCTCTGGAAAGTTCTCCATGACCTCTTACCCTGTCCCCAGGCACTTGGGGGTCTCTCCTCTGGAGTGCGCATGGGCCCTACATATAATCAATAAGGGAATTCTTTGCTAACCTTGTGTCTGGGAACAGACTTTTGGAGAGTTCACTCACATCACAAACACCTACCTCTCTTTCTCACAAGGAACTCTATCTCCCAGTCTCCATTGTGGTTAGGCAGGGCATGTGACTAGGCTGGACCAATGAATGCTGAGCAGTGGTATGAGCCACTTCCAGGCAAGAGCAGTAGAAAACCCATGCACACAGTCATTGAGACAGTCTTAAGTGCCAGTGGGTGCTGCTCAAGGATGTCAGTGACGGGCCAGTCTAAGGCCCGAGGTGCCTAGGGCAGAGGGGCCATGCGGGTATGTGGTACAAGCCAGCAGCAAACTGCTGTTACGTTCTACACTTGAGGGTTGGAGTTCTTTGTTACTGCCACACATCCTGGCTAGTACTGTGTTCTGTCTGACTGTGGACCAGGGTTTGTCCTCTGCCGCCTCTGCAGAACCTCGGTTCTGGAATGAGACACCTGAGTAGGTTCTTCGTGAAGCTGTGCGGAATTATTGACAACGTAAGATGTATTTCCTTCTTCAAACAATTTATCCTGGCTTGGTATGAGGGTGCATGCTTTGAATCCTAGCACGCAGGAGACAGAAGCAGGCAGGTTTCTGTGAGTTTGAGGCCAGCCTGATCTACACAGAGTTCCAGGTTAGCCAGGGTTACACAGTGAGATCCTGTCTTTTGTTTTTTTTTTTTTTTTTTTTTTTCTTAAACTCAGATTCAAGGAACAAACACATCTACAAAGCAGGTAGAATGTTTCAGACACTACACTGTCCCAATTAGAGAAATGGGGACCAGCCTCAGTCACAGAAGCCGTCCTAAGGGGGAGTAGGGAGACTTGCAGAGCAGGAGAGGATGTGCATAGGTGTGCTGCCCCCCTCGTTCTTCCACTTGTTGAGAGAGGGTGGAGAGAACCACGTATGCAAAGGGACGCCGCAAGGGCGGGATGGCAGCTCATGTCGGCTGAAATCGCTTTTTGGGTGGTCAGAGAGAAGGCTGGCAGGGCAGGGAGGAGCCAGGCGGCATTACCTGCCAGACTATCCTCCACAGAGCCCTTCTAAAGGCCCCAGCTCAGCTGGCAATGCCTTTAGTGTCTTGTATTCTGATCTGTGGCCCCAATGCTGTGTGCCTTTTCTGGGGTTATTCTGCGGGTCAGTGATGATGACACCATCACTTCCGAAGAGCCCTTGAACACCCAGTACAGAGGAGAGCTGAACCTTTCAACAGTGCCATAATTAGTATGCTCTGGATTTATTTTTCTTGTTAGGCTTAATATTCATTTCTCACTCATTCAAGACAGGGTCTCACTGTGTAGCTCCGATTGGCCTGGAACTGCTATGTAGACCAGGCTGGCTTCAAACTCACAGAGATCCTCCTATCTCTGACTCCAGAATACTGGGATTGAAGTCACACAACACCACACCCAGTTTTTTAGACTTTGCTTTTTGAAGGTATTTTTATATTTACCAGAACGTTGAGAATATAGTAGAGGATCTCTCCGACATACTCTCACACTCTCCCCGTTAGTACCACACTATGACTATGTGATACAACTTCCCACTGTTATTGGTAGATACTCCCAGTGCCATAGTTAACTAGATTCTACAGTCTATATGGAGATCCTCGCTTTTGTTTTAGCGCCTGTTTTTCTGCTCTGGCCTCACCTAGGGCACACATTACATTTAGGTGACATGTCTCTTCAGGCTCTGCCAGGCTGTGACTTTCAGACTGTCCTTGGTTTTTAAAGAAGATTTATTTATTTATGCACATGAGTGTTCTACCTGTATGCCTGCATGGCAGAAGAGGGCACTGGCTCCCACTGTAGATGGTTGTGGTCATGTGGGTGCTGGGAATCGAACTCAGGACCTCTGAAAGAGCAACCTTAACCTGTTAGCCTCTTAACCTCTGAGCCATCTTTCCAGCCTCTGCTCTTGTTTTTCTTTGTTTTTAGGTTTTTTTGTTTGTTTGTTTTAATGATCTTGATAGGTCTGAGAAGTAAACTAGGTGTTTTGGTTCACCACTAGCGGAGAGTGTCTGATGTTTTTTTTTTTCTCATAGGTAGGCATACCACAGAGGTAATGTACTCTTTTTAAGAAGATCTGTGTGTGTGTGTGTGTGTGTGTGTGTGTGTGTGTGTGTGTGTGTGTGCATGAACGTGTGTGCAGGCACCCGTGCAGGAGTGCCAGGGAGGCCTGGAGTTACAGGCAGGGGTGAGCTGCTGAACATGGGTGCTGGCATCTGAACTTTAGTCCTCCGAGAAAGCAGCAAGCCCTCTTAACCAGGAAGTCATCTCTCCGTCCCCTAGAGTGTTGCTTTTAAAAAAAGAATGTTTACTATTATTAATTATGCTTACGGGCAGGGGTGGTGGTGGTGATGTGCGCATGAGTGCCGGATCTGGAGGAGTCCAGACGAGGGCGCCAGATCCCCTGGAGCTGAAGTTACAGGCAGTTTTGAGCTACTGGATGTGGGCGGTAGAAACCAAGCTGAGTCCTCGCCAGGGTAGAGTGCACTCTCAACTGCTGAGTCACCTCTCCAGCCCCAGGAGGTGTTGCTTTTATCACGGGTGTCCACACTACCAGGGTGATTCATGACTGCTGCTGGGCCTCCATCTCTCGGCTGCGGTGGCAGTTGGCAGATTTTTCCACTCTGACGTCACGTTTTCCCTTCTCTTTCTCATACTATGCTCCTTGAAAGAAAGTCACTGTGAGCCCCACACCTGTGTACCCCCCACTCCTTCCTGAGCACCCATTCTCCTGCATGGGTGATTCGTCTCATCTTTCTGGTTACTTGCTAGTGTGTTTCCTCATAGAACACCTCAATCATGGGCCAGTATTTTTTTTTTTTTTTTTTTTTTTTTTTTTTTTTTTTTTTTTTTTGTTTTTTGAGACAGGGTTTCTCTGTAGCTTTGGTGCCTGTCCCGGAACTAGCTCTTGTAGACCAGGCTGGCCTCGAACTTCCAGAGATCCGCCTGCCTCTGCCTCCCAAGTGCTGGGATTGAAGGCATGCGCCACCACCGCCCGGCGGGCCAGTAATTTTTTTTTACCCTTGTTCTGGAAGCCAGAGACCTTCCTCTCTCCTCCACCAGGCTCACCCTAGAGCCCCCATCTCTCCAGAAGAGGGGCCTTCTCTGTGTTTTTAATATCATATTATTTCAGCTAATTCATGTCACATGCTTCTTGTGTCTCTGCCCTGTTCCAGGAACTGTGTGTTTGCAAAGGAACACGACTGATGTGGGTCCCACCCTCCAGCCCCCTCCAAGGGGTGACATCCCGTGCTAGACTGGACTCTGCAGGAGGACAGGGACTTTGTCCAGTCTTCAGAACTGTGCTCCCAGCCGACTAGCAGTGTTTAAATGTTTACTTCCTAAAAGACAGGATGGTTTGTGTCCATCCTTCCCTGGGCTGCTTCCTGAGGGCAGAGGCAGCCTTGATCTTCTAGGCCTGCAGGTGGATGGCAGAGAGTATTCAGAAATCTAAGCCGGTTTGGAGACAGGAATGTCCGCCTCTTCAGGTAGAAGTGAAGTTTAGAAGTTGACACAGCCCGCGAGGCCGAATCAAGAGGACTTGGTGACTGATTGGCTGGGGAGGGTGAGGCGGGAGGAGGAGTCACGCAGATGGCTCTGAGGTCTGGAGCTGGGGGGACAGCCGGTGCCACCTCTGATAGACTTTGAGAACTGCTGTCAGCCCCAGGCCGCCCCACCATTGAGGCTCAGGCCTAGGGCTAGGAAGCGGTGTCCTAGGTTGTGCAAACTTCTGCACACACCCCCCAGCTCCATGTCCTTGTTCTTCAAAAATAAATAACATTAATCTTAGTCTGGATTTTGAGCACGGCCGTTTGTCACCAGGTGTGGGGGCTACCCTGGGGGGCCACACCAGCCTGCGGTTTCCCAGGGAGGGACACCCCCCAGCTCCGGGAACAGCCTGGTTCGCCAGTCCCGGGTCCCCAGGCCACCGCCACCCGGGAGCGGAGTCTGGGCGGGACAATGGCCGCGGCCGTCCGGGCCCCGGGAGCCCCCGTGCTGGGGAAGGGGCTGTCCTAGGGCCGGGCGCCGGTGCCCTCCCCGCGCGGCTCGGGCGGGCGGAGGGGGGCGCGGAGTTCCTTTGTGGCTCAGCCTCCGGCGCGGCGCGGCGCGGGCAGGGGGCGCCGCGCAACTTTGCTTGGCGGCGGCGGCAGCGGCGGCGAGAGCGAGACGAGGCCCCGGGGCCGAGCGGGGGCCCCCAGCGCGCGGCCCGTCCCCGCCCCGCCGGCCCCCTCCCCTCGCCGTCGCCAGCGCGGGGCGCTGCCCACTCGCCAGAGCCCCGGGGCCGGGCGGGCTGCGCAGCCGAGAGGTGGGGGGCCGGACGCGGCTCGCTCGCGGGGCCCAGCGCACCGGGGCCGCGCGGCTGCACACCCGGCCTCCGCCGCCGCCGCGGCGCCTGCAGAACCCAGAAGTGAACAGCAGGCGACCCGGAAGGTTTGCGCGCCGCTCCGCACCGAGCTCTAGCCGCGCGCCGCTGCCGGAGCCGGGAGCCCCCAGCCCGGCCCTGCTCGGGCCGCCGGGCTCGGGGCTGCGGCCACATCCCGGAGCTCCGCCAGCACTGCCAGGTCCGTGCGGGCCCGGGGCGCGCGGGGGAGCGGGCCCGCCCGCGGGAAAGTTGCGCCGAGTTGCGGGGCGGGGGCCGGGCCGGTGCGAGCGCTGTCAGCGCGGGGCGACCGCGCTGCGAGGGCCCGGGGGTCGCCGGTGCCTCGGGCCGGGCCCGGGGCGGCCGCGGTGGCGGCTGCGCGCGCGGGGTAGGCAGCGTCTCCCGCGGCGTGTCTGGGGCTAGTCTCCGAGTGTGTGCGTGTGTGTTTTCCTAAGCCGGGCTATTCAAACCTGCTGCAATTCTCCGGTAAACAATGATTCATGGGGCTTAATGCAAATAAACGGATTGCAAACGGCGCGGTTCGCGCACTTTGCAGCCGGCCCGGTGGAGCGGCCAGTGCCGGTTTTCTCCGTTTTTTTGCAGATCTGCAGAATATGGCGTCCCTGTCCTGTTTTAAAAATAAGCCAGGCTGCCATTTTTGTTTTTCTTTTGTCTGAAGATTTTAATAAAACTGTCTGAGAATGTGGGAGAGGCGGCTGGAAGCAGAGGGGGCACCCGAAGGGTTGGCTTTTTTCCTTTTCTTTGGAGAGAGCCGGGAGCCTTTCGGGGAGGTGAGACACAATACAATTACACTTTAAAGGGAAAAATAAGGGGGAGAGAAGCTGCCGGGTGATTTTGGGGGAGGGGGCTGGGAATTTAAAGTTAACTCTGAAAGTTTTCTTTTCTTTTTCTTGCTTTTTTTTTAAAGATTTTTTTTTCTTCCCCCGGGGGCTGTAAGATGCCATGAAAGGCTATGGAGGCCTATTTCTGTTTCTTTCTCCAGCTAGCCGCCTTTGCAGGGTTTTTGGGGAAAGTTAACTGCCGATTTCCCCAGAGCTGCGTGGGTGGGGGTGGGGGTGGGGAGTGTGTGTGTGTGTGTGTGTGTGTGTGTGTGTGTAGGGTTGAGGTGAGAGTTTTGGGGAGGAGTCGTCTGGACTAGGCTCTCTATCAAAGTGGCATTGTAAGGAACTATACTACAACCCTAGATTTGGGGGAGGTGGCTGGCACTAGGGCTTAGACTGGGCCCAGGGTTTGGAGCTAAGATCCTTGTCATGACGGCATGACCCTTCTCTCTCACCACTCTGCCCTCCAGCAGTGTGGATCCTTTAGGAGTTATGTGTGTTTGGGGTGGAGGGAGGCTTACCCCTTCATGGGTGGCCAGAGCCCCTTGGTGGACAGGAAGTTTTGGTAGCCCCCTCTTGGGGCAAGTCTGGTTGGTTGCAGTTGAAGAACCCTCTCCAGGTATGGGTGGCCTTCTTGGCCTCCACAGATGACTTCTGAGGATGAATGTCTGTGGTGGTGGGTTTTTGGCCAGGTACAGGCCTGCAGCTCCTACGGGTCCCAATACACACAGGAGTAGCTGGTTGCCTGGCCTCTGCTGTGTCCTTAGCCCCCTTCTGTCACCCCGCCTGCCACTTTGAAGTCTGCTGTTTGGACATCAGTTGCGTTTCTGAAGTGTCCGACTGGACAGGTCAGAACCCGCTGGCTCTGCCGGCAGCAGAGTGATCTGGGACCAGGCCTATATAATCTGAGCCGGGTCTTTTCCCCTTTTGGGAGGATCCTGTGCTATGCCCAGAGCTTATCTAACCGCCTCCCCCCATTTCCTGGAGGGAAAACACTCAAGTCTCCCTTTAGATCTGTGTCTTGGCTCCACTAGGCTGTGTGAACTCTCTCCCTAAGGACAGAGTCAGGGGTACAAGGTCTGGGAACGTCAGGCTGCCGAGTGAGGCTTGCCTGGGTCACGGGGTTCTGAACCAATGAGGTTTTTAGATGGAGAAACTGAGGCCGAGAGTCACAGTACACTGCTCGGTAAGAAGAGCGCTGCAGCCGGGATCCACTGCCGGGTTTCCGCTACTCTTCTCTGTTTTGGAGCTCTGACACCGGGATGTTTTGTTTCTGGCAGAACTGAACAGGAATAGGACAGTATGGCCCCTTCATTTCCCCCAGACCCTATCCTCATAATCTTTCAGGAAGTTGAACTTGACAGTTTGTACGATGGCACATGTGGTTGTTGCTGTGTCGGGCTTGAGATCAGGTGCTCAGGCCGGGACAGTTGATCCCCATTCTAAAATCTAAGAAACTGAGGCACGGAGAGGCCGGGCAGTGCCAGAGGAGGACTTTAACTCAGGCCTGCAGACTCCCTGTGTGGGCCTTTCCTAAGTGGGTGGTGCTGTGGGCAGGACCTTTCCCAGTTTCTAGTTTTTAGTCTGAAATTCTTCTGCTGACCCCAGTGGCTGTGTAAAAATCCGGAGGCTCACCCCCACCCCGAAGAATGTCAGGGATGGAAAGGCCCTTGGAGGTCATCTGGACTCAGAGAGAGGAAGCCTCTGCTGGGACTGGAGCCTTGGTCTCCCGTTTCCTTTCTTCTGTGAACTGCTCAGAGGGATGGTGAAACCACTGGGCCCCATGGAGCGGTGCAAGCTGATGCAGGGGCTGCAGAATAATGGCCACACCAGATGCAGACATAGGGTTGGTCTCAGGGTTGATCCTGGGGAATGGAGGCCAGCGGTCGGAGGTGGGAAGCTGGTGCGTGAGTGCGCTGTGGCCTGGGTCTGCAGCTAGCCGAGCTCCGACCCCTCCCTGAGCGAACATGTCCTTGCATCCCTCTCCGGTTGGTGCCCATTATCCTTTCCATTCGTGTATTCGTTCATTTGATGTTAGGCCATTCGTTCATCCTTCTGCTGTTCACTCCTTGCTTATTAGGTAGTCATTCCAGTAGTCTCCCTGTCCGTTTGTCTGTCCATCCATCCATCCATCCATCATCCATCCATCCATCCTCCTCCCCCAGCCCAGGTTGGACAGATATGAGATGCCCTGTAATACTCTAAAGCCAGCAAGGGAGAAAAGCCAAGGCTTCAGGTGAGTCCCCAGGGATTGTGTCCCCCAAGAATAAGAGTTTCAGCGACCCTTTTCGCAATGGGTCAGGGTGCTAAGAAGTCCCGTTTGGGTCTCGGGACACTGAGCATGCTCTTTTCGTCTGTGAGCTTCAGTCTGAGCCCCTGTAAGCTTGGTCTCGCTGATAGGAGTAGAGATAATAACAGTGTCTTAGAAGTCTCCCCGGTCCTGGCCAGGCATGTGCTGGGGGTCTCTGCATGTGTGCATTGACCCATCAGGGTTGTCATTTAACTTTTCTAGGCCCTGCCTTGACTTGTAAACCATAGTGGGGGTTTTCAGAACACCAAGTGTCCTGGGACCCTGACTGGTTGGTCATTCTGTCTCTTTATCCCCCTGATGGGAGTTATACTGTTTCCTGAACATTTAGAAGAAAAATAAACAAGGAACCAAAACTCCTCCATGGGCCTACAGGGGCTTTCATGCTCCCAGCTTTGCTCGCTCTTCAACCTCTGCTTCCCCGCTCTTGCCCTGTGCTGTCCTGCTCACTCCCTTGTCTTAGCACCTCTGGCCATGCCAGCTGCTTCGTGCACCTTCCCTGGCCTGGCATCCTTGCCTAGTGGTGGCACCACTGAACATCACCTCCTCGAGGGGGCCTTTACTGTCCGTTTGCTGTGACTAGCTTCCGCCCTGTCACATGAACCCCTTCTTATTTTCTTTTTCGTGGCTCCAGGCATCTGCAACCTTCTCATCCGTGTGTTTATTTGTGTTTCTCGCTGTCTGCCGGGGAACGTGTTTAAGTTCTACGCAGGCTTAAGCTCAACTCAAGAAGCTTCCAGTGAGGTGTGGCTGGGGCCTCAGCCGAGGTGAGGAACAGCTGTGGGGCCAGGTGTGGTGGCAGCCCCCCGGTGTCCCGGCAGTGCCTAGGAGATGAAGTTACACTGAGGTCTGTCATCTTCCCCTGGGAGTCTCAGGGGTTGTTAGGAAATAATGAGATGATTTAATTGTGGAATCTCAGAATCTTAGCCTCTCCCAAACCCAAAACTAACATCTGAGCAGCTTTCTCACTCAGAACCTTCGACGCTCTGACTGGGACCCCATCTTGGATCGACACAGAGTGCTTGCTTTGTGTCTGCATGCTCTCCAAGGCTTTGCGCATATGAAAATATACAGTCGTCATTGTCATTAACCTCTTTTGCCGCCTAGGAAGTGTAGGCATGGAGAAGTCAGGGAACTTATCCCTGGGGAGGTGGGGGGTGGGGTGGAAGTGGGGACACCCCTGGGTCCAAAAATCAGCACGCTGTGTGGCTGTGTGGCTACTTCTGATCCCGCAGCTTTGTGGAGAAGCCCAGCCTTACCGGACTCCTGCCCACATCCTGACTGGAGCGCCTCTGCCCTCCCTAGGACCCCCCTCCACTGAGTTCTTTTCCTTGTCACCCATGGTCAGACATCTTTCACTTCTAGGACACTTCTTCTTTACAAACTTAGAGTTCCAGAACCTTCCAGTGAATGACCCTGGGAAGCCACGTTAGAGTACCAGTTTCCCGGAGCTTTGACCCTGTGGTTTCATGGGCTTCAGTGGCTTCTTTCTCTCCACTGGGCCAGTCTTGTGGCCTTGGTGCATTGGCTAAACATGATGGATGGATGGATGGATGGATGGATGGATGGATGGATGGATGGATAGATGGATGGATGGATCCACTGAGACTGCTGAAAATGACCAGAGCCCCTCTTGTCTCTGTAGCATCACTCTGACACTTGTTTAGGGGATCTCTGGACAGGCTTGATGCCCTCGGGGACAGGGGACCCACTCTCCACTCCTGTAGTGGGCATCTGATGAATGTTTTGTAGCCTGGCCCCTTCTTACCCATCGGGGAAACTGCAGGGTTGGGGCGAAGAGTAGGCTGTGTCTGAGATGTGTCTCCTGAGGCTTTACCTGGTGGGCTCTCTGTTCATCAGGTTTCAACAGGCTGCCAGCTTTTGTCTTGGGGTTTAAGGGAAAGAGGAAGCCCTGGTTGGAGTAGCTGCATCCCGTCCAGTACCATCCTCTTCTCTACCTGGCACCGAGGAAGCCAGCTGTTGTGGGAGTTGTTGTGGCTGAGGTTGTCAGAGAGCTTTATGGACCCCAAGACTCTGGCCTGGTCTGGATAGGTGACTGAACAGTGTCATTAGTTGAGCAGGCATGAAGGACAGGCTGAGGGACTTGACTCTGAGGCCTGAGGAGCCCTCACACTGTTGGTTCCTGCCTCACCCATATGGCCAACAAGGATGCTCCATTTTGAACTTTGAGGAAAAAAGCCTTAGTCTCCTGAGACTGCAGTAGTTCTCAACCTGTGGGTTGTGACCCCTTTGGGGGGATTGAACAATGCTTCCTCAGAGGTTGCATATCAGATAGCCTTCATAGCGGATATTTACATTATGATTCATAACAGTAGCAAGACTTCAGTTATGAAGTAGCAGTGAAAATAACTTTATAGTCGGGGGTCACCAAGACATGAGGAACTGTATTAAAGGGTCGTGGCATTAGGAAGGTTGAGAACCATTGCTTTAGAGGACAGTCTAGTCAGCCAGGTACTGGGGTTCTGATGAGGGACACCTGGTTGCAGTAGGGAGACTCCCCATCACCCTCCAACATACATGTTCTTACATAAACATATATATCTGCGCTACCACCATTTCTGAGCCCTCACGTACCCCCTTGCTTTCCCGTGGCTAAATGCTCACTCCTTGCCTGAAGAAGTGGAACCACTCACAAACATGAGAAGACGGTAGCCCTGAGAACCTGGGGTGGGGGGAGGGTGAGCAGCCAGGTGGGGCTGGGGATAGCGGGGTCCAGTCCGTAGGAAATCTCTCCTGGACTCTTCCCCCGTCCACATGGCCACTCAGTCCTTCTGCTTGGGGTCCATACTGTTTGCTGGCCCTGAGCCTTGCCTAACCTGACCACACTGCCTGCATGGAAGGGGGAAGGAAGTTCTTCACAGAGGAGCTGTGATCACACATTGGGGTTCCCAGTTGGGGACCTGTCTGTCTTGAAAGACGGATGGATCCATGTCAGTAGAGCAGCCCTGGTGTGGGGAGAAGTCAGAACTGCTGCAGGAAGCTCCTGCCTCCCAGACACTGAAACACGAGTGTAATGCTCCCTGAACCTCAGGGCCTACCACAGGCCGGTTAGTGTGGGTCGTAACTGCACGTCACAGAGCCAGGCACCATCCTGAAACCTTGAGCATGTTAACCTGTGCCTTCGTAGCGGCCCTGTGGTAGTACCGTCAAACACCCAATTCTCGCCTCTCAGGTGACAAATGGCAGCTTTATCTCTGGGCTTTGCCCGCTCTCCCAAGGCCCAAACCTGGGCCCTCAGGCTGTCAAAGCCTACCTTTCCGGCCTCTGAAGGCCTAGGCCCACCCCTTCCCAACTGTGATTGGCTGAGCCCCTTCACTTTTTGTGAAGGACTCAAACCCAGAAAGGCCTGCCAGAAGTTTCTGCTCCTCCAGCCCTCACTCATGAGCTTAAGTGGCTTAGTACCTACAGAGTCTCGTTCCTGACCCCAAACCAGAGAGTACCCTGAGAATCAGGAGGGCAAGGGCTGGTTAGAGAGTAGCCTGAGAACCAGGAGGGCAGGGGCTGGTTAGGCAGGGTTGTAGTGAAAGGACAGGGTAAAGACCCCTCAGCTGTCCTGGCAGGATACGCTCCCACACGTTAGCATGCTGCCCAGGTGTGTTTCAGGCATCTTTCCAGGAGTGAGCCACATTCCAAATAGCATCTTTCTTGTGAGGTTGGGAGGAGTTTGAGTGGGAATTGCCCTGGGAAGCATCTAAAGGGACCCAGGTGGAAGAAGTGTGAGCTACTGGCATCCTTATCCACCTGGCATCCCTGGGGGAGCTGGCAGTAGAGAAAGGCCCATGCTCTGTGTCTTTAAGATGGTGGTGTCTCCGCCTGGAGAAGCTTCATGGTCCTGGACATCTCCGGGTGTCTGGAGGTAGGAGTGGAGTTATTGAGGATAAAGGGATGGAAGATCAGAGAGGGCACTGAGTGCAGACATCAATCCCCTTTGCCAGGGCCAGCTCTCTCTGCCATCACAATGGTGGGCTGCAAAAACCCACCCCAATTGGATCCAGGATCCTCAGCCTTGCTCCTAACTAGAAAGCCTTGCTCCTAACTAGAAGTTCGAAGAAGCCAGTTTCTGAGGCTGGTCTGGCTGGAGTCTTAGGGTTAGGGTTGGAAGAGCAGCGAGGGCTTTGGCTTCATGGGGGAATGTGGAGGGCAGAGGGACTGTGGAATGGACACTTTGAGCATAGGTGGGTGGGTGGGTCTCAAAGAGCCAGGTGGAAGATGACCTCCGTTCAGCCTCTGTCTTGCAAAGCCTCTTGTTTGACCTGGAAACCCTCCTTTCATGAACTACTCTGGCCATTAGCCTGTGCCTTCCCTACATCCAGCGTGCTGCCACGGGCCCTCCTGCCTTCTGGCCTGTGCAGTTGTCTGCTCTTCTGGGGAGCTAGCCATGTTCCCCTCTGTACTAGGAATGTTCCTGCACCCCCTTCTCTTCTGGCATGGAGAGACCCCGCCTTATTGAGTCTCTCAGGGTCTTATGGAGTCCTAATGTGGACTGGGCCCTGCCCAACTCTAATTGGTGGGTTCATGGCTCTGCCGTGATCCTAACCTTGAGGGTGACTCTTGGCTGCTGGGGAGGCCAGTGTATTTAGAGGTATTGAGAGAGGACAGGTAGAAGACACAGGGGGCGCAGGAGTGTGGAACTGGATCCTGATTCCTGTTATGTAGGAAAAAGGCCGGGAAAAATGGCCTTGAACCTAAGACACACGTCAGTTGAGCCATGAGGCCTAACTGGGGGACAGGGAATGTTAGCATGAACCTTCAAATAAGCTGTCCTTAGCCAGCTCATAGCTTACATGGGCAACTGGATAGACAAATGACCAGACCATCCACCCATGGCAAACCTGAGCTGAGGTTTGATGCCAGGGTTCTAGTTCCAGGTGCCACCTTCAGATGGCACCAGCTGGCATAGAAAGCAGCTTGTTTGGGGCGAGAGCTGCAGGAGCTATAGGGGAGAACGATGGGTGCAATGGTTGGGTGATAGGAATGCCTGTGGCCAGCAGGGCCTTGCAGAGGCCTTGGCTGACCAGCTGTGGGGTAGGACTTCCCCAAGCAATGGGACCTATAAAGGACTTCCAGTGGGAGAATGAGTGACAGACAGCCTGGAAACCCCGGATGTGATGGGACTTGAGTCCCCCTCCTAACTGCCCTTGCACTTAGGGCACGATGGTCCTGGAGATTGCCGTGGGACCCTTGGCTTCTCTTCTGGGGAAATCTGAGAGGAGGCAGGGGTGCCTTACTTTGCCAAACAAAGCTTAGAAAAGCTTTAATTTCATTTAAAAAAAATGTATCCCTCAAGACAGTCAGATAGCTATACTGTAGAAAAGTCATAAAAGACAGAGATATAAAGTACATCAACCCGCAGCCCCGTCTCTGCCCTGTTCCAAACCCCAAACATCCCCACGGTTAGCATTTGGCGCCTCCTTTCTCCCAGCATCTAGTCTTGGGTGTGAGTCTTTCATTGTCCTCTTGGCTCTCAGCATCTAGTCTTGGGTGTGAGTCTATCTTTCGTTGTCCTCCTGGCCATGTATCATAAATATCTCCTGACTGCCCACGGAACGTTATCAACCATGCTTTTTAGTGGGTGTGGCAGCCTGGCCTCCAGATCCCTTATAGTCTGGATCAGAACCCCACATTCCCTGCTTGGCTTTGGGCAGCTCCTTAGTCCCTCTGTGCCCCTGGTTCCTCTTAGGCCCATGCACATGCTGAACAAGTCACAACAGTGTCACTGTGGACTGTCACCGAGGAGATCATTTCAGAGCTCTCTCCCTGTTGCTTGTTCAGGGTTTTTTAATCATAAAAACCCAGGGACACAAGCAGTGTTGTGCATGGATCTTTGGGTTGTTTCCTAGGGATGGATGACCAAGCCTGGGCACACTAGGCCCGGAGGACTGACGGTTTTTCGAGCTCTTGACACATTATGGGTAGATTCTTTCCACAAATGCTCCTGGTGTGCATGCCCACTGACCGTGCCAACCCCATCACATCCTCACCAGTATCGGGCGGTAGCATTTCCGTCGTCTTTTTGCTCCTTTGGCGGGAGGAGCTTGTTGACTTTTCTTGGCTGGCGAGGCAGAACCGTTGACTGTGTTCACTAGCTGTTTACATCTTTAGGGTCAGCGCACCTGCAGCCCCTCCTCATGTCAGTCAGAATGAGATCAGGTAGATGTGGGCTGCAGGACCGCGGTGATACTGGGGCCACTCAGAGGGGAGGACACTTTCTTCTGTCCAGGTTGTAACGTTTTCAGTTCCCTTCACTGGTCATGCATCTACACTGTCTGTTCGTCCATCCATTCATCTTTCCTTCCTTCCTTCCTTCCTTCCTTCCTTCCTTCCTTCCTTCCTTCCTTCCTTCCTTCCTTCCTCCTTTCGGGCTCCAGATGGCTGCTGGCTTAAAAGGCCTCCTATCCTTTCTCTTGGAGCACCATGTCTACAGATGGCTAAGAAAACACAGGTGTGGGAAATGCCCTGATGATGGACATGCAGGACACACAGGGGACAGACCCCATATGTTTCCAGGAAGAAGAGCCTGTGCACCAGGACCCATAGGAAGAGTTGGGATCATTCCTCCCCTTCAAGGATGCCAGGAGTAGCCCTGGCATCCTTGACGGGGAGGAAGCAAGAGGGGAAGTGAACCTGTGGGGCTGTCATTCTGGCTGCTCAGTGTACAGTGGGACAAGCAGTAAGGCCAGAGGGTAGTAGGAGCTGGTCCCATATGACCCAAGTCAGTCTCACTGTGTCTGCAGTAAGGAACCATGGAAGTTTCTGGGCAGGGCAGGACGCAGTGACTGCAGTAGAGCTTAGGGTAGGCTGAGGGTGGAGATGGAGAACCTGCTGGAGGTGGGGGTGGGGCTCCTGCTGAAGCCAGAGCTGAAGGCCTGGACCAGAGTTCTAGGACCTGTGGAATCTTAGTCAGGGTCAAAGTGCAGATTGTGTTGCCTCTTTCAGGAAGCCCTCCTGACATTCCACTGCAGCTGGGTTTAGGATCGGGTGAAAGGCCCCATGTGTGGCTCTGGTGTGCCCCCATCAGCTGAGCTGACTTTCCCATGAGCCTCCTCACTTTTCCTCCCCTTAGGCTCCCAAGCACTTTCTTTCTTTAAATAATAAATTTATTGTTTTCATTTTAAAAGAAATTGAATGTCATGACTGAGAATTTGGAAATCAGAGAAACAAAGACCAACCCCAAGCAGCGGAGGCTAGCACCTCCCCCTGGGCACCCGGCCCTTGTGGGCGTGGTTCCCTGAAGCCTCCTTATAATCACAGATTCTTGGCTGTTAGGGTCCTGCTCCTCCCACTTCCCCATCCCTACCCATCCATCCGCATCCCCTTTGCTTTGTTGGAAACCTGCTCCCATGTGGCCATGGGGACGAGGCAGATCTCAGTTTTAATGTCTGTGGCTTTGGGAGGCGGGGCCTAAGTTGTTGAACCGACAACACTCACTTCCTCCACCCTGGCAGCAATGCCCCCCTCCATCCCGCTCTCTACCACCCACCTTGGGCTGTGTGTCCTCTGTGTCTCCCGGTCTGAGTCTGTGCTGTACCCATGGGGCAGAGCCTGGCACCCAGTGTGCCCTTCCCTCAGTTATCCCTTCCTTCTGGAGTTTGCTAGACTAGCCTCAGAGGCTTTCTGGGAAAAAGTGTCAGAAGGGATCGGCTTTGAGATCTGTACTTGGCTCCATAGCCTCAGCCAGGTTGCTTAGCCTCTCCGGACCTCAGTTTCTTCATCTGTACCATGGGTCTGTTGTTGCAGTAAGTAGTGGCTGTAAATTGCCTGCTCAGTTCCCAGCCAGGTGAGGTACTGGGTAGCATCCTGCCTGGGAAGAGCTCAAGGATTCTCCAGTCACCCCAGAGTGCATGTGACCCTGTAGGGGGCTGGGCGGGCATCCTTCCTCCCTCACTCACTTGCTGTGTGGCTGGGCAGGTTGACTGCCGTCTTTGAACTGTATTTTCTGGTACTTGCTCATTTCACAAAGTCGTTGGGAAGACTCAATAACTCGAATCATCATCTGCTCAGCACATTGGTGTTTCAATCAACGGTAGCTGTCATTTTATTATTGTTGTTATTGTTATTCCCATATACAAGGTGCTGTTGGGAACACAGAGGAAGTGACTGACTGGGGTTCAGGGAAAGCTCCGTAGAAGAGGGAACACTTGAGCTGGGTCTTGAAGGATGAGTAGAAGTTCACCAAGTGGGAAAGGACCCTCTAGGTAAGGAACCTGTGATTCTAGGCTGTGGGTCTGTGAATAAGGGGCTTGTTCTTTGGGGACCAAGGCATTGTGTTCATAAATGACCTGCGTGCCCCTCACTGCTGTCCTCTGGGGGTGTTGTGGGGGAGGTATGCTTGCCCTTTTAGTGTTGGTGGCTTTGGCTTCCTGTGTCCGTGGATCCGTGCTGTGGCCACAAGTCTGTGTCTGTTCCCTGTGTGGGTTTGGTGCTGTCTGCATGTTGTGTTGACCGTGTTTGTCTCTGTCAGTGTCCAGAGATCTGGGCCACATTGTGGGGACAACCTATATAGTACCCTGGCTACCAGCTCCCCCAAGTAGCCAGGCCCCTTTGGCCATCCCCCTCTGGGCCAGGTGCAGCCCTAGCCTCACACCTCTAATTGGGAATTCCCCTGCCACCAACTCCTGGCCTCTCTAGAGCCTGCTATATCTATCTGGTAGTCTCTTACAAATTGCCCGTTCTACCTACTCACCTGCTGCTGCTAACGTCCAGACACTGGGCCTAGGAGCTAGGGATCAACTCTGAGCAAGGCCCTGGCTGACAGTTCAGGCTCATCTCTGTTTGCCAGTCTTTAGGGGAGGCCACACACCCCTCACACCAGGGCACTGCTGCCCACGGACATTAGCTGGCACTGCCACTTCTACCCGAATTCCTGCCCCGTCTGTTGGCTGACTCCCACTCACCCTAAGAAACTCAAGGCAGGCCTCATCTCCCCAGTCCTCCTTGGCTCACTCCTGCAGCCTAGGCCAGCCCCTAGGCAGCTTATCCCTTACCTAGGTGAGTGATTTGTCCAAGGACAACACGTCCAGAGAAGTGGGATCAGGATGACCAGAGCCTGCTGTCCCCTGCGGGGAGGGAGGTACTCACAGCCGGGACTGCTGGGGTGGCAAAGGTGGATTGGAGCACGTGCAGACTGACGGCCTCCCAACCCATCTCAGCGGTGGCTGGTCTGAGGCAGGAGGGTCACTGTGTGCCTGTGACCTGCTCAAAAGTGGGTGACTGGAGGAGGGGCTTGCCACTGGAGAAAGTCAAGGTCAGCACCCGCTGAGTCAGAGCAGCTTCCGAGAGACAGCCTGAGGGAAGGGCAGGGCCCCTGGGAGCTGGGCCTAAACTCCAGGTGGAGGCTCAGGCTTCTAAGTACTCAAGTAGATGGGCTGAGCTGCTAGGGGAATAGGGGTCCTGTTCCCCCACTGTGGGGGGGAGGTTGTGAAAGAGAACTCTTCAAGAAGGCAAGAAACCCCAGACACACAGAGACCCCCTAATGGGCCCAGGTGGCTCTGAAGGGAGTGGTCTGGTGATGTGTAGAAGGCCTCATAGGTGGAGCTCTTACCTGTGAGTCTCCATCCACTGTTTGGGAAGACGAGGTACGTCGGCTTGGCCCTGGGTTCCCCAGTGCTAGTCCCTGGTTGGCCCAATGTCTGTGAAGCAGCTCCAGGAGACATGCCATTTACCCAGAGTTAACTTCCTTTACCTTTTAGAACAAGAAAAACAAATGGCAGTTGTGGGTGGATTGCAAGGGCCAGGGTCAAGGTGGGTGGCTCCTGGCTCCCAGTCTAGGTTTTTGCCCAGTGCTGAAGGCCCCAGCTGACTACCAGTGCCTCTCCTCTGCCTGCCCAGCATGGACACGCAGCCCCGGCAGGCTTGATCCCTGCCTCTACCCCAGTCTGCTTCCCCTTGACCTCGGCACCCCCTTGGTCACATGGTCCCCTTGGCCCAGCATGCTCCTTGTCGCCTTCCCACCGCTGGCATCCCATTTCCTATCTCACTTTGGCATTCAAGGCCCAGGAGCTGGTCTGTGTCCCATAACACTGCAGCACCGGAAAGGTTCATCCTTTTCCACGTTGCTGCACCCCCATCCTTCTCCATCTGTTCTGAATGCTTACCTGTTTTTGCCGCTCTCCTTCCTCGGAGCAGGGCTTACCCACAAGCAACGGTGAGAGCTCTGTACACACTCAGGCTCTATTCTGCCTCCTGTCTCTGGCGTACAGTGGGTGGATACCAGGGCTAGGGTCATGGAGACTCAGAACTGGAGAAGGCAGAGAGGAGAGGGCTGTGCGGAGCAGACTTGGTGCTCTGGGCAAAGCTTCCCTTTGATGTGCCAGGCTCTGCAGCTAAGGCAAGGGCTATCCCTGGCTACTCAGCGGCTTGATAAATGGTACTGTCTACTTTATTCCAGGAATGGGACCCTGGGCATGCCTTCAGCTCCCTAACTGGGGTGGGATCTGGGAAGGTTAAACTCGGCCTTGAATCAGAGAGGAGGAAAATGAAGAGGAGAAGCCTAGTACAGTGGATAGAGTCCTGGGATACGGCAGCCACTGTCACCCCATCTTACTGAGGAGGAAAACAGCTCACGGGGCTGTATCTAGGCCTGCCCCTACCTTTCTCTGCAGTCTGAGCAGGGCTCCCTTCTAATGGCTGATGAGAGGGTCCATGGATTGGGGACAGAAGGTCTTCCCAGCTTGCCCTCCTCCTGGGTTTCTAAAGAGCTCTCCAAGGGGTCACATTGTATACTGAGCCACTAGCAAGCAGGTAGGCTTGCTTTTCAGAGAATTTGGAATCTTAGTCTCCATTCCTTCATGCAATTCACATGTGTACCTGTTCCCAAGATACCTTTGGTTAGCTCCCAGTCTCCCCACCTCCCCTCCCTACCTTGTGTCCGCTCATGAAGTGACAGTTATGCCACCCTAAGGCAGGACACCACCACAAGCCTACCGCTAGAAATTGTCTCCTCTCCCTGAACAGTTCAGGGGCCAATGCACCGGACTCGGAGTCAGGCGAGGCTAATGGAGTCTCAGTGGTATGCTCCCTTGCTGCGTGATCTTGAGCCAGTCACTCTGCCTCTTCTAAAAGTGGGCATGGTGAGAGTCCCTGCTCTCGGTGCCAGTGTGCCTGGCGCAAGGTGGGCACTAACTGGCAGCCTCCTCTCTGGAGTCTTGCTTTGATGTTTTTCTAGGGGAGTGATCCCAAAGGCGTGGGGGCAGTCAGGGAGCTATCCAGGCAGACCATAGCTTTTTGTCTGTAAGAGGCTGCCATGGAGTTTAATGGGCAGAGGGAAGGGCCTCCTAAGCTGTGGGGACCGAAGACTGACCGGATGGGAATTGTCCCAGTTACCGCCACCCCCAGCCTCTGCTCCCACCTAGAGAACTGAGACCACTCTCTCCCCAGGTAGGGAGTGAGGGGTGAGGCCTTCAGCAGGGCTTGCTTCCTTCCGGAGACTTCTGTTCGGCTGAGGACTAGCGTTTACAAAACAAATGGCCAGGGGAAACAGTTTGGGTAATCTGGCTTCCCAGTTTAAGGATCGCTGGGCAGCCTCCACCTTCTCCCCAAGCTCTGATTCCTTCACCCAACCCAAGAGCTAAGGCTGCCCTTTGTGCCTGTTTATCAAGTAGAGGTCACAAAGGTGAGACATATAAACATTCTTTCGGAAAGCACTTAGGGTAGACTGTGTGCCCTGGGGTGGGAGGGGGCTTTCACCTCAAACTCTACCACGATTCTAGCAGGGACTTCTCAAGTTCACTGGAAGGAGCAGAAGAGGTTTTAGGCATTTCTTTTTGGTCTAAAGCTGCAGTACCCGGTAGGGAAGAGATTTTGGAAGGATCACTCAGTCAACGTGGCGAGAAAGCAATTAGTACCCCGTGCAGCCAGTCCCTGGAAGTCATTTCTTAACTCCGTCTAGAGTCACAGAAAACCCATTCCCCCACACTTCCCACCCTAGAGGGCAGAGCCAGTTAGTCTCAAGGGTCTGTCCTTGGTATTGACCTGCCCTGATTGAAAAGGCTCTCAAGCCCACAGATTGCCATGGAACTTGCCAGCGGTGGAGGCCACCAGTACCCTTGTCACACTCTGTTGACCCCTGGACTCCCCAGCCTCCTCCCCTTAAGCACAGCACTCTGTCACTCCCAACTTTGCAGGTCAGACATACCTGTCTACCTGTCCGTGCCTGAATTTTCCAGAGTATAATTCTTGAGTCAAAGGGAATGCTTATTCTGGCCTGTGTAAATTCTCCGACCACCTGCCCTTTAGAGAGGCTGTATCTTTGCCCCATCTTGTGTATCCTGATAAGGATGTCTTCCCTCAGGGAGGAGGCAGAAGGGCAAGGATCCCGAATGGGTAGATTCTTCTGCTTTGCGGCTGTTTACAGAGGTGTTCCCAGGGATCTCCAGTGGTCTCTGGAGGGGAGAGTTCTGTGTAGGGCCCACGGGCTTGGCTCTAAAACCTAGGGGATGGAAACTGGCCTGGAAGCATGGGGGGCTCGCAGGTACTGGGAGCACGCTGGTCTGAATGTGACCTTTGCCCCTTCAGGTCCTCCCAGGGAGACACTGAATTCCTGACTTGTCAACCTGGGGATGTGGGTCTCTGGGTCTGATGGGAGGCCCACTTGACTGAGGAATTTGGGTCTCAAGGGATAAGGAGATCTCATAGTTGATAGTGACAGACGCTCTCTCTTCCTGCAGGATGGCCGAACCTCGATTTAACAACCCCTACTTCTGGCCCCCTCCTCCCACCATGCCCAGCCAGGTAAGACTTCTGCTCCCGCTGCCCTCCAAGGTGGAGCTGCTATGCTTTGCCTGGAGTTCGGACTGTAGCTTGTGCCCAGAAGGCCCTGGAGTGCGGCCACCCATCCCAACCTGGCTCCTCTCCTTTCTGCAGCTGGACAACCTGGTCCTGATTAACAAGATCAAAGAGCAGCTGATGGCGGAGAAGATCCGGCCACCTCACTTGCCACCCACCTCAGCCTCATCCCAACAGCCACTGCTAGTGCCCCCCGCGCCCGCCGAGACCAGCCAGGCCGTCATGTCACTGCCCAAGCTGCAGCAGGTGCCAGGGTTGCACCCGCAGTCTGTGCCGCAGCCCGATGTGGCGCTGCACGCTAGGCCGGCCACCAGTACCGTCACAGGTAAGCTGAGTGGGTGGAGTCTGTGAAGTGGGCGGGGCTGTCAAGATCTGTAGAGAAATGTTGGGGCAGGATCTGGTCCAGTTGGGACTTGGTGAGGGTAGGACCTGACCAGATGAGAACAGGGTGGGTGGGATCCGGGGTTGTAGGGGAAGCTCGGCAGAGGGGCTAGTGGGTGCTAGCCACAGCCCCCAGGCTTCCTCTGACCCTGAACTGTGAGAATTCCTTCCTACAGCTGAAAGCTCACGTGGAAAGTGAGATCCACAGATATAGGAGACCAGAGGCCTTCCAATGGAGAAGAAAAGGAAAGGCTCAAGGCAGACTAGGGCGGTGGAGCAGAAGGGTGGAAGGCCCTAGCAGAGGGAGCAATGGGTAGGCGGCCAGGTTGTTCAGCTGGGGCGGACCGGTGGATTCTGATGACTTCACCAGGCCGTGACTTCACCTATGTGTGCTTAGTAACAATCCTTCCTCCCAGCAGCCTGGTGATGGGGTTTGCCAGTGCTGGGTTGAAGAGCAGACAGTGTTTGGTCCTAAATCAGCATCTTCATGCAGTCCCGCCGGCTGTCTCCGTTCAGCCGAGGGGAGAAGCCAGGCAGAAGGCACCGTGTTCCACACTCAGCAATTTGGACTTTACCCCGGGGGCACTGGGGAGCAAGCTGGTCTGGTCAGGAGGTGGAGACAGGGTTCTGGGACCAGCACGGGTGCAGGGAGAGCTTCTGGAGGAGATAGTGAGGTGGACCACGCAGTGGCTGTGGGGATGCGGAGAAGTGGGTAGATCTTAGGGTGAGAAAGAGCAGAGAGGCGTCCGTGCTGGACAGGGTGTAGAGAGTGAGGAGGAGATGCACGAGAGACTGCTGGGATGGGACTAGCTCTGTGTTACGTGTTATGTAGGTTGAGACTGGGGGTCCCTCTTCAGAGCCCCGGGACAGACTTGCTCAGGAGTCCACCGAGACCGGGCCTGCGCCCTCAGTGGCTCACCCCTGCCACCAGCCAAGTGCCTTTCTCCTGCTTCTCTTTGAGATGTCCCGACAGTTGTGGGCCCTGTGAGCCTCCCTAGGCCCCAGCTGCACTCTGCACATCTCCCGTTATTATGATTTTATTAAATTTATTTTTTCATTGTAAAAGTAATATTAAAAAAGCAATATAAGCATATTAAGGGAAATTTGGAAAAAGGAGGAACTAAGAAAAAAAAAATCGCTCATCTTCCCTAGTGCCTAACCTAACCCAGAATCATAGACACTCTTTCAGTGATTTTTTTTCCTTTTCCATATTTTTTGTTTTTTTTTTTAATATGCTGTTTGCTGTTTGTGGCAGGGCTGTGTCAATAATTTAACTTTTTTTTTTCCTATTTGCCATTCTATTCTAGACATCTTTATTGCACATTTACTGTAAAGGTAATAACATGGTCATTATGAAAATGTAGACATTTCAGAGAACCCGGAAGGAGAGGAGAACTAGCCCTAGTTCTGCTGTTGTCAGACAGTAGTCTGTTTTCTCTGTAATTTATTTTATTTATTTTATTTATTCTCTAATCACAGATGTTTTAAAAAAGGGTGATGTCACCAAGTAAAAGATTCAAATAATTTCAAAGCAGACAGAGTATGAAAATCCCCGATGACCAAAAATTCCCCTCTCTTGTTAAGGAGAACTGGGTTAGCTGGCGGTAGCATCTGGGGTCCGCCTCCACGTTGGCCCTCACGGTGTAGTGTCTGCACGTGTAGGTAGCATGTGCTTTCTGGGGTAGACGGGCTCGTGTGAGCTTGAGCAGTCCGGCACGTCTCCTGGCAGCGCAGCTCTCCTGTTTTGGTGGCCGTAGAGGCCCCATGTCCATGTCCACAGCCCCTGTTGAGGATGAGCAATTTTTATCATTGTGTGGAATCACGGTTTTGTGTGGAAAGCCCCTGCACGGAGATCTTTGTGCTCATGCGCGATTGTTTCTTTATGGTGTTTTCTAGAAGCAGAATCAATCGCCTGGGTTAAGGGTTATGAGCATTTAAATTTTAATATCTACTGCCCAGCTGCCCTCAGCGGAGGCTGCGTAAGGGCACATCCCTGCTGCCGGTGTGGCACAAACTTTTTTTTTTTTATGCGCAGATTTTGACTTGTTTAAAAATATAGAGAGATGGATATGAAAACAACTGAGTCAGATGAGAAATACTGGCATCATATTTTATCTACAAAGTCGCTATGATGGGTGCTGGTAGCCCCTTCCTTCCTTCTCACGGTGTAGTCCAGGCTGGCCTGGAACTGGCCGTGCCTGTCTCGGCCTCCCAAGTGCATGTATTACAGGCATCTGTTACACCGTCCTTACCTTCGTTTTCCAAAGAATAACTTCTCTCCTGGGCACAGTAGTTCATGTGGGAAACAGGCAAGCGGTTAGGGACTTCAAGGCCAGGCCAGCCTGGGCTACGTGAGACCCTGTCTCAAGAAGCAACAATAAGTAAATAAATAAAAACGGTCATTGGAGAATTTGCAGGGGTTTCGGGGGAGGGTTCTTTTTAAAGCCTCATTGCTGTAGAACCAGAAAACAGTTAAACCATCACTTTAAAAACTGCCCTGCCCCCACACCACATTGGTGCACAACCGGCTGGGCTGTTTGTTTTCCCTGGGCTTGCATACACAGCCTTTTGAAACAAAGATAGTGGGAAGTTCCGACCAGGAGGCTAACCACTGTTTACCCAGCCCTTCCCCGATTTGCATAATTCAGTTGTCTCTGAAATTTTGCTATTATAAATAACATGGAGGTGAATGTCTGTGTGCCTGGGACTTTTTCTGTGGGTGGAATTATCTCTAAAGTGCCTCTTGGTTTCTGTACTGCTGGGGGTCCAACCTAAGGGCTTGTGTGGTACCGGACCAGCGCTCTACCGGTGCTAGGCCTTCAGTCCCCAAACTGCTCCATGATCTAATTTAAGTCAGTCTCAGCTTATCTAAGGCATCTCACACATAGGCTAGCTCTCATTTAGGTACCCCTGAGTAATTCTTTGGAAATGGAGATAGCTCAGAAAGGCAAGAGCTGGGTGGCCTGTGTTGAACTGTTCGCCCGTGTGCGTGTCTTCCCAGGTCTGGGGCTTTCCTCTCGAACCCCCGCTGTGAGTACGTCTGAGTCAACCCCAGGCACCGGCACAGGCACCAGTACCCCATCCACACCTACCACCACCAGCCAGAGCCGCCTCATCGCCTCATCCCCCACCCTCATCTCAGGGATCACCAGCCCCCCCCTCCTGGACTCCATCAAGACAATCCAGGGCCACGGCCTCCTTGGACCCCCCAAGTCTGAACGCGGCCGCAAAAAGATCAAGGCAGAGAACCCAGGGGGTCCCCCTGTCCTTGTTGTCCCCTACCCCATCCTGGCCTCCGGTGAGACCGCAAAGGAGGGCAAGACATACAGGTGAGGGTCTCTTCATACGTGGTCTGGGTGGGGTTGCTTTGGAGATGTATGCCGAGATCTAGAAAGTGGAACCCCAGGGGATAAGGGTGGGGAGCTGAGATTCAAAGAGCGGGGTAGTGTCCCCTCAACATACCTGACCATCAGGGAAGGGGAGGGATAGCGTTTAGCCCCCTCAGAGGTGGTCCAGGGCTGATAGGAGTGCTAAGACTCCTGGTCCTTCTTGCCCCGAGAGAAGTGTCGTTAAAATGTCCAGTGACCTTTTCACAACATGCTATTGCCAGGACGGGGCCTCCAGAAGTTCTGGGGTAGTTGAGTGGAGGTGGGGAGCTAGGCACCTGTACTTGTCAAGAGGTTCCAGAAGATTCTAACACACAGCCGGGTCAGAATGACTTAGCCTGTGAGAACCACCTCGCTAGGTCCACAGGCGTGGCTGCAGGCAGGGCATTTCCTGGCTTCCCTGTGCTTGTGTGTGGCCCTGGTCCCCAGACAGCTGCAGATGTTCCCAGATGCCAGAGCTCCCTCCAGACTAGAAGGTGCCCACACTGGAACTGGCCTTTGTCTCTCCCACGCGGGCCCGTGTCCTCTGGTCTCCGCAGGTAGAATCTGCTCCATGCACAGGGTCTCTTTGCTAGGGAGGGTCTCCCTGGAGATGGACTGGAGTGGGTGGGGATCTTCCCAGGCGTGAAGCTGCCTCTTGCCCGCAGGTGTAAGGTGTGCCCGCTCACCTTTTTCACCAAGTCTGAGATGCAGATCCACTCCAAGTCGCACACAGAGGCCAAGCCCCACAAGTGCCCGCACTGCTCCAAGTCCTTTGCCAACGCCTCCTACCTGGCCCAGCACCTGCGCATCCACCTGGGCGTCAAGCCCTACCACTGCTCCTACTGTGACAAGTCTTTCCGTCAGCTCTCCCACCTCCAGCAGCACACCAGGTAGGTGCTCCCTCCAGTCCGCTGAGGCCCCTCGCTACCCCCTCCCTGCCCCCCTGAGCTCAGCACCTGCCACCTGGTGCTGGAACTGCTGCCGGGAGGGCCAGGGACTTTCAGGTGTCTGTTGCTCCCAGGGTCAAGTCCAGATTTCTCTGAGGAGCCTTTTAGCCCATGCCGATGAAACCCTTCCACTCCACCGAGCTCTGCTGTCACTACCGCACAGCCCTTCTCAAATCCAGGTCTTTGTGCTTAACAGTGTCCTTTACTTGAGACATCTGACCGCCTCCTCTGCACCCTTGGGTTCTACTTCCTCCATCATTACTGGTTCAGGCATGGCTTCTGTGAGCCATTAGGTCCTGAGCATCCAAGGGCCGTTTGTCTCCACTGGATCAGGAGTGGGCTGTCTCGTGCTTGCCTGTGTGTTTTTCTGCTTCCCTCAATATTTTGGGAGCCGTGGAAAGCAAGGGCTCTGTGTCCTGCATTTCTGCATCGCCCGTGGGTGGCAGCACATCTGAGTGTCTAGACATTTGTTAAGTGTTTGTGGACTAGATAGACCTAGTTTGAACAGAGACTATGATTCATCCATTTAACAGACACTTACTGAGCCCATGTGCCACACAGGATTCTAGGAACAAACCAGAGACACCCCTGCCTGGTGGTGCGTGTAGTCTAAGGAGACTTAATGCAGTAAGTGTGTGCAAGGGAGGGCAGACACTAGATACAGGGAGCAGATGAGTTGAAAGAAACAACGGTTTGGAAGATTGTAGTCAGTGTGTTCCGACCAGAAGTACAGCTCGCTCATTTACTAGTCTGAAGGTGAGCTTGGGTGTTAACTACTGTCAGCTGGACCAGCCTCAGCGGAAGGACTGTTTGATTGCGGCGTCTGTGACTACCAACAGCTGAGGGTTTCCTTTCCTGTAAGGAACTAAAGCTGGATAGGAAACTCCGCATTTTATTCTTAGTGCTACTTTAAACATGTCCTGTGGTGTTAGGATCAAACCTGCGGCCTTGTGTGCCGGGTGAGAGTTCTACCTCTGAGCCGTATCCTCAGCCCTAGTAAATTTTGTTGTGGTGCTTTGTTTTTGCTTTGTTTTCTGTAGCAGGGATTAAACCCAGAGCCTTGTGTGTGCCTAGCAAGTTAGCTGCCACGGAGCTACATCCCAGCCCTTTTAAAATGCCCCTTTTCCTTTGAAATAAGAACTTGTTCTATACACAGGCCAACATTGAACTTCCCAGCTCTGCCTCCCTAGTAGCTAGGATTATAGTGTGTGCCACCAGGCCTGGTAACATTTGCGTTCCCTTTGCATCCTTTATCCGCCTTTGCATCCTTTATCCGATGGTGCAAACGTTTTGCCTTCTCTGTTTCTCTGGTGTGGGAGTAATAATATGTAGGTTTACTAGCAAGAATGAAGAATAGCATGGCCCTAGGCAGGCTGTCAGCTTGATGTCCATTTTCTGTGCCTCCTCAGGCACAGTCCTGAGTGTGTGAGTGAGTGTGTTTCACTAATCTTCTGATTTTGTCATGCCTTGATTTTTTTAAAACTTTGGCTGGTCTGATGTGCATACGTATATGAGACCTGGTATTGATGAATAAGCAAAGACCTGCTGTAGCATGGGTTGTAGAATTACAGTATATGATACAAAATGCTGTCAGGAGACTCTACCAAGCCCCTGGGCCAGAATCTTAATCGCTGTGTGTATGTGAAGTTTTCCTTGTATTATCAGGCATCAGTGTACAAAGAACTACCTGATTTCGCCTCTGCTAGACTGTGTGATGGCAGGGGGTGCGTACCCCCACTTTTGGAGACGAAGTCTCAGTGTGTCAAGGCTCCTGGATTATTCTCTGGTCTTGTGTTGTTTGCACAAGTAGCAGAAGCGGGAGCTTTGAGAGTTCAAGGCTAGCCTCAGGTGCGTAGTAAATTCAAGGCCAGCCTGAGCTACACAAAATCCTGTCTCAAAGGCAGAACAAAACCGATCACAAATATAAAAAGAAGAAGAAGAAAAGGCTTTGATGCCGCAAGCTGTGGAACAGGTCCAGTCTTTTTGCCACAGCGGCCTCATTCTCACGAGGTGCTGTCCTGTCAGGCCCGTCACGCCTGATTAAATGAGAGTTGTCTTGAAATGTGACATTTCTGGCATGGTCATGGTTACAAATTTGATTTAGACAATTATATCCTGTTAGGAAGGAGAACGGATTCCTTCCGCGCCTACTTACAGAACTAACGATGGTGAAAAGGAGGGGCTCTCGCTCAAGCAGAGAGGGGTCCCCGCGGAAGCACAGCCACTCGGTGTGGGTTTGGAGATGAGGCCAGTCATATGTGTTGTTTCTGAGAGAGGTGTGATTTTACATTTTCCTTGGTAATTGGTATAGAGGGATGTGAAATTTCTGTAGCCCTCTCTCCCGTGGATCTGAAGGGTTAGATGAAGCAGGTCATCTATTTGGAGACCGATTTATTCTATTTTGTTAAATATAGCTTCCTAAATAAGGGTGGGAGACAGACCAAGTGGAAGGTGGTTCTCATGAGCCCTTCAAAAGATATTGACCCCAATGAAATGAGCTTCATTCCCCTTGATGACAAGTCCTTGTCCTCTTACCCTGTGACTGCCAGCCCACTGGGCTATACTGTCCTTATCTAGACCAAGACTCAGGCAGCGTCTGGTCTCAGGCTGGATCACATTCGAAGTCCAGGCTCCGAAGCCAGGGGACGGAGGTCTGTTCCAGGCTCTCTCAGGCTCCCTACTCCTGGTGTTCTTCAGGAGGGCGTGGGAGTTTCTGACCTGCTGTTCAGAGCAGAAGCCTTCAGGCAGATGTGAGGGGCTGAGGCCTGTTGACAGGACTGCATGGCTCTGCCCACTCCGCTGTGGGAAGCAGCAGGATCAGGAGGGAGAATAGAATCTGCTACTAAGGTCTCATGCCTGCCACTTGTTAGACTAAGGACATGATACACACACAGGCTTGGCTCACCCCCAGAGCCTTTAGTTTACCCCATACGGCTAACTGGGAAAGAGAGCTTACATCTAGAAAGACTCTGTGTGTGTGTGTGTGTGTGTATGTGTGTGTGTGTGTGTGTGTGTGTCTGCAGTTCAGGGGATCCAACCCATGACCACGGCCATACCAGGCAAACATCTACCACCAAGTCACATGCCAGCCCACAGCTCCACAGCTTGTGCATCCACAGGTGGGTGATGAAAGGATGGTAGTGTATGTATCTGGTTTATACACATGTATGGATATGTGCACCTATGAGCTGGTTTATACACATGTATGGATATGTGCACCTATGAGCTAGTTTATACACATGTATGGATATATATGCACACCCATGAGCTGGTTTATACACATGTATGGATATATATGCACACCCATGAGCTGGTTTATACACATGTATGGATATATATGCACACCCATGAGCACAGGTATGGAGAGGATATCTGGTCCTTTCCTCTGGTTGTCAGCATTTGTCTCTGGCTGAACTTGAGTCAGGCTGGCACCCCGGCAAGCCCAGCATCCTCACGTCTCTGCCCCAGGATCACGAGTGTGTGTGTCTAGCTATGTCCAGCTTTCTTGTGGATGCTGGGGATTTGTGTGGAAGAAACTAGGACAGTTTGTTATTCTGAACTAAGGGCCTAGACCCGAGAAAGGCCAGCTAGCTCGAAGTTGGCAGAGATGTATGGTGGAAGCATTAGTTAAAAATAGATACAGTCGGGACTCAGTGGTTTAGAACACTTACAGCTCTTCTGGGAGACTTGAGTGTGATCCCCACCACCCACATCAGATGGCCCACAACTGCCTGTAACTCCAGCTCGAGGGATCGAATTTCTCTGGCCTCTGTGGGCACCTGCACTGATGAACATATCCACACACAGACACACACAGACACACATACACAGATGTGTACGCACACACACACACCAAAATAAATCATCTTAAAAAGTTAATAAAAGGAAAATAGATGCATTAGCAAGAAGTCATAATGATTAAGAATTCCATTTATTCTTATTTTTCAAAAATAGACTTTATTTAAGCATATTTAAGAATGAATATGGGAGGGCTCACATATTCCTTGTAACCCCAGCTCTTGGGAGGCTGGGGCAGGAGGATTACTGAAAATTTGAGGTCAGCCTAGAGCTGCAGAGTAATATCCTGTCAAAAATAAATAAACACACAAAACGAGAGATGGTTAGGGAGGAAGAATGTGAGCAAGGAAACAAAGAAAAAAAAAATTACCTGGTCCTTGAAGGGGACGGATTTGCCAAAATAGTCCCAGACCCTGGGGATTGATTGTTTCTGAGGACGGTGGCTGCTGTTTCTGCTTCCTCCTCCTCCTCCTCCTCCTCCTCCTCCTCCTCCTCCTCCTCTTCCTCCTCCTTCTTCTTCTTCCTCTTCCTCCTCCTCTTCCTCCTCCTCCTCTTCCTCCTTTTTCTTTTCTATCTTTCTGTTTCTCTTTCTTTACCTCATTTGTGTGATTCAAGTTTGAAACGGCAGGAAACAAAAGAACATGAGGAGTCTGTCAACATATCAACAATAATTACAAGTCACAGGTCACTGGCACATATAAGTAAGCCACCATGTCTTAACCCACTGGCAAAGAGATGGGTTTCTAATGCTCCTAAGCTCTAGGACCCCAGACAACCATCAAATCGAGGAATCAACCCTATTCCATTTTTCAGAGACCATGTCCCGTCGTCCTGCCCTTTGACAACCAACCACCCAGGTCCTGTAAACAATCCAGTCTGTCTTCCCAATGTTACTGTCGTGAAGAGGGCGAATCCAAAGCAGAAGTTGTGCTGGGCACACAAAAGATGCCGAGTCAGCAAGGGGCTGTGCCAGTCCACCCTTGGAGCCGAAGAAGCTGTCCCCCAGACCACTGTTGGGATGGTCTTATTTAGTGGCTCTCAGAAGAACGTGTGTTTGAAAGGGAGGCACCTGTGAAGAGCAGGTGACTCCCAGACTGTCCCGCAAGCCCAGATTTGGGACGATCGTCTCACCAGATGATACATACCACACACTTATATGATACATACCACACACATGTATGACACACACCACACACATGTATCAGCATCGCAATCAGGACAGTCTTTACTATGGTCTGTTGACGGTGGACACAGTGCGAGCCTTATGTGACAAAGAGATACACACGCACAAGGTACCACGAGTCTGCAGGTACCAGGGTGTGAAAGCTGGGTTGGAGCTGCTTCAGGAGGAATTTGGTACAGAGGGAGACTCCGGGTCTGTCTGTTTGTAGCGGCTAATGCCAGACAGTGACACTACCTGTGTGTGTTTGCTAATGCCAGGTGCAAACTGTCTCTGGGGTTGCTTTTCTTTCCCCTGGCTGTGTGATGTGATGTACATTATAATGATAACTGCAGCTGGGAGCAGTGTCATTTGGCTTTCTTGAGTCTGATGACAATAATTACAATATTATGAACAGCTATTCAGCATCAAAGGGCTCCTGTGTGCCTGACCCACTCCTGTTTTAACACAAGGGGGGGCCAGAAGTGTTCGTGTGGGTGTACGTGTTTCATTGTGGGAGAGAATGAGAAAAGCCGCGGAGAGGGATTCCCGCTCCGCAAATATTGACTTCTACTATGTCTACCCTTGTTTTAGTTACAAAATACAAAGTGGTTAAAGCCGCCCAGTAGTACCTGAGGATGAAGTCAAGCCAGCTGGGTGTGGGGCCTCACGTCTGTAATCCCAGCACATAGAAGGCTGAGGCAGGAGGAATGCCTTGAGTTTCAGGCCAGCCTGGGCCAGAGTGAGACCCTCCTTAAAAAACAAAACAAAAAGGAGGTTGGTGAGATGGCTCAGCCGGTCAGGGTGTTTTCCACCAAGCTTCTCCCGTGGTGGAGAATCGGTCCCCTAACACTGCAACAGTATCACGTGAACAACCTTAAATGGGATCTTCATTCTCACTGTCCCTATTTCAGAGATGAGGAAGCTGGGGAGACGAGAGGTGGCAGAAGTGGGTTCAAGTATGGTACACAGTGCGGCAGCCTGGGGTCCAGATGGAAGGGAGAGGGTGTTCTGGGTCTGGGTTGCAGGGGATGTGTGGAGGGGGCAATAGGTAAGAGATCTGATTTTAAAATCCCCACATGGAACTGGGGTCATTGGGGTGGGGAGCAGGCAGGGCTCCAGTTTCAGCCAGCTTTCCTTGTGCTTGAAGAGGGGCAGCCTGGGTTCAGGCTAGGCATCCCACCTCACAGAAGTGTGAGCCAAGATGGGAAACTCTGTGAGTGGAGAGATGCTAGGGACAGGATTCTGGGGACCCTGGTGATTGGTGTGGTCTGAAATTCAGGGCTAGATACTGAGAGCTTTGTGGATGGTGGGAAAAGGCAGCCTGGTCCTTTGTTTGTTCAATGGCAGGTGGTCTCCTTGAGTCCCTTTCGGGGGGCAGCCCTGTGCTGGCTTCCTCATACAAAGACAAGTTAGTGGTGAGAGGCAGGCCTTGGCCCGGAGGGCCCCATTATGACCCCACTTTGGCAAAGCCTGTGTGTGTGGACCTGCCTATGAAAGAGTCAGCCTGAGGACAGAGGCCTTCCTTTCTGGCAGAGGGAACAGCATGGACAAAGGCTCGGAGGCTTGCGGCTGTGTGTGCTGGGGAGGGAGCGAGATACAGAAGACAGAGACAGAGGGGGGGTCTCAAAAATACCAGGGCAGAATGTCAAGGAAAGCTGGGGCAAAGTCTGTGGATTCTATCCCAGACAAACGGGGAGGTAGAGGCTGGTGGTTGCTGCGCAAGGATACCACAAGGGCAGGCCCAGGGATGATAACATAGTCGAAGTCAGGAGGCCGAGAACCCGGAAGGAAGCTGAACAGTTGGCGTAGTTGGGTGGATGGAGGCCAGAGGGTAGTTTGCTGGCCAAGAGGTTTGGTGTGTCTCTCCGGAAGAACTGAAGTCCCTAGAGGACTGTATGTTAGTCAGTCAACAAACACCTTGGGCAGGAGGCGGGTTGTATGAACCTTATTTCTGATGTCTGTGGCTAACTTTAGAGACGAGGAGCCCTCTCTGTTTGCACACTCCAGCTGTTTAGTGAGGCCTCCCTGAGCAGAGCTTGTGCCAGGCACCGGGTGGTGCCAGGGGCTAAGACCAAGGAGGTTGTGCTTTCGTGGAGAGAGCCAAGAAAAGCAGAGACCCAGCAATGACAAGTAGGGTGCCAGGGATTTGAGGGCATGAGAAACTAAGCAGACTAGCTCTTGTTGGGGGCCTATGCTGGACCACCAGGGAAAGTGAGTGGGAGTTGGGGACATGGTGGAAGGCAGCGGAGGTCTGGCAGTGGCCACACGAGGGCTTGGGGACTGGACCGGCTCTGGGGATGTGGCTGAGCTACTGCCTCACTGCGCCTGCCCTTGCAGAATCCACACAGGCGACAGACCCTACAAGTGCCCACATCCTGGCTGTGAGAAGGCTTTCACTCAGCTCTCCAACCTCCAGGTGAGTGCCGACCTGCCCCCAGTCCCCCCAGGTGCACAACGGTGTCCCCTCTTCCAGGGGGCCCAAGAAGGGGGCGGGGTGGGAGAGAGCCGCCGCCTCATGACCCCCTGCTCTGGTCTTCGCAGTCTCATCAACGCCAGCACAACAAGGACAAGCCCTACAAATGTCCCAACTGCTACAGGGCCTACTCAGACTCCGCCTCCCTCCAGATCCACCTCTCCGCCCACGCCATCAAGCACGCTAAGGCCTACTGCTGCAGCATGTGTGGGCGGGCCTACACCTCGGTGAGTCCTGCTGCCTTGCCCCAAGTTCCAGAGCTTGAGGCGGGGCTTGTGGGCCTGGGATTCTGCTCTTCTGAGTCTGGGAATGCCGAGTACTTTCCCCCTTGGGGAAGCTGCAATCCCTGCCGAAGCCACCAGAGGGCACAGTACCATAGCCAGAGCCACCCATTCTTCGGGGAAAGGTGACCAGAGATGGTTCCTGGGTGGGAAAAAGTCCTGCCTGGAAGGGCGTTGGGTAACCACGTAACTCAATTGTGTGCTCGTTTGCAGTTCTTTAACTATTCTGGCACCAGGCCCCCATAGCCAAGAGTGTCCACAGGTGTCAGTCTCCTCCTCTATCAAGTGGCTACTTACTGGCTGACCGGAGGGCCAGATAAACTTCAGGGAGCCACTGACCACAGAGCCAGGCACGGAGGAAGCAGGGAATACCATTTAGATAGGGAAGTTAGGGACCACTGATGGAGACAGGATTAAATACATGATCACACACAAAAGCTGTGGTTACTACTTCAAAGCCAAACTGCTCAGTCTTTAAGGGCAATGATTCCTTTAAAAAAAAAAATCATATCCATAATCTCCTAATCAGGGGCCCTGATGTGTAATAGCCAGACAGCATGAATGTATTCATTTGTCTCTTAAGTGCCACAATTTTGTTTACAGACTTTGTCTTTTTAAGAGTGAGACCCAAATGAGTTGCTATATTGCCCTGGTCAGTGTCTTAGGCCATAGCCTCCCTTACCCTGCTTCTTGCCATGTGTTCACTGGAGACTGACTCCTGGCTTGGCTGTTGCCAGCTGCTTCTTCTGGCGGATGTAGCACCTTGCCATCAGAGGCTCTCTCTGCCTGAGTGCCCATCTTGAGGTGGGAGGCCTGGAGTGGCAGCCAGGGCCAGGGTATGTTACCTTGTTCCCGGTCAAAGCCCAGGTCCCCTCGCCCATCTCATCATGATGCCTCAGGCAAACTCAGTAGAGCCAGTAGGGAACGGGGGGGGGAGGGGGGGTGACTGGTGTGGCTTCACCCCTAGAGGGGGTCAACTAGCTTCCTGTTTCCAGTTGGAATAAAATGTTGAGGCTGGGGCAGGAGGGGCCTCCTTGTCCCTCACTGCGTGCCCAGGGCTCTAGGTAATGCCCCTGCTTATAGAGGAGGAAACTGAGGCTTGGGAGCAGGTTGGGGGAGGTGACTTGTCCTCATGCTAACAAATGGTAGGACTCCATCCAGGTCCCTGCCTCATCGATACAGATGTGTCTGTATCTACAGATGGAGGATGTGACGTTAGGCAGAGTTGGGTCCATATCTCCCTACAGCTGCTGACAGAGTTGCAGGGATTGGGATGGGCGGGGTTAAGGGTGATCCAGCTGAGCCCCCACAGCTCAGTTGTTTGCAGCCCCAACTGGTCTGCCCTCCAGTGGCCGTTTGGGGAACCGCAGCCTCTGTTGTGACGCCTTCTGCATCTCCCATCTGCCCGCAGGAGACCTACCTGATGAAGCACATGTCCAAACACACAGTGGTGGAACACCTGGTGAGCCATCACTCACCCCAGAGGACGGAGTCCCCCGGCATCCCGGTGCGAATCTCTCTGATCTGAGCCCACCTGTGGCGCCGCCCCGCCCACTTGGCAGACGTAGACCTAGGCAGCACCCAGCCTAACTCCCGCTGGGGCCTCCAGGAACCACCAAGCTCTCTCACGACCTTCCCACCCTGCCAGAAAGCTTGGTCCGCAGAAGCCCTGCCTGGTCCGGCTCCTGGGCAGCCAGGCCAACTGCAAGATTCTGGACTGTTCTGGTGGCATCCAAAGACGATCTCAGAGCACTTTGAACCTGTCTGTTGGGTTTTTCTTTTTGTTCCCCCTCCCTCACTTGCTTCACTGTTTCTTGTTTTTAAGTTTGTCTTGGAAATAACAAAAAGGATATTTATTGGCCAGAATGTTGGTGCTGCTAAGAACGAGAAACTAAAAGGACTGGACAGACGGATACAGAGAACCAGAGGGCAGCGTGGGACCTTCTCTGGCCATTGCCTCAGGTCTCGAGGGGAGGCTCGGGCCTGGGGTTCTGGACTTCAAAGGGGACCCTCCCCCAGGTGGGAGGAAGACAGGAGACAGCTGGAGTGAGCCCTTCAGCCCCATCACCCCGCTCAAATTGCCTGAGCCTTGCCCTAGCCTTTACTGGGCAAAGGGTACGGCAGCTGCCAGGGCTGCCTGGCTTCAGGGCATGGAAACAAGAGGGGTCTGGGGAGCCGCGGGACCAAAGGGTGCAGTGACGGCTGGGTGGTATGCCCAGGGAAGTGGGTTGGGGGGGTGCCTGGTGAAACCTGGCTCTTCCCCTGCTGCCCTGAAGACCATCCCAGTCTACCTCGGTGCTGGCCAGGAAACCTATTGGCTACCTCTCCCTCCACTCCAGACTGTGGGCAGGTGGACGGGGATGGAGTGGGCCCGGAGCTAAGACCTCCTTCAGAATTCCCTCCAGAAGGGGACAGTGCCCAGGGAGGAGTTGTCTTTCTCGCTACAGAGGGGGACTCCCCAACCCAGACCCCAGGCCCTGCAGCAGGGATAGGATCCTCCAAAGGAGGTCCCAGGAGCAGACCCTGCCCCCAGACCCCGCCCCCTAGACATCCCAATCCGAAAGCCATGCGTGTCCGTGTATATAGGAACTATGTACAGAGCCCAGAGAAGCCCTTCCACATCCCCCCCCAGAGAGGAAGAAAACTAGACAAAACTCATCTATATATTCTGTATCTGGAGTCCATTTGAATATTAACTGTGTTATTTTTATACACTTTTTAAGCCTTAACTCGACATTGATTTACCAGTTTAACGTTTCCTGGGGTTTCTTTTCCACTGGGAGGGGGGGTTCTCTGCCACCCCCACCCCGACCCCTCTGTTTGACCTGCGTCGTCTGATACTCAGTATTGTAGCTTTCCGTCCGCATGTACTACCCTGTAAATACGCTGTTTCATGCTGTTAACACCCCTTGGCTTTTTTTCTATGGGACCTCCAGGCCACCATATTTAGAAATAGTTACCTTATTAAAAAAGAGAAAACGGTCTGTTGGCTTCTCAGTCTGCATCTTGGTGGCAGGGAGGCGAGGGCAGGTGGCCCTCGGAGCTTCAGGAGAGAAACTTATGTTCTATTAAAGAAGGGGGTAAGCCTAAACAAATCAAACATGGGGGAAGAACACTGAAGGGGGCGAGAGTCAAAGGGACGCACCCTCTGCTCTTTGTATCTCTGACGTGAAGAATAAACTGTACCTACACCTGGGTGGTGGCGGCGTGCAGAGTGCTTGGTGCTGTGTTGGCGCTGTGTGGGAGAGGGGCTGGGCCGCCTTTGCACCACTCTGCCCCAGGGTTGGGAAGGGAGGCCGATGGCCACTTGCTGTTGGCTTCCATGCTTTGTGCTGGAATGCTCCAGAATGCCCCGCGGAAGGGGCTGCCACCCAAGGGAAGCGTTTTGCCCAGTTGAGTGGCAGGGATGTTGAATGTCCCCAGTGGTTCTGTTCCCCCTCCCAGTTCTGGTCATTCATCACGGGAGCCCAATGTAGGAAGCTGTTCTAGTGTTGGAATGGGGCTTAAAAAATATATTCACATGTTTTCCTCCATGGAGTCAGGGTGCTGCTGTCTAGGAAGAACCAAAGGGAGATTCAAGAATGAATCCCCCCAGGCTTATCAAGGTTGATCCTGCGAAGGTATCCTTGTGGAGATGTGACTCAGCTCTGGGTCACACCAGGAAGGAAGAAATGTGTGCTAGACCCTTTGTCACCGAGACACATACCTGGGGCAGTTGCTAGGAGGAGTCATTGCTTTTGACTTACAGTTTTAGTCCATCAGAGACAGAGGGAGGAGTAGGACAAGGCATGTCTTCTATTGTTTCTGGGCCTGGGTGGGGCCAAGCATCCACGTGAAAGGTGTGGATGCGGGGTAGGGCGGGATGGGCAAACCCTCTGCCTGATGTAGCATGAGCGAGCTCCAGTTTAGCATCCAGCCGTGTGCCCGGAGAGCACAGGGTTCTGTTTTCACAGTCCTGTGCCCATGCTGGTCTTCCACACTCCCTGCAGACCTTCCCATGAACTCTGTCCACAGCCTTCTAGGCTTCGCCGAAGCTTCCGCTAACATTTCCAAACTCTTCCACCAACCCGTTCCAAAGGTTTCAGATAGTCACCGCAGCGACCAAGTTCTCGGGCAGAAATGGTTTTGTGTTGCAGACTCTTCATCCTGTGTGTGACCTGTGCCAGGAGGCTTAAAGGAGGCGAGACTTGCTTGGGCCGACGGTTTCTGTCTGTGGCACAGCCCGTGGCTGGCTGGTTCCATTGTTTCTGGGCCTGTCGGGGGTGGAACGTCCCCGTGGAAGGGCGTGGAAGAGCACAGTTGCTCACCTCACAGTAAGACAGAAAGGTGTGAGAGCTACCATGCCCTTCAAAGGGCTCTTGAGGACCTGTTTTCTCCCACCAGGCTCCCCCTAAATATCATCACATTATGAGTCTGTGAATGGATGAACCCATTGCCTGTGTCAGCGCCTTCAAGAGACAGTCCAGTGCGTCTCAGGAGTTGGCTCCACCCTGAGAACCAAGCTTTTTGGGGCGCACTTCATATTGATATGATGTCAGTGTTTTACCGTTGAACCGAGAGTGGATGTGGGCTCACACAGAGCCACCGGGTTTTTGGTAACCTTTCAGGCCTCTGGTCTTTCTCTAATGTTTACCTTCGTGTTCTGCTATGCTAGAAGGAGCTGGGCTCTGGCAGCCGTATCTGGGCCCGGCTCTGCAGCCGTATCTGTGCACGTTCCCCCACTGTCCACGTTATCCACAGCTGATTGGCCAGAGGTGACCACCTGCTCAGTGACTCAGTAAGTACACACACACACACACACACACACAGTCAGTGGTGCGGTGGCTGCCCTGACTCATAAGAACAGATGGTCAGATGGTGTACACCTCTTCCGTTTACACATTCAGGGTGTTGGTGGCCTGTTATCAACCACGACATGTTTGTTCCTGTGTCCACCAGTGTGGAGGTTGAAGGCTAACCCTGAGTGCATTCTTCAGGCTCTGTCCACTTTCGTGATCTTGTTTCCTTGAGTCAGACTCTCTCCCTTCCCCGAGGCTCACTGGCGAGACTGGCTGGCCAGAAGCACAGGAATCTGCCAGTCTTTGCCTCCACAGCGCTGGAATTACTGCAGTCCACCACACTCGAATTTTTTATATGTGTTCTTTGGATCAAACTCGGGTCCTCATGCTTGCGCAGGAAGCCCCTGACTGGCTGAGCCATCTCCTGTCTTCTTGAAGAGCCAACGACTAAGTATTTAGCAGCAAGTCATCGTATGGTGCTGCCTCTCCAGTCAGCGTCTCCATTGTAGCAGGAAGAAGTTAGTTAGGGAATGACGGTCAACTGCACTGGAAGACCCTAGAGACTGGGGTGGCTGTTTGCGGCCAGACTCACACGGAAGACAAAGGAGGCAGAGAAGGTAGAAATGGCCAGAGACTAGAGCAGTGGTCACCTCAGTTCCTGAGACTGCCGTATTTCATTTCCCGTTTGTTCTGGCCTTCAGGAATTTAAGGTGCTGGTGGTGAGACGAGTTATGTACTTGTGCCTCACTGCATCTGTGTCGAATGAGATCGGTAATGGCAACCACTTGGTCGGTTGGATGTAAGGCGAAGTCAACCAGCATGTGTGAAATGCTTGACCCTGTACCTGGCATGTAGCATCAGTACCCCTACATGTCAGTCTGGGCCTTGCTAGCATCTGACCTGGACCCCCTGGTCCCTAGATAGCTGGAGCTGTCTGGGAGTTTCTGGGCAGCATCTGTACAGCTGTGTGGGGTACCTGAGCCACACCCAGATTTTGCCTGCAGTGCTGATGCTCAAAGAACCAAGATTCTGATTTTTGTCTCCTCCCTGGAAATGTGTAGGCAAGTCCTGTAGACCCAAGGACAGTGGTGGCAACCGTGGAAATCTCTGTAGAAGTGAGGTTTTTCTTCCTTCCTGTTTCCAAGAAGGTATCATCCTATTCCACCCTGCATCTCTTGAGTCCTCTCCTTGCTCCTCAGAGAGTCTCCCTCAGCAGCACATGGCCACCCAGAGTATGGGTCTTGGAAATCCTCTCTCATGCCCCTTCCTCCCCGTATAACCTGGAATCCTCGGTTCTTGGGAGAACCCCTCACACTCCATGACCTTGCTTGCAGTGGGGACAGGCAGAGAGAGGGCATGATGTCTTCTGAAGTTCATGGCACCCCACACACTGCAAGGAAGACTCCTGGCTTCCTCACGTTTCCTGTGAACAAACTAATATCCAGCACAGATAGGCAAACTGTCTACATCACACAGAGTTCATACAAGGGAAGGTTCACATGACATCCCTGGCTCATGACTCTCCAGTGGGGCTGAGCTTGTTAGAACTGATGGGTGTCGCAGAGCAAGGTGGAGGGCGACCATTGTCCCACGAGCAGAAGGACTGTGCCAGCTCGTAGCCAGCACCCACCTGCCTTTAGCCACACTTGGACCATTCAGTCTCTCTTTTGGAGTCCAAGGGGCTTGGTGTGTTTATTCACCTGGTGCAGGTGGAAGACCCTGGGAAACAGGAAGGATGGATTGCTCGATACTGGAATCAATACTAGAATGGGCTTGTAAGCAGTATTAGATTGTAAAACATAATCAGGGTTGGCTAGACAAACAGCTAGAATGACTGTCCTATGTGAGAGCAATGAAGGCTGTTAAATGCAAAGCCAGGAGGTTGGGCAAGTAGCTCAGTCAGTAAATTACCTTCCACGAGTTTGTGTGAGTGCGTGTGTGTGTGTGCTTGCGTGTATGCACACACACACACACACGCACGCACGCACGCACATAAGGAGACCAGAGATTGCATTGGGTGTCTTCCTCCACTGCTTCTCAGTTTTTGAGAAAGTGTCTCTCATTGATTCAACCGGGGTCATCCTGTCTCTGTTCTCCCATGACAAGCATGTGCCAATATGCCTGCTGTGACACGTGTCCCTAGGATCCAAACTCAGGCGTTCATGCCTGCATTGAATTGACATTGAATTGACTGAGCTATCTCCCAGCACCCTGTGTCCTTCTTACAGAGAATGAAGCGGTAGTGCAGGCATGGATGAGAAAAGTCAGCCGCAGTAGAAAATACTACAAGGGTCACTTTGAAATTGCTTGTTTATTATAGCATCCCTCAAATATGCACAAGCTATGGTGCGGATGGGGGAGACACCATGGCAGAGCCCCTGACGGGAACGCCTGCTGTGTTTTTTTAGCGGCTCCTTCCTAAAGGGCTGGACTGGTCCAGAGAGACTAACCTCACTCTCCTGCTGCTGACGTGCCAAGAACTCGAACACATCCTGTGTCTGGACAGTCTTGGCTCCTCCTTGTGCCCTGATCTCTTACTCACCTCAAAAGATGCATTCAGTAAGGTCAGAGGTGAAAGGGGCAGGGGGAAGGGGACGCATCCCGTCCTGGGGCCCAGGGTAGTGAATGTCAAAAATCTCTTAAAATTACTGCCAGTGTTAATGATAAGATCTTTGAGCCCTTATCATACCCAGCATTCCCTCTGACATCCACTGTCCTGTAAATAAGCAAAGTCATAGGGGAGGGGGCAACTTGACTCCCCCCTTAGCAGATGTCGGAGCCTCTCTCGCGGCTCAAGCAAAGGGCTGGCCGTTGGACAAACAGCCATCCAGAGTGCCCTCATGCCCGCAGCAGCCGTCTCGCACAGCCCACGGACACCTTGAGAAGGCCACACAACAGTCACAGCTGGTGACTGGCTCCCGAAGGCACAGCCTTTACCATGGTTATCTGAAACAGACTTTTTGCCGTCAAAGCCTTTATGAACTCTAGAAGACTCTGTAACCACGCAGAGAGGCGGTCTAACAGAAGGGGCTGTGAGTATCGTGGAGAAGTAAGACTGGGTTTTATGGCTATAGAATCAGATGTTCAGCGGCTCTTAGTGCGCCAGTAGGGGTGGGGGTAGGGAAGATGGATCAGGCTCTCCCCTGCTACTTCCCTGACATTGCACTGTCTATAAAAGGCTTCTCGTGAATGGTCTTGCCAGCGTTTAAGGGTGAGGGCTGATCTCGTAACACGAAGAACACGTTAGCATAGGGACAGCTTAGCAGTGGCAAAGGAAGAGACAGCAGGAGTTGGCCGAGGGGTCAGCAGGCCAAGCGACACCAGTGACAACTGCTCAGGAGTTGAAGGGGAAGTGCTCACTGGGTCAGCCAGGCCAGCTGCCAGCTGCGGAAGCAGAAGCCAGCAGCCTGCTTTAAGGTGAAGGAAGAGGCAGTTGAACAAGAGGGACAGCAGAGGCCGAGAGGAAGAAGAGCTGAGGCCCAAGAGTGGAGACACGGCAGGCTCTGGTCACAGGAATGGCTCTAGATAGCGGTCAAGCCTCAGATAGTGACGGCTCAGTGGCTGACACACAAGTCACTGGCAAGGTCTGGGGACCCTGATACCTAAGCCCACTCAGAGGCTGTAACTGAGACAGGCCTTGACCCCAAGGCCTAGGAAAAAAGGTGTTTTTGTTTGTTTGTTTGCTTGCTTTTTTGAGACAGGTTTCTCTGTATAGTAGTCCTAGAACTCACTTTGTAGACCAGGTTGGCCTTGAACTCACTGAGATCCACCTGCCTCTGCCTTCCAGCTGCTGGGATGTAAATGGAGATTGCACTTCCGTGTCCTGGCCACCCAGGCCTGGATAATTACAGAAAAACTATATTAATTACAACACTGTTTGACCAAAGACTCAGGTGTATTCCTAGCTAGCTCTCACATGTCAAATTAACCCATTTCTATTATTGTATATCTTACCGCCAGACTCCTGGTTTGTTACCTCATATCTTGCTTCTTGGGCGGCTACCACTGCATCTGCCTGACTCCACCTTCTTTCTCCCTGTATTCAGTTTAGTTTTCCCGCCTAGCTATATTCTACCCTGCCATAGGCCAAAACAGCTTCTTTATTAACCAATGCTAATAAAACATATTCATAGTATACAGAGGGGAATCCCACACCACTGGAATTAAAAGCGTACACTGCTGCCGCCCGGTCCTAGGCAAAAGGTTTAACACTAGGAAGCGCCTCGCGCCTCCTGCCTCCCGCCTCCTTATTACTGTGGCTGCTGCTGACAAACACCTGGGATACAAGAGCTGCCAAAGTAGATTCTGGGGGGAAGAGCTTCCTCTTGCTTTTCCGTAATTTGTATCTGGTTAAAGCAAAGGGAGTCGCCCAGCCGGCCAGCTGTAGGTAACAAGGTCTCTAGGCCCCAGGAACAGGAACCTCTTTTCAAGACCTCTGAGTTCCAAAGTCCCCCTTTCAGAGGCTCTAACTGGCTTCATGGTCTTGAAAGATGCTGCCGCACCGGCCTGCCAGGGGAACGCGCTAGTTTCGCACCAGTGCATACTCCTTGGGCTCCCAGAGCAGGCGAGGGGTGTGGATCTCTGTCCTCCAGCCAATTTGCAGATCCCAGCAGAACTCGGGCGACAGCACCTTGGTGGGCTTGTACAGCCAGAAGAACTTGTTGAGGTGGCTCTCGTCGTGCCAGATCGCCTCGACGCCACGCTCACTGTCCAGCTGCTGGCCAAGCGCACAGTGAGCCGTCAGCTTGCGCAGTGCCGCCACACTGCCCCCGAACAAGGCCGCGTGGTAGTAGAAGTCGCCCTCGCCAAACGACAGGGCAGCCGCGGATCGCTTGTCCCGCTCATAGGGCAGCAGCCACCGCGGCCAGTGGTAGTGCCAGGCGTGCAGCTGCGCCACCAGATCGGCCAGTGTCTCGGGCCCGAAGTTACTGGTGAAGTGTTGGTCAACGTCCAGGCAGAAAACATAGTCAGCCTCTTGCCCCAGCTGCCCTCCCAGCGCCTCGTGTAGCGTGCGCATGCGCGCCATGGACACATCCTGCCAGCGGTTCTCTTGTGGCACACGTTCCACCCGCAACAGGCGACCCTGGCCCAGCGTCATATAGGGCACTGCTTCCGGGCGATCAGTGAACACGTAGTACACCACGCTCTGACCCACCATGAAGTGCTGTTCTGCAGAGTCCAGGAAGTGTTCCAGGTACTTCTCCAGGTACCTGCCAGGCGGTCAGGCCAGGGTCAGTCCCGCCGTGCCCACACCCGGCCCTGCAATCCCAAATCTCCAGCCTTGAGATGGTGAACTAAAAGGTACTGAAAGCTGTCTACCACTTCCACCTGGAAGAGATGTGTCGCCCTGCCCTGTTCCCTTAAACTATGGCCTCTGTCTGACTCCTCTGAGCCAAGAGGAGACTGGCCCACTCTTGGAGGGCAGGAGGTGCTTGCAGTACTCTGAGCCGGGACTAGTCTGCCACTCTCCTGCTCCTTCCACCCTCGTGGCTTTCTTTACTTAGCCTGGAGTCATTCCGTTGTAAATTCCTGAGCTCCACACCCTTCTCCCTCCACCAGACTTCCCTGGCAAAGCCCCAGTACATCCATGCTGTGTCACCTACACCGAGCACCTTCCTTTAGCCATGTGCTAGCTCCCCTTCTCCTTGTTAGCCTATAAAGGTCTTTTATGCCCTCACTACAAAGCCAGTGTCTCCATCTGTGCCAGACCTACTACCCTACCCCAGGCTTTTTTCCTTTTTAGAAGTAGTTCTGAGCCCCCGAGAATGCGAGCCATTGGATGAAGCCTGTGGCTGCAGTAGGAGTTTCTATGGCTCCCTGTCTGTGGACACATCCTCCTGTTCACCACCTAGAGGGACGGTCCCCTCCCGTCCCTCTGTGTCTTACCTGCCTACAGCAAAGACAGTCAGTCCAATGGTGAGGTTCTGCCGTCTTGCCTCTTGTTCGGCTACCTGTGGGTCGAAGGTACCATCCCAAATGATCGGTGCTGCCCAAGAGGTACAGGTCAGGACTTCAGGCCGGGCCCTGGTCACGGAGCAGGAGGAGTTAGGAAAGACAGTTCTGCTCACTGCTTGATCCTTGCCCATTGCTGGGCACTCGAGACCCACAGACCTGTCCCCTACGAAACCCTAGTTTAGAACCAACCAAACACAGACTGGCTGATGTGTGACCTGATGGCACCATCCCTGGCTTCCCAAAGACGGAACGCCTGGGTGTGGGTGAGAAGAGAGTGGAGACCTGGGGCAGACCTGTGTAGCTTGCGGACATTCTTGGTGGGAGAATGGTGACGGCTTACCAGTGTCGCAGGACACCTGTGAAGTTGTCCCTCAGCAGAGGCATTGTGGCCCTAGGGCAGATGCCCATGGGGATGAAGACTTCTAAGGACCTGTAGGCGCCATAAACAGGAGGGGACATTTGGCATGTTGTTTGGTAGGAGAGTCCATAGGAAATTTGCGTAGGCTAAGCCAGCTACCACCTTCCTTCCCTCCAGGAGGCCCTTGGAAAGATCATTTTAACCCTGGCCTTGGGGGAGTACCTGAGACTACCGAGCCTGTATAGGTACAGGCCTAAGAAGCCAAATGCAGTCAGGAGGAGCTGCCACAGGAGTCTCTTCTTGGCCCTGGGGTGAGAGGAGTTGGGGGAGGACTTCAGTGACATCCTTCCACAGGAGAAACCATTGCCTGATTTCCCTGCTCCGTTTGGTTTCTGAGCAGGAACCTATTAGTATTCTAGTCACACAGGAAGGCCTGGCACAAACCCTTCTGCAGTTCTGCGTGGAGGTGACAAATGGCATCAGTGTCTCCCGCATCCTTCCAGGGATGGTCTGTGAGAGGAGGCCCACACAGGCATTGCAGCAAGAGCCCCTTCTTCCTCTGATGTCCCCACAGATGGCAGCACAGGGGACAATCTGTCCTACACCCTGCAGGTTTTGCTGACTATGGTATTTTTCCGATAATATACAACACATATTATACCTCGGAGTTTAAAGACTTACTGTGCTGGGGATCAAACCCAGGGCCTCACACCTTAGGCAGCTTACAACCACTGAGGCTACACGCCTCCCCCCCCCCCCCCCCCCCCCCCCCCCCCCCCCCC
>NW_026067894.1:12721702-12846089 GCF_014885135.2 Alexandromys fortis
CCCCCCCCCCCCCCCCCCCCCCCCGCCCACCATCTCAGTACTTGAAGCTCTTTAAATACCCCTTCCCCAGTTGCCCCAGGATCTAAGGAGTAATGAGTCTGGACCGTTGCTTTGAACAGCAGTGTGGCAGGGTATGAGTCGGATGGGCTTGGAGGATAGGAGCATTCAGGTTTGCTGTGCTTACTGAGCTGGGGTGAGGCCGATCTTGTGCGGGGGCGGCGGGGGGGGGGGCCAAGAGGAGAAAGGATTGGTGGTTTGGTGGCTGGAGTGGGGAACATGGCGGTGGTGGCCTGTTCTCCTAGGACTGCTACTCCTTCACTGAGCTCTAAGGTCCTGGCTTGGAGGGGGTGGCCTTGGTTAGCTGTCTTGAGAGCCCCATAGTGAAAAACAGATATGGAGAGCACTCTGGGGACACCATTTATTAGCACGCTGGCCCTCTGGGCATCAGTCTTCATCAGTGAGATGGAATAACGGGAATAGCACCCTCGGAGACCAAACCTGAATTTGGAGTCAATATCAGCTAGATGACCGGAACTCACAGAACTTCAGCTGCTAAGGGCACTCAGTGATAATGCTTCCTGCTATGGCCTCTTCCTTCTGACAGTCTCTCCCTCTCCGCCTGCCCTGTAACTCCCCACTGCTTCCTAAGGTCTCTTTCAGGAAGGCCACTTCCATATCAGATTCCCTTAACTCTTGGACTGGCTCCACACCTTCTGAGCCTAGGGTTTACTCAAAGAGCCCGCCTTATGCAGATGTGGGTACCCACAGGGTGACTTAAGCCAGAGACCTGCGTACAGCCTCACCCCTCCCTCCTCCACGCTCACCTACCTTGGTAGCGCCCAGATTGGCGTCCCTTGGCCCCTTTGTCTCTGTCCTTCCTGTTTTCTGTAGCCTCCATGTGACCTTAGCCAGCTCAATCCCCATTCCACCCCTAGAGCCATCTCCTAAAAGACCAACTTCCCTCAACAGTGTTTGTCAAACCAGCAGCTAAATCCTCAAAGGGAGAAAAACACATTTAGTAGGCAAATACATGGAAAAACATTCACCTTTACTAGTAGGCAAAGACATACAAATTAGAACCCAGGACAGGTTTTAGGTTTTGTTTATAAAATGATCACAAAAACAAAACAAAACAAAAAGCAGGCAAGCTCAAGGAAAGCTATGATGCCAGGATGCCAGCATACAGAGTGGGAAAGGGGGCTCCTGGCCTGCTGGTGGAGTCTTGGCCTTTTGGGCAGCTACTTAGCTTTCCGTCCTTGCCCCTGTGGGTTGCCAGCCCCAGGTCAAGCTGTTGGTCAGTGTCTACTTGGCTATTATCTTGGCATCATTGGTCACAGTGTGGCCAAGCTTCCTGCTAGGTCCAGGATGTCTAGGTGGGTGAGCGGGTAGGAAAGGCCCTGTCTTCAGGATGGAGAGTGGGAATGATGCGGTCACACTGAGGAATGTGGCGTGAGGACAGAGCCCTGCGCAGTGAATCCTGGGAAGGACTGCGCAGAAGGACAGCAGCCTGGAAGGGGAAGCAGGAAGCCAGGAGGCTTTCCGGGACTTCCTGGAGGACTGGACCTGGATTTGTAAACCTGGCTTCAGAAAACTACAAGCTATTTTGACAGGGATGCGGGGAAAGGCAGCCTCCTGGAAAACACGGGTGCACCCAGGGGACTCCCATTAAAGAAAGGTTTTGCATGGGGGTGAGTGGGTGGTATTGGCGCAACTTCATACTTAGACTGAACTTTGGTTCTTGACATGGTATCTGGGTGGCGGGCATGACTATAGACAGGAAACCCAGTTAGGGCCTAGGAGTTATTGGGGTGTGAGGCCGAGCATTGCTGCTGAGTGGGGAAAAGTAGTGAGGGGCTGGAAAGGGATGGGCAGGGTGTGGCCACCAATGGCAGAGACATCTGGATCTGGATCCAAGGGTCAAACTGTGTCTGGTTGGGGGGTAAGGCCTAGAACTCACCAGAGGGTTCTGGGGTTCACCAGAAGAGCAGGCATGTCATAGGAGAGAGCACGGAGGTGGTGGAGGCCAGGTGCTGGGTATGTCTGTGTCCGGTGAGGGGTGGAAGCCAATGTTAAGGGGGAGCTTGTATAAATAAAAGGGTGTGGAGGAGTATGGGCAATTTTCCTAAAGCTGGGCTATAAAGAATAGACAGAGGGATGCTGAAGATACAAAGATTTGCAGTTGACAGACAGCTGCCACCACACCTGGCTAACACCTGGCTTTTTTTTTTTTTTAAAGTGGGTTCTGAGATCAAATTCAGGTCTTCATAAACTGCATTGATTTTTAAATGAAGGAATAGAGAACAGCTCCCGCTAACTGCAAGATAAAGTCCACATCATCTCGCAGGGCTGAAGGAGCCTTCGAATCATGGCCTGTGCACTGTGGTGCACATCGGTGTCACCCCTTCCTGTCACGGGATCTCCAGTCTACACAGCAGACAGTCCAAGACTGTTCGAGCAGGACTTGAAAAAGCACATGCCGGCTGGTGGAATGGTGGTGGTGCTTGCTGCCATGTCGAAGGGGATGAGAGGGGACTGACTCCTCCTACAGGTTGTCCTGACCCCCACATATGCACTGTAGCACGCTCATGCACACACGCACGTGCACACACATAATAAAAAAGAAAAAGGAAGTATGTAGGGAGGAGGGGACTAAGAAAGAGGAAAGAAGACAAAAATGAGTGAATTTTGATGACAGGCCTGTCTAAGAACGCCATAGTGGAACCTGATGTTTTGTATGCTTGCTAAAAACAAAACAAAACAAAAAAAACCAAACCAAACCAAACCAAAACAAAAAAAAAACCCTAAAAAACTAGCTGATAGGAAGCAGTAGGAAAAAGATATGGACGTACGCAAGCCCAGCAGAGTCTGAGTGATGGCACTGTGTGTGTCTAACAGCAGAGGTCAGTGTGGCCAGTGAGAAGTGTAAATGGGTACATGCACATTGGAACAGAGACCAGTCCAGACCTCCATGGAGAGGTAGGTCTCACGTCTGTGGGCGGAGCCTGTCCCCTAGTATGTCGTGTGCCTACAGGCATGCCGCCCCCCCAAGAGCTGTATTCGTGTTTACTGGAGAATGCTAGGAGAGCAAAACCCCCTAGGACAAATGTGATGCATGCAGGAGACTTTACATTTCCTAGTGGCCACATTAAAAAGGTGAAGATGAAATTAACTTTTACCAATTACTTTGATTTATACCAACCTACCCAATATGTTCTTTTAATGTGTAACCAGTATGAAAACTGACATATTCCCTTGCCTGTTTTGCCAAAGTCTAAGCACTAAATCTAATTTCTATTCACCTTAATACAGCACGCTGCGGGAGCTCAGCTGCTGGCTGCTATATACAGATTATACAGGTGGATTTAGGGGGACGCTCTAGATTGGTAATGGTGGTTGAGAAGTTCCAGGAAGAGATGTGGGGCCTTTTAAGATTGTTTTCGACTCAGTGCCCTTCAATTGGGTCCATCCCTGCACAATAAGGCCCCACCACTGTTGATCAGTGTATGATTTCCGAGATGTACCACACTGTATTGCCAGCCCTCTGGCTGGGCAATGGCCACAGCTATCTTGTATCCCCCTAGACTGCTGTCTGCCCAGGTGTCCCCCCCACACACACACTTCAAGCAAGCTCACAGCATCTCAATCTGCAGTTTGCGTGTTCGGGCCCGCCCCATCCCTTCTTTCCTGCTTGCTCTGGCCCCAGAACGGGTCTCCCTTTACAATGGCTGTCTGCCTCCTGTTTCCAAGCAGAAGCTCCCCTCCCACAGGCCTGCTCCATCCTCTCCATCTTCACTGCTTTACATCTGGATTTGTGGGGCAACTTCCCAGGCAGGCTGCCGGGTGCCAACCTTCAGCCCCCACCATGAAGCTTCCTGGGTTTCCCACGACTCACTGGGATTGTCACCCCAGGGACAATCTTTGCCATAACACCTTTCCCACCTGTCACTCACTCGTCTTCCAGTTCCTTGACATCTGGTCCCCCTTCCTACACCTCTACCTTCACCAAACTTCCCCTTTAGCCCTTGCCTAACCCTGTCTGCCCTGGGAACTCTTTACTGCCCCAGTAGGCTTTAGAGTCTTGGCACCAAGTTCCAGAACCTGCCGCATAATTGGCGACATTAGCAAACATTTGTTAGACGTGGATGAAGTAATGAACTGTGGCTTTCTTTCCCCAACTCGTTACTCCTTTGCCTAAAACTCCATTTGCTCCAGAAGTTAAGTCTCTGCTTATTCCTCATCCTGGGCACTGACGGGCTGGACACTCTGCAGAGAACACTCCCAGGTCTCGGCGAAGTCTGACCACAGTGCCTGGAGAGGAATCTGGATTGCCCCCATTCCATCAGTGAGGAGACAACTGGGTCTCGGGTGAAAACTATTCGCTCAGGAAGTGGCTGTAGGTGCTGGGGCTGAGCCTTGACGGACTCAGTGTGACCCCAGCTCCTCTCACAAAGGTCCTTGGATCCTGAGTGCCATGTCTCCAGCTAGCGTGGTTCCTGAGAAGCCTGCCCCTTCCCACTTTGTCTGCAGCCCACTCGGAATGCTGGCAGCCTTGCGGCAGAAGCAAGGAAAGGCTGGCACGGACTTCACTGTCCCCAGCGAATGCCAGTCACCTCGTCCTCTTACACACCAGAGTGGGGGAGCCAATGATGGCTCCAGGGCACCAGGCCTTTGTGTGGGCATCCAGGCAGAGAAGGAGTGGAGTGGAGGCCAGACTGACCCACAGAAGACCTAAGACCTAAGGTGTATGGGCTTCTCTTTTCTCCCTTGGGTCTTGTTTCTGGGAGGGGCTAGAGTCAGGGCTGTACGAGATTTGCAGCATCTGTGACACAGGATATTGCATTCCCACCCAGGGAAGCTGTGTGCAGCACTGAACACCAGTTTACGTCAAAAAGCACTGGGCACTGTGACTTTGGGCAACTTCACTCCGTGTGGAGCCCTTTGCTTCTCCAGTAACAAGGGTGCTCATGCCTGTCCCCAGGTTAAGAGCCACATCAAATCATGGCTGTGTAGCTTACACGGGCAGTATTAATTTTACAAGTCAGGGTTTCTCAGAGTAGTCCTGGTTGTCTGGGAACTTGCTCTGTAGACCAGGCTGGCCTTTCACTCAGAGATCCACCTGCTTCTGCCACTGAGTGCTGGGATTAAAGACAAGCACCATCATGTCTGGCAGAAAAAGTTTTTTAACTATATGGGTCATGACCAAACAGTTGTGGAAGTCTATGTAGTGTCAATACCAGGAACAAATAAAAATTTAACAATGTAGCCTTCAAATTTACAGTAGCGTCCAGGAGTGCTATTCACCCCTCTAGGACCCAGGAGGCTGTGACTGTATGAAACCTTGTCTCAAAATATAAAAGTCAACCATGAGATATACCAGGTCCTTTCACCTGAAGTGATGGACAACTCAGCCAACTTAAACTCACCAATTTCTCTGAGTAGCCTTGGCTTCCTAGCCATCACACACTTAAAAACAAACATGAGTGGGATCTGACGTTTTTATTTTTCCCCAACAAGGAAAACAGAGGTCCAAGTAGCAAGACTGGCCACCCAGGCTTTTGTACACTGCCTGCAGTACAAGGCTCTCTTGACTAGGGGGCTTCCCTGTGCTCACTCCACTCACGCTACTTCTCCCACAAGCTTCCTAGCTTTCCCAATTCTGGGACACCAGGCTTTCCAGGTCTTGGTCTCCCTGGAGGATTAACCAGTGTCTCTTCTAGGGGGTCATCACATTTTAACAGGTACCTCCAGAGGCACAGAGCCAACCCCATCTACCACCTGGCTGCCTTCCCTCAGTCTGGCCAGTTTCCATCACTTCTGTCTTTGCACACATTACCACTGTCATTTTATTATCAGACATCACCCACTCTCTTTCCTCTTTAAAGGCTTGCACGGCCCTTCCCCACCTGTTCCTCTACTGTATGACTAGCACGCGATGCCTGGCCAGGGCTGAGTGAGCTACAGCTGTGTCTTCTGTGTAGCTCCAGCAGATCTGCTGGAGGTAGCAGAGTCTGGGTTCTGGCTCAAGCGTTACTGATGATGTTAGCCTTCCACTTGGCCTTGGTGGGTGGGAAAAGCAGGTAGGAAGGCTCAAAGGTGAAGGGGCCCAGCATTTTCACTTTGAGGGGTGTTGATTTGGGGTGAAGGCAATGAAATGATCCAGTCCTAGTCAGGTGGCATGGATACACTGCTCGGTTAAGGCAGCCATCCTTCCCCAACCCAGTCCCATTCTTTTTCTCACCCACGAACAAAAACTCAGGCACACAGGCATCCCTGGGAGAAAGCCACAGAAGAGGCACATTTTACAGATTTATTTTTTAAAAACAAAACAAAAGGTTAAAAAAGTCCTTCATTTCCAACCCTGCCTGGGGGTATGGGGAAGGGGGCAGGGCAAGCTGAGAAAGTGCCCGCCCCTCCCGGGAAGGGTCTGACTTCCCAGAGTTGGTAAGGACAGGATAAGTCAGAGGCGCCTGGTCCTTCCTTAGGTAGCTGTTACTGCTATACAAGTTTTACAAGCAAGTGTGGGAGTGGAAGGCCAAAGGCTGCTTCCACAGTGCCTCCAGCCAGTCTTTAGTTACACCCCTCCTCCCATGTAGGGGTGTAAGGGTGGGCAGGCAGGTGAAGTCACAGGAGGCTTGGCCTTTGGGCCATATAGTCTAGATCCTGTAGCTTCCTTATGTTGCTTGCCAGCCAGCAGGACACACTACCAATCTGGTATGAGGAGAGCTTCCCAGAAACCTCTTGCCACCTGGAGGGGACCTCTAATCTCCAACTCTTGGGGTTTGCCCTTTCTTTCTATTCCCCAGCCTCAGGCTGAGTGGAGTCCAGGACAAAGCACTAAGTGGCTGTTTGCTACAAAACACCTGGAGATGCCAGAGGGCAGCTCATGGCCTGTCAGTCCAGGCTCCCAGTCACACAGTCATACACACAGCGTTAAGGCGTCTGTGCCAGCAGGCATGGCCAAACTGGGCCCAGCTTCTCTCTCTCCACCTGCAGAGGGTACAGGGGCAGAACCCCTGGATGCTGTGGAAACAGGCTGAAGGGGGAGAAGCTGACAACGGAAGGTTAACCAGGCCTGGATAAGAAGGGGAAGGGGAGAGAAGGCAAAGGCTTTAACCTCTGTCCAGGCCTGCTGGCTGCCCTTGGAAGTCACCCAACTCAGGTTGGGGAGCCCTGACCATAAACCCCCTGGAAAATGGGGGACAGAGGAAGGATTAGAGGGGGGCTAGAACATTGGGACTTTGGAGGAAGCCAGTGCTATCAGTATTTACAAGCGCAAAGCCCCATCTTCTGTGCCACCTACCTCTCTACCCTTCCCACAGAAATGGCCCCTGAGAGCCACTGAAGAGGCACTCAGACCTCCTCACAGCTGCACCCCTAGTGAGAGCCCCTTCCCTCCAACTGGCCATATCTCGGGCTCCTCAGGAATGTTTGTGTGGCTCTGCTCATGAGGAGGTGGTGCCCACCTGGGGCAGGAACCCTGGCTGCCCTGGGGCAGCGGGCAGGCGGCAGAGGCTCTAGGAGTCCTTGAGCATGCTGATGCGTGCATAGATCTTCAGGGCAGGCCCCAGCTTGATGTTCATGGCACTCATCAGGTGGTCCTCCTTGAGCAGCAGCAGGGCTTGCCCATCAATCTCCTGGGCACGGAACTCCTCGGCGATCTCCTGGCAACCTGAGGAAGACAGCAGATAACAGCAACAGTTAGAGACAAGCCCTGGCTCAGGAAAGCCTCACATGGTAGTACTTCAAGGGCAGTACTGCTGGTCTTGTCTTGAAGCCTCACAGGCTAAATGACTGAGGCAGGAAGTCAAGATGTGGCCCTTGCTAGGCACACCCTTGGGCACACCTCTCCCTCCCTAACTACTGTCCTAGGTGTTGAGCTGGTACAGAAGGGAAGCTAGGGGCCACCGAGGCCTCACGGAAAGGACAGCAGCTGTTTGTTCCCTTACCCCTGCAGGGAACTTATATCGGAGCAAACTGACCATGTCAGAACGCTCCATCAGCCCCCTCTGAAGAGATGCTGGCTAACAGTAGAGGCCCGTTGTCATGTGACTGAGCTCCTTGGATGAGGATGCCCTCCACTGAAACTACAGCTGAGCCATGGCAGATGCCTCACCCTCACAATTCTGACACCATGAAGGGGTCATTACTGTTTAAGACTAAGCTAGAGTGATTTGTCTCACAGCAATACACCGATAACACAGACTTCGAAGCCTTAGAGAGAGGTGAGATGTTAAAAAACTTTGAACATGTAGGGATGGCCTAGTATTGGGGCCAGCAACAGATAGGCCAAGCAGAGTACAGTGACTGCCTAATGTGATCTAGGATCCTGAGTAGAAGTCCCATAACCCAGGGGAAACTGCTGGAAGCTTAATGGAGAGAGAGGAACTGCTACAGGGGGCTGGAGGGGTTGGGATTTAACTGTATCCTGCTAGGAAGCCACAAGTTTTGCAGCACTGGACTGGGACATGAAGTGTAACATTCCGGTGTTTTCAGGTAGAAGGCTGAGGGCGCTGCCTGCCTTCTTGTTGGAAGGAAGAGGAAGGAAAAGGAAAGAAAAATCAGTTCTGTGTACCATGGTCAGTATCTGCTGGTTCAGGAAGCCCTTAGTATTTCAGGATTAGAAAACAGTTTCCAGTGTGGTGGCACACACTTTTAACCCCAGCACTAGGGAGGCAGAGGCAGGCAGATCTCTGAGTTCAAGACCAGTCTGGTCTACAGAGCAAATTCTTGGGACAGTTAGGGTTACACAGAGAAACCCTCAAAAAAACAAACAAGCTAACAAACAAATAAAATAAAAATAAAAGACCCCCTAAAATGAAAAGAAAACCCAGGCTCCTGAAGACTTGACATGATACTCTGAGGAGAAGGGCCAGCTTCAGCGATTCTGATCAGTTGAAGGACTCCCAAGAACCTTAAGGGCTCCAGAAGAAGCCCAACATTACAGAAAGGCTTATCTGAAAGAGGATTTGGGGTGTGTTTTTTGTATGATGGAATGAACCCCAACAAGACTCAGAAACTATAAGGATTTTAAGAAAACTATATTGTCAGAAATATTGCTAGCTGAGACGGAAAAGCTCAGAGGTAACAGAAAATAAAAAGCAGGAATTACAGTAAGCACTGCAATTGAAGTTGCTCTTAACACCCGCTGCCTGTCACAGCAGGTGGGTGACTCTGAGGGGGGGTAAAAGTCACTCGAGGCTTGGAATACTCCAAAGGAAATGGCAGCAAGGGCTGCCCAGGCTGCTGTGGGTCAGAGCTGCCTGCCTGTTTCCGTTTTTCCCTCAGTTACCTACAAGATACTGGGGTGTGGTGGGCAGGAGACAACCTGTCTTAGTTCTTGGATCTCTAGAGTAGGGAACCACACCTACGCATCAGGGACAGAGCTCTCCATGCCCAGGCTTGACTAAAGAAAATGCCTCCAGATCAGGCGTGTGGAATATTCCTTTACATTATGTGAATACATGTCGCTGTGATTGGTATAATAAAGAAGCTGACTGGCTATAGTGATATTTTACTTGTGTCTTGATAAAGCTTGCCTGAAGATCAGAGTGTAAAGCTAAGCCTCTAGAGATCAGGGAGTGTTAGCACACACCTTTAATCCCAGGACTCAAGGCCACTCTGGGCTGTGTGAGGTAGAATCTGTCTAAGAGAAACAGAGCTCACACCTGTAACCCCACGCTAGGGCTAGGAGGAGCTCAGTGAGTCTGAGGATGCAGCCCGAGGAACAGTACAAACTGAGGACAGGACTGCCCCTTTGGTCTGAGCATTGGTAGAGGTGAGAACTCTCTAGGGGCTGGCCACTTTGAGTCTCTGATCTTCAGCTTTAACCCCAATATCTGCCTCTGGGATTACATCTTTTATTACTCATGTTACAACTTGCCAATAGATGGACAGATGAGGTTAGGCAAGAGAACCAGACTAAGGACACTGGGAAGAAGGACGGCGGGCACCATTTGTAAGTGGAGTTTTTCATCAGGACCGTAATTAGCTGTTATGTCAACTCTTTCCAAAAAAAAATCACTCAGAAACTAAATATTACTTATAAATGAGGCTGACAGCTGGACAGGATGAGGTCTGGTGGGAGAACCAGACTGAGGACACTGGGAAGAAGGGTGAAGATAGAGAAGTTGCCAGCCAGACATGGAAAGGAAACAGGGGGTACAAGATGAAAGAGAGGTTAACACCACATGGCAAAATGTAGATTAATATAAATGGGTTAAATTTAAGTTGTAAGAGTTAGCTAGTAACAAGCCTGAGCTATTGGCCAAGCATTTGTAATTAATAAGAATTTTCCATGTGGTTATTTGGGAGCAACTGTAGAGACACAGAGAAATTCTGCCTATACAAGTATGTAGGGCATTTTCTTTTCTTTTTTTCTTTTTTTTTCCTTTTTTTTTTTTTTTTTTTTTTTTTTTTTTTTTTTTTTTTTTTTTTTTTTTTTTTTTTTTTTTTTTTTTTTTTTTTTTTTTTTTTTTTTTTTTTTTTTTTTTTTTTTTTTTTGTGAGACAGGGTTTCTCTGTGGCTTTGAAGCCTGTCCTGGAACTAGCTCTGTAGACCAGGCTGGTCTCGAACTCACAGAGATCCGCCTGCCTCTGCCTCCCGAGTGCTGGGATTAAAGGCGTGCGCCACCATCGGGCATTTTCTTAGAGACTGGTGGGGTGGGCCCAGCCCCCAGTCCCCAGCTGCCAGCCGCCAGATCCCAGCACATTGTGGGTGAGGCCATCTCTGGGCTGGTGGTCTTGGGTTTTATAAGAAAGTGGGCTGAGTAAGAAACGGGGAGTAAGCTAGTAAGCAGCACTACTCCACGGCCTCAACACCAGCTGTGGACTCCAGGTTCCTGCCCTGTTTGAGTTCCTATTTTGATGTCCTTAAATGATAAACAGTGATATGAAAATATAAGCCAAATAAATCCTTTCCTTCACAATTTGCTTTTGGTCATGGTATTTCATCACAGCAGTAGAAACCCTGACTAAGCCAGCCTGTGGGTTCCCCCAAAGACAGAGCTCATCTGTACGACCAGTGAGATCCTGTAGAAATGGCAGCGTATGATTTCTTCTGATAGCTCTCTAGGATTTCCTAGCTATGGGGAAAACCTGCTTCCATGCTTGCCATAAGAGGCCCAGCCAGCCCCTTCCTGCAAACCATGGGAGAGAGAGAGGCTGACACAAAGCTGTATCTTCATAAGGAGCACGAGACAGGGCTGCAGGACAAAAGTAATCCTATGACAAACTTGAGGGCACATGACAGACAACAAATACACGAGGTTAAGTGAGAATGATAGAATTGGACCCAGTTCTGTCTCACCTACAATTTCTATACCACACTCTCCCCTGCACAGGCTGTGGCCACCATCACTGCTGCCCTGAAGTAGATGCATGAAGCTGGCAGAAAGGGAAGAAGTTTCAGGGTTCCCCTGGAAGACTCTGGAATGCTAGAAAATTTGCCTTTCCAAGTTGATGCTAACTTCATATCCACTTGCCCTCCACGCCAAGGGCTATCCACAGCGCCCACCATACCATACATTTTGTCCTTGCTCAAGCTGCTCTTTCTCAGCCTGAAAAAGCTCACTCCAGCTTGTTCATTCTCATGACACCACAGTGCTCCTGACTTCCTTCCCACCTTGCGCAGGAAGAGACAGAGCTAATTCCACGCTCATGTACTTCACAGACTACGTCCTAGACTGCAGCTGTTTCAAATGGTGGTCGTGAAGTATTCCATAGTCTGCTGTGTTAGAACATAAGCTTTCACAAGCAGGAGCCTTGTGTTCCTGCCTCTGTACCCTGGGTCCTGGAGGGAGGTGAGGTCTCCATCTCCCCTCACTCCCATGATTCCAGCAGGTAAAGTTTCCAAGGAACTCACCTGGCAAAGAGCGGATGAATTCATAGACATCTTCTACATTCCACTTTGTGGGCTCACTTGGTAGGAAGTGGTGTCCCATGCCTACCAGGTCCCGCATGTGCATGTCAGGGAGCTCCAGATCCCTCTGGCCTTGTCGCCGTCGGGAGGTGGATGAGCTGGCTGAGATGGGTGACAAGGGTTCCTCATAGCTTGAGTTGTCTGAGCACCGGCTAGAGTCTTCCTGGCTGTGTGTCAGCTGCAGGGCAGCAGTAACTGAAAGGGGTACAGTGCCTGAGGGCTGGGAGCAGAGAGAAATAGAGTTCTTCAGGATTGGGGAACTGACCACTCCCACGTCAAGCAGGGGTAGAGGCAGCTGCTGCTCCCTTTTCTGCTTGGTTCCCTATTCCTAGGGTCACACCCGCCTTCCTGCTCTCCCACCTTGGACAGTCAGTCCCTCAGCACTGTGCTGTGTTGCAGCACGCTGCAACAACCTGCTCGTAGTCTGTCCTGTAGTGGTGTCTTATGTGATCTGGACGACCAAGAGGGACTTCCCACATATGTACATCCTGGACTGCAGCTTTGAGCAGATTCTTAACAAGGTACAAGATAAAAGTCACCACCACCCCTGCCACCGCCGCCACCACCAACGACTTAAGGATGAAGACTGCCATGCTAGGCTGTGAGTTCCTTTAAGACTGTGCCCTTAGCCGGCGGTGGTGGCGCACGCCTTTAATCCCAGCACTTGGGAGGCAGAGGCAGGCGGATCTCTGTGAGTTTGAGACCAGCCTGGTCTACAAGAGCTAGTTCCAGGACAGGCTCCAAAAAATACACAGAGAAACCCTGTCTCGAAAAACAAAAACAACAACAACAAAAAAACCCACTATGCCCTTGGATCTTTAGTGCCCAACAGAATCACTGGCATGGAACTGTTGGGAAAAAATTTTTAATGGATGAATATCCATGTTCCTGATGGGGAGACCTTCACCAACTCAGTGATCTAGTTTTCAAGGGGGCAAAAAGGTAGTAGGGGAAAAAGTGGAGGCTGCCATCTCTCCCAGCATAACATGGAGGTACCCTGAATAGTCTGTTTTCACAGGGCCAGCAGGGTGAGACCCAAGAAATCAAGAATGGATGGCAACCCCAAGGTGGGGTCATTCTAGGCTAAGACTACTGGAAAGGGTAAGGGCCCCTAGGTCTAAGAAAAGGGTCCTACCAGGGGACCCAGAGAGGGCTGGATGTGAGACCTGTAGGAGGTGAGAGCAGCATGCTGGAGGAGACAGCATGCCATGGAAGCTCAACAGGGCTCTTACCTGTTTCTTGGTGTCCTTGGTAAGTGTGGGCAGACTAGCCTTGCTGGCCCGTCGGCGGTTGTGGGTTGTGGTCCCTGCCTTCTGCAACTTGCTCCGGTCTGAGTGAAAAAGTCCCACTCGTTTGGTGCATCCCACGTTATACCTGCGGGGAGGAGCAGTAAGTCAGAGCAGGGGCCCTAGGTGGCACAAACAGCCAACCAGAGTCTATGGGTACAAACTGACACCAGGACACTGCTGATCACGGAGACTCTGGGAAGGCACTTGAGCTCAGAGCCCTTCTTGAGAGGCAGGGTATGAGACCAGTCACCTTCTAAAACCAGTCTCGGGATGACAAGAGGGAGTGCCGGTGACATGTTTAATTCAACTGCTCAGAGCACAGTGGCCTGTGGCTTCCACACACTGTGCTGCTAGGAAACTATTCTGTTCACTGTCCTGCTGGACTGTGGCCTGGCAAAGCTTGACCAAGAGTCCTTGGCTCCTTCAGCACAGCCTGGTCAGCATGGTTGAGGACAGGAACTCTGGGGCATTGCTCACAACACCTCTGCCTGGAACCTAGAGAGCTTTTTGGGTTCTGGGGCGTCAAGGTCAAGCTGCTCCTACAGAGAGCAGGGGGCACGTTAGAGCCGAATCCCTGTGACTCAGCTGTATCATTTTGGGCACAGCCACTCTTTCATGCCTTAGTTTCCAACCCATAAAAAGGGCACATTAGGAAATACAATGGTGACAATGGAACAGCTGCCTAGCAGAAATGTTCTGAAAACAGACAACTGACTAGCAGGACCCCTGGCTCCAAGTTTCTCTCTCTGTCTCTGCTGCTACCTCTGTCTGTCTCCTTTTGTTTTGGGTTGAAACAAGGTCTCCTCAGGCAGCCCCTACTATATATATATATACACATACATACATACATACATACATACATACATACATACATACTCTACTACTATACAGTGGAGGCTGACCTCACTCTTAAATCAGTCCTGTCTTAGTCATTACAGATCTGGAGCACCGTGCCCACTGTGAAAAAGCTTCTCAATAAATGACAGTGGCTTTTATCATCATTTCTTTCCAGGCTGAATAAAAGCTTGCCGTGGTCCTGGGCTAAATTTTACTTCTGTACAGGGCTTTCCCCTAAGGGCATGGCAGCTGCCCTTGGGGCCCAGCTAACAAGCTGCTTTGTGTGCCCGGACAGTGATGCTTCCCCTGACATACCCAAGGCAGGGGAGGTTCTTCTGGTTTCCCAAGCCTAGTACACTCACCTGGTATGCTCGGGATATAGTGCCTTAACTAGGCAGGCCAAGGAGCTCGGAGGATTGATGAGCCTCACCTACAGCATCCAAGCTAGATGATGACTAGGAGGAGGACCCTGGAGACAGAAAGGGCTGGGCATGGCAGTGGGGCCGGCCACTCACCTCTTTGCACAAGCCATGGAGCAGAAGCGCTTGGAACGCTTGAACTTGTAGGCAAAGTCCACCCGTCCACAGAGCTCACACTTGAGTTTGAGGGGGGTACCCTCCTCTTTGGATTCTGTAAAGAATGGAAATGGCTGAGCTTAGTGGTATTTCATTTGTATTTTAATAAATAAAGCTTGCCTGAAGTTCAGAGAGTAAAACAGCTGCCCTGGCCAGTCTTCCAGACCAGGCAGTGGTGACACACACCTTTAATCTCAGTAGCCATGCTAGTTAGCCATAGAAACCGGGGGGGGGGGGGGGGGGGGGGGGGGGCAGGGGTGCACGTCTTTAATCCCAGCACTAGAGAGGAATATAAAATGAGAGGAGACAGTTCTCATACAGTCTCATTCTAAGGATTCCTGGAGGCAAAACTGCCACTTTAGACTTTATAGATAAGAGCCAGTGGCTGACTGTTTTGCCTTTCTGACTTTCAGGTTGAACCCCAATATCTGTCTCGGGGATATTAATCGTGCTACAGCTGAGTGTGGGGAGAGACTGTGATAGGCTGGAGACAATCCAACTGCAGGAGCTCCTGTCCTGCCTCTTCCATGTCTCTGTGGATATGAATCGAGTGGTACCTATTTAGAAACAACAGACTCTCCCACTCATTTTGCATGGGTTAGGCCTCCCACTGGAGAGTTCCCCAAGAGTGTCTGGTGATGCCTCTTTCAAACTGCGGGCCAGGGGCACAGCAGAGGTGGGCAGAGTCAGCATCCTTCTCCATGACCACCAAAGAAACAGAAGCCTTGCACAAGCTGTGCCTCAGGCCTTCCCAACTCAAATTCAGGCTCCTGAGATAGCAAAAGGGAGGGCACACCTGCCTGGTACTATCCTGATCCTCACTTCTTACAATAAGTGAAATTCTGAGACCATGTGGTTGCTGGAGAGGCAGGAGATGAAGGCTCTTATTTCTGTTTCTGTTCTACAGGAAGAGAGTCGGAGGAGGTGCTGGGGAAATGTTCTGTGGGAAGGAACGTTACTTGTTCCCTGCTCAGGGTTCCTCCACAGACACTGAGAAAAGGGAAGCGTGAGGCCTGCCCTTGAGCCCCGCAATTGTGTGCATACCTTGCAGGTAGGGCTCCTCCATCTCTGAGTCAGTGGTGGTGGTGTGGTCCTGCTGTGGAAGCTTCTCAGGCAGGAACCCCTGTGCATACTTCTTCTTGAGATTCCCCACCAGCAGGGACGAGCGTCCCACCTAGAGGACAGGTGACATAGAGGCCACAAGGTTTAGATCCTAAGCTCCTTGCCACTCAGTCTTATTATAATTACAGGTACAAAGCAGCCAGGCAGATATCAGCCCTCCTCAATCCTCCCACATGCTATCATTCAAGGGTGCCCCACTCAAGGGGCACTGTTCTGCTGCCCGGCACCCAAAGCAAGCAATAGTGGGCACCACAGTACAGGGACAACTCAAGAAGTCGGAGGTAGTCTATCCTGCCAGGTGTGTCCCAGGGCAGAGATCCTATTTCCCTCACCACTCACTCATCAGGTGCCTGGTCGTGTGTTCAGAGAGCACCAGAGGGGCAGGGCTAAGTGTAAGAGTGTATTTACAAGACTCAGTGTCCCTGTTTAGATTTCATACTGTTCCCTACCTGACCACAGCCAAGCCAGAGGAACAGGCAGCCCCAGGGGAGAGCAGGACACAAGTGACCCCAGCCACAGAGGAATGCCCTGTGACTGGCAGCACGAAGGCTGGCTTTACCTCTTTGGGCCTTTGTTTTGTTTGGGAAAGCTGGTGGCCAGCTCACATGGTCTGTGGTCTAGGATGATGTGAGCTGCTGTTCTATCTGCCTTCATTCTGCAGGCTCACGCTTTCTCCAGAGGGAGGGGCGGGCGGACACCAGACTGGGGTGGAGGGGGAGGCATGGAGCGGAGCTAGGTCCTTATAAGGTAAGCTGTCCCTGAGATCTGCCACTGGCTGTGGCCAGCCTCCAGAGGGAGAGGGCACAAATGAGTTTGCCTGCTGACAGTTCAGAAAGTAGTTCACCCACTGTGGGAATCAAGCTCAGTCCTCTGGTGACTTATAAGACTTTCCACAGATCCAAAGCATGAGCAACAGGCAGCGGTACCCAGAGGACAGGGTTTCCAATACACAGTCCTGCTGAGCCACACGCTTGATCTCAAGGCCCCTTAATCTCATCACTCCCTTTCAAGGCTCTGTTCCCAGAAGCACATCTCAGGCTGTACTTCCATGCCACCACCTTGGTTTCCACCATAGTTCAGGAACTGTACCAACAGGTTCCTTTTCCGAACTGGCTATTTGGTTTTGGCATTGAAAACTCAATAAAGAATAATTTTCCGAAGTCCATTGTTTTTCATCAAATATCCCAAGGTGAACTAAGTCCCTCTACTTCAGGGTCACAGGACACAAGTCAGCGATACTGCTTAGCCCATGAGGATAAACTTCTAAGGGGATTTTGTCAATTATTCTTGATCACCAAATCATTTTGGACTCTGGAGAAACTTGATCCTAGAGAGAAATTATTCTGACATTGTAAAGGACGGGGAAACCAGCAAGGTAAGAGTAAACTGTTCACATTTTCAGAAATTTTACATGGAACTGTAAAAATATTCTAGCACACATCTAAAATATATTTAAAGGAAAAAAGAGGGGAAAAGAAGTAGTCCGTACCGGGAAAGGCTCCGCCCCCTCCTGGATCACAAACCCTTCGATAACATGCGTCAGGATTTGGGGTTTCACAATGGCCTGTGGTGGTTTATTCTCACCATTCTGGGGGGCAGTGCCGGCGATGCTGGAGGCAGAGTTTCCGTTCCCTGAGGTCATGCCGGGGCTGCTGAGGTCGGTCAGTGCATGAACAATGCCCTGCCCTGTCTCTGCAGGAGAGAGAGAGAGAGGGAGAGAAAGGAGACAAAGTGGCAAGGATGAGAAAAGGAGGCCAGCTTGGAGATGGACAGCCAGTACCCACAGTACATACAGGCCACAGCCCATCACAAGTGGCAGCACGTTAGTGGTCCCACCACCAGGGTAAGCGCCATCAGTTTTCTAACAGTCTGGCTCTGCAGCTAGCAAGGTTTCTTAAACAGCTATTCAAGACCTATCTAAGTAGGCTGAACCAGCCAGAACTCTGCCCCGAGGAGTAAGGCTGAGGCAGTACTGGTGAGACAAAGCAACACTGTTTGCAGAGAACTCCAAACAGTGACAAGGATATTTAAAGCCAGACCAAGAAGTTCCACTAAACACAGGCTCACGGTGTAATAGAGCAAGCAGGTGGACAGATGTGAACCTTCTAGGAGTCTCCTTGGAGGGTCAGATTCACAGCACCTGAAACTGCTGCCCAGGAAACACCAGAGCACACTACCCTTTGGCGGCTGCTGCACTAAGTTATGGGGCCATTTTCTTTCTCCACTGCTGAAACGGCTGCCACAGCCGCCATTTTTCTCTGCTGACCCCACTCTCAACCCGACCTCTGGCTCCGTGTGCAGTGTACACCGCATCCAGTCCTTAGCAAGCACAGACCCCTCCTCTCTCTCCTCTGGAGAACTCAACACAATGCACCAGAAAAGGATGGGTGACCCGTACGGCCTGTCAAGGTGGCCTATCATCTCCCGAGGGAGGTGCCTCACTGCTGCAGGGTGCTAGGCTCCACCACCTCATTTTAAGAGCCCTCTCCCAGTCCCTGCCCAAGGCTGTTCTGTGTCACCAAGTGCTCAGTGAGATGAGGTGCTTTTAACCTGGAACCGTCTAAAAGAGAAAAGTGGAAAACCTATTTCTTAACTGCAACAAGCCTATTAATATCAAGCATAAGCCAGTGGTATATGATAAACAGAAACATTATTAAAACAATAAAATAAAAAATAACTACAGTACACTGTTACTTAGGTAACTTTTGTACAGCACTTTCTATGAAGACATTATTTCATGTTGTGGAGATGGGAACTCACAGAGTCTAATCAGGCACAAGGACTAAAACCAGAAACATTTACAGGGCTCCAGCATACCTCCAACCTCAGGGTCATTTTCTTACTAGAAGTTCTGGTTCAGAAAACCAGGAGCAACCTTTGAGAGTAAGAAAGTACAGGTGGTAACATGCCTTCAGTTCTCATTCCTACAGAACCAACTAGGAGCAGATTCCAGAGCTGAGCAAAAGCTGCCCAGGAGACACAACTGATAAGGGTTTTAATTCTAATTTCTGGGGCTGGTGAGATGGCTCGGTGAGTGTCGTACAAGCCCATGGCCCCAGCTTGATGGCCAGCACCTATGGTGGAAAGAGAAAATACTCTGAAAGTTGTCCTCTGACACCACAGGTGCAGCGTGTGGCAAGTGCACACCCGCACCTTACTATGTGTGGATGCTTGCACAGACACACACACAAAATAACATTAAAAATCTTAAAATTAATTTGTATTTGACCCAAAGCCATACCAGCAAGTTAAAAAAAAATACCCTTTAAATGTTTGTGCTAATGTGGAATAAGTCTAATAGCTTTGGCTTTTCTGTAGAAAATTAGAGACAGTCCCAATTTTTTCCCTCCTCCTCCTCTTTTTTTTTTTTCTGTTTTGTCTTCCGAGAGAAGGTTTCTCTGTGTAGCAGCCCTGGCTGTCTTGGAACTCACTGTGTACACCAGGCTGGCCTCAAACTCACAGAGATTCACCTGCCTCTGGATCCCAAGAGTTAGGATGAAAGGTGTATGCAACCACTCTTAGCTGGAAACTCTCCCTTTGGAATTAGTCTTTTTTTTTTTTTCTCCAGCAAGAGTGTTTAGAAACTGAAAAAACAGATTTTTAGAATCTAGGAATAGCCATGATCTAGCTAATGACAAAAGGAACCAAGCTAAGTTTCTCTTATTTTTATTTACTTACTTTTTGGAGACAGGGTTTCTCTGTATAACAGCCCTGGCTGCCCTGGAACTCACTTTGTAGACCAGCTGGCCTCAAATTCAGAGAATAGCTGGCCTCTGCCTCCCGAGTGTTGGGATTAAAGGTCTGTGCCACCATGGCCTGGCTTCTCTTTTAATTTTAGTGTGTGTTTATTCCATTTTTCCTTGCTTTTACTTTCTAATATTTTAGGTTTACACAGATATAAATACAGATTTTATTAAAATGATGGATAACGGTTGTTCACATCTAAAGCTTACAATGAGAGCTGAATGCTACATCTAGACTCCAGCAAGACAGTCCCTGCGGATCTGAATGTGCTGTGGACAGCAGAGAGCAAAGTCAGCTCCCGTCCACCACCGCTCAAGCAGTCTACAGCACTCCCCACCCAGTGACTTCTAGCATGCCTGTCCGAATGCTTCCAGCAATAGAGGAACTAATTTGCTACCTTGGGAGTATGATCACAAAGTTCTTCCTTACAATGAACCCCAAATCTGTCTTCCTGCTAATTTCTGCAATTAATCCTAGCTATGTTCCTTAAGACTGGAGAAAGGGTCTAATCAGATAGGTACACTGAACAAACAAAGGCTTAACAAGGCCTAGGGGCTATCTCCACCAGTGAGTGAATTGTGTCAACTCCTGGCCCTCTCAGCCTGTTCCATGGGCTAGCAAACCCACATGTGCATCTCATAGAGATTTTTTTTTTTTTCAAGACAGGGTTTCTCAGTAGCTTTGGAGCCTGTCCTGGAACTCGCTCTCGTAGACCAGGCTGGCCTCGAATTCAGATGTGTGCAGGCCTCTGCCTCCCTTAGGCTGGGATTAAAGGCGTGCGCCACCACCGCCCAGCTCATAGAGATATTTTTGATTCATATCTGTCTCTCCATCTAGAGACAAGGGTCTCACCAAGTTGCTATGGTCAGCCTTGCACTTGAGATGCTCCTGTCTTGGCCCTACTTGGCTCTCTCCCAGCCCCCTAATGTTAGGTTCACAGCTGTGCACCACATCTAGCCACTGAAGAAGTGTGGTTTACAGCGTCTAGGGCCCTTGCTACAGAGTTAAACTGGAGGACAGCCACTTCCCTTTCCACGGTGGCTCACTGCCGCCTCCCACTGGTCACTGACATGCATCCCCAAACTGTTCCTGACACCTTGTCTCCTTTTGTGGGCTCTTTCTAGCCCTGCTCCACTGCAATGTCCCCAGCTCCAACCTCTTCCTTACTGTCCCTGTCAGGCAGAGGAGTTCTTGTGGGCATTCATCAGTGGAGGCTACAAACCAGGGCTCACCGATGGGAAGCAAGGACTCTGGTATCTTCGGTCTTTTTTTTTTTTCAAAGATGCAGAGACAAACAACTGAACTCCTTCATGCTGACATCAGAAATTCTAGCTGCCATCACAATCCTGGGGCAGGTTACAGGAGACAGAATCCCAGGGGGGCCGGGGGGGGGGTATTCACAGCTGTCTGGCTTTGCCACTGTCATGATGCCCTATAGTTCAGCACCTGCTTTAGTAACAAAGAGTTTGGGCTATTTCTGGAAGGTCCGAACAGTCTCACCCCCCTGCCATGCTCAGCACACTGAGATTAATTTAATCTGCTTTCCACTCTCCCAGACTGCTTTGCAGCCTGTTTGGGGAAAAGCCTTTTTGACAGTGAAACTTGCAGGGACCCGCCCTGCTGGCCTGAAGCAAAGAAAAGAGACAAAGAAACTCTGTCTTTGGAATTCAGTTCCTCTGTGCTCTCCAGCCAGGGGATTCCCACAGGTCTCAGATGCCTTCCAACAGTGAGCTCCTCAGCAGAAGCTGGGTGCGCACCTTGCTCCAGGGGCCGAAGGGGGAAATGGGCCAGCTCTGCTGGGAAGAGGCAGGCTGGAACTTCTTTAAGTTGACCACAAATGGACCACTAGTATGTGCCAGAGTCTTACTAAGCATATGATCAGCCACTAGGCTGTTTCTCACTGCTGATCTCATTCACAGGCTCTGACAGAAACAGCTCTTTTGCAAGAAAAGAAAGGTCTACTCAGTGGCCTCTGTTTATGCTACTGTTTTGAAATCATCTTTGGAATTCTTCACTTGTACTAACCAAGCAGGAGCTGTGACCCACAGAAGCTAAACCTATATCCAAAACATGACATACGCCTGTTAAAATTGCAATGAATTACAAATATAAAATAATAAATAGTAAACTCAGTTTTCAGCATCGCCATAAAAAATACAGGCCTCCTTGGTACGACAGCGAGTCCTGCCACAGGTGAGATCCAAAAACTCCTTGCTGGAGTGTGACAGTGAGTGGCATAGTTGGTGTTTACTGTGAAGTGGCATTTCAGTGGACCTGCCCATAAATGACAGCTGCTCTTCTTAGCCCAATGTCACGGTCCCTATGGAGGATTTCCTCAGTGGAGGAGAGTTAGGGCACCAAGCTTGATCCAGAAACTTGGTAAGGCAGGATGACCTCTAGAGGCAAAGGCAGGGAAGCTCCAGAAAGACACTTTCAGTCAGCTGGAGAGAGAGCAAGACTGGCCAGTTCAGAACCAGGTTCTTCCTTGTGTCAGATGACACACAAACCATCTGCTATTTGGGAATGTGAAAGGTTTGTGCGTGCATGCGTGCAAGCCAGAGGCTGACACTGGATGTCTTGGCTGGTGACAGTATGAGAATAATCTAATGAAATTAGCAAAGACTTTAAGGAGCCAGCAACTGATAACACGGCTCACTAAACATCAGAACAAGAACCTGTAACAGCACTCGCTCTAGGCTCAGCACTGCAGTCGTGCCGTGCTTCAGTTCAGCCTGTTCTCCAGAGTGAAGCACCTGCAAAATGGTGCCTCTGCACCTGTATCCAGGAGACAGCAGGAGGCCACACCTGCTCCAAGCAGCAGAGGTCACCTTACAGAGAGGAGAGCCAGAGTGGCTAGCTAGGCCTGTGGAAAGGTCTAGGGCCACCCTTCCTAATCTCTTTAGTTATATCCGGACTCCCAAAGAAATTGGTGGTACTGTGAAACGGAGGGAGGTGTCCCCTCCCAGGAAGAAGGGCATGGTGGAGGCGTGGAGGTGCTGGAGCTCAATGCAGGAATTCTTCACAAAGAGATTCCTGGGGAGAATCTTCAAAGTGCAAGTTTGGCTACACTCATTCCCAATCTGCTATGAGTCAGCCACTTTGCTCAGGTAAGCAGACCCTTTCCAACACTGCTTAGGGACCCAGGTGCGGTGGGAGGGAAGGGGACCAGATCCAGGTGGAGGGGCCCTGAGTCTAAGGCATGAGGCAACTTGTCTTCAGGATTGAAAGACTTATTCTATGTGATATTCTATTGAGAAAATATAGAGTCACCTATGAGACAAACTTTGGACTTGTCTGTGAGCATGTTTCCAGAGAGGTTTGATGGCGGTGGGAGGACCCACCCCGAATTCCATGGAGCTGGGGGGTCCAAACTGAACTAAAAAGGAGAAACTGAGTTTAATACCAGATTCAGCTCTCTGCTTCCTGACTGTGGACACATGTCACCAGCGGCTTCAGGGTCCTACCATTACGCCTACTCCACTACAGTGGACAGCACTCTTAAATTTCCAGCCAAAATGCATCCTTCTTTTCGTAGGTTGCCTCTGTCATGTATTTTGCCACCGCAACAAATGAGTAGCAAATACATCCCAGGTCACGAGAGAAAGTTGGGCAGAATACAGTGGTTCCAGTTTCCCTAGAGTGGGCTGCTAAGTGGAACAGACTGGGTGGGGAGCACTAGGCTCTGACTGGCTGGGAACAGCATGAGGGCACTTGAGGGAGGTGGCAGGAAATGGATCCTCCAGTCCAGGACACCGAAGCAGAGGCATCATGTGTGGTCTGGGACGTTAGGTTTGGGAACTGGCAATTATCTAGGTGAGTGATGCCCAGATGGGAGTCTTGAAGTAATAAGAAAAGGAATGTGGTTAATCAGGACCCAGGGGCTACAGTCAATATCCCAAGATGCCAGAAGGGAAGTGGCGTATGCTCTTTCAATAGGCCTGGCACACCATATCCCACACTTACAATTTAGGATGAGTCATCTCTCCCACAAATTTCAACACTAAATTTAGAAGAGGACCACATGTGCATCTCCCATGCAGACTGCACACATTACAGGTGTGCTTTTTAGAATTCAAGCAAGAGTGAATGGCATTTGGAAGATGGTATCTCCTAGAACATGCAGCAAAGGAGCTCTTAGTGGGGAGAAAATCGCAGGCTCCTTCCCAGAGTCCTGGAGGAGTCTCTGCCTGTAAGTGGTTCAGTTCTTGTAAGGACAGAGCTGTGAGACAGAGACCTGTTGCCTGGAGGCTACAAGCTATATAGCTTTGGCACCAGCCTGCCCCTCAGAGTACCTTCCTCAGCCAGGCCAATTGCAGTTGCTCTGAAGACCCTGGCACAGCAGGGAGCTTTACCCACACAGAGGCAAGACTGGATCTAGGTTCTCTGTGGAGAAGGGAGCTGGCCAGTAGACTGGGGACCTCAGCCAGCCCAAGTGCCACTTCAGCATGACCTCATTGAGGCTAGGTTAGCAGGCTAGGAGGGCAGACGAGCTCTCAGTATTCTGGGTAAGAGCTAAATATCTGTCTACGGCCTTAGCTGGAGGGTCAAACCCTCCCTCCTGGCAGCTACTCCTATACAACCGACTTTCAGGCTGTTGTCTCTCAAGACAGACAGAGAGGGCCGGTCCAACTCAGCCCAAATCACAGGCTAGAGTGCGCAGAAGTGGAACTGTAAACAGCTGGATGTCTTCCAAGCTGTTACCCAGAGCTAGGAGGGAAGCAATCAGTGCAGGCGACAGCCACCCTCCCCCATACAGCTGAGGACAAGGGAGCAGTGGGGGATTTTCCTAGACCTCAGGCTGAGTGCCATAATGGGCTAAGGTTAGATGTAGGAGGCTGCTGTGGTGGGCACTCAGCTTCTGCGGAACTGCGAAGTGATGTCCAACGGGCCGGCCAGCACACCAGGAGTGCTCATCAGTCCTGGCTGCAGGGGACAAGGCAAAGCTGCCACAGGAGGGTGTCAAATGCCCAATCAAGGACTCCCATCACAGTGCTCTGGCAGATACTAAGACACCAAGGGAGAGACTACAGAGATACCACAAGTCCCAGGAGGAAGAGATCAAGGGTGGCAGGGGAGAGGATGCCGGTTCTGGGTCAGGCCTGAGCTCATTCTGGCTCTACCTGTGATACCCTGTGTACAAGGTGTTCACTGAGTCTGTTTTCTCTATCTTAAGAACCATAAACTGTAGGAAGTTTAAGTATATGGTAGGTGCTGGCTTTGAGTAAATGGGGAAGCAGAAAAACACTGAGCTTAAACCCTAGCCTGTGGTGTCAGCAGGCTACTCCAGGCCTCGGCCTCCTCAACTGACATGTGTGCTCCTGCCTGTTGCTTTTGCAGAGAGAAAATTAAGATCAGGAAGCACCACTCAGAAGTGGCCCTGACCGTACTCTCACTAACCCTCTCCTCACCCGGTCCCTGAGGTTAGACTGAGGTCTTGTTCCTGCTGCCCCGTACTGTGTGTACTGGGGTATACCCTGTGTCTTGTCTGTGCACCTCGAGGTCAGGCTCCAGAAAGAGTCGTTATTTATGTGCGCTCTAACAGGGCTGAGCAGAACAGAAGTGCTCTGCTCCTCAGGGCAAGCCAAGTCACGCACCATCTCTAAGACTATCAACCCAACGGTCAAGGAGACAAACACCAGAGTCTCTCTGTGTGGCATCTTTCCTAAAGAGGCTAAGAGTCATGGGCAGACAGTGCAGAAGAACCCCAGAAACAAGGGGGAGATAACCTTTCTGAGTCGTCAAAGGGAGAACCCCCACATACAGATATAAGGGCTATAGTGAAATTTACAAAGTCAGGAAGTGGTTTTGCCTGTGAAATGAAATCAGTTTAAAATGCTAAAAATAAACTCATGGAAGATAGATTTTTAAAATTCCATTTACAAAAAAAAACTTGAAATATTTAGTAAATGTTCTAATTATCTTCAGGCTAGTAATAAGGAAAGATGATCACGCCCCCGATATGCCAACTCCATTATTTTTGGCTACTAACTGTAAGATCATCTAAGGCGACAAATGGCAGCCAAGGTGGGAACGCAGGAGACGGTACCAGCCTCAGCTGTCCGGCCCATGTAATGGTCCAGGTGGATCCCTGCTACAAGTCAGTTCTGATGGCTTCTTCTCTCAGAAAGCACCTCTCTATTCAGTGTTTAGCTGTATGACAAAGGGCTGCGCACAGGGACATGGGAGGTGGGTCTCTCTTTGTGTCATCTGGATCCTGGGACAGAACTCTGGCGGTCAGGCTTGGCAGAGCATCTCACATTCTTAAATTTATTTATTTATTTATTTATTTATTTATTTATTTATTTATTTATTTATCTATCTGCTGCCTAAGCTCTCAATCATCATACTTGCTACCAGCCAATTAATAGCTGAGTACTGATAACCGCATGCCTGGAAAATGGAACAAATCCACTTTTAAAGACTCACCGGCTTCACACGCACTTTAGCCTGTCACTTGTTCTGGGTGTTCCAAATGGTAACACAGCTGTGCAGCTCTGGGCCACAGACAGACGGGTCAAATATGCGGAAGACATCAGTAGCTAGGAATAACATGCAGTGTCTGCAGCATGAGGACTGGGCAGTGAGCGCTCTGGAAGCAATACTCAGTAGTCATGAGCCTAGGTTCTCTTGCTGAGGACTCAGGCATGGCAGCAGGACTAGCCCCCCATCTACTGAGGAGGACTTTATTACAATATGGCACTGAAGTAATCTTTCCCTAACATCTGACCACTAAGTATGCTTTAAAGAACTTTGAAATGGGAAACCCAGCCTCTCTAACATCTGGATTCACCTCAGAACACTGGCAAGCTGTAGTTAGCATCAACTTCTTTAGCAGATGCAGAAACAGTATTGGTTTTGGATTCACTTTAACTAAAATGCTTGGAAATTGAAAGACAGGGAAACCAAGGCCCCTTTCACTACCATGGTCTGGGAAGGGGGTTACAAAGTTTACGAAGGGGCCTATGTAGTGTTATAATGTTATAATCCTAGAGTGAGAAGAATCTAAATTATGTTGCTTCTGACTATACTACTATTTTCTAAAACTATTAATTCTGGGAGATGGCTCAGTCTGTAAAATGTTTGTTCCATGAGTTTAGACTCCCAGCACCCATGTAAACGTCAGACATGGAGGTACCTGCCTAGAACTCCAATGCTAAGGGGTAGGGACAGGAGGAGATCTTTAGGGCTTTCTAGCCAACTAATCCAGCCAATCTTCAGTTTAGTGAGACAATGTATCAAAGAATAACGACAGGCCTGATAAAGGCAGACAAATACACACATGCACACACATTAACACATACCTCCCCTAGTAATTTTATATTGCATGACTCTTGGTTAACTGTAAAAGTGCACATTTGAGGGACTGGAAAGATGGCTCACCGATTAAGAGCACTTGTTCCTGTAGAGGACCTAGGTTTGGCTCTCAGAATCTACATGGCAGGCAACTCACAACCGTCCATAACTCCAGTTCCAGGGGATCTGATGCCCTTCTCTGGCCCCCTATAGGCACCAGGCATGTATGTGGTGACTATATAAACATGCAGGCAAAACACACATACACAGAAAATTAAATCTAAAAATTTTCAAAAATAGCTCATTTCTTGATCATGTAAGTTATATTTTATTTTGTTACTAATAAGAGAAAAAAGTCTAAAATTAATTAAGAATATTAGGCAAATGGCTTTTTGCCTAGCAATTCCTCAAGTATCTATGTTGTGAAGTAGAATTAAAGACAGTTTACCTCTGAATATCTTTACATATACCAAACCAGGATTCTGATGTAGCTAGGAACTCACAATGAAAAATTTAAATGTCAATTCTTAAAATGAAAGCTACATCTATTTAATGTGCAGATTAAATTTATCCTAAGTGCCACTTTTTTTTTTAACAGAAAGCATGCTACCAGCCTTTTCCGACGACGGTGACTCATGTCATCTGCACCACTCCACACTGACAGTTAAATCACAAATCCGTGCGCTTTCAGGCCTCTCTAGCTTGAGGGGAGGCCAGCTCTGTGTCACCGAATCATGGGGGAGAGGTTTCTGTCGCTAATACAAAGGCCCTAGCAGAGTGCTCAGAGCACCTGGCTATCCCAGACAGGGGGAGGCTCACACTAATCCTCGCTTCAAGACAGTTTCCTAAGAAGTACCAAGAACACCGCTTTTGATATTTTCCCCAACTACTGCGAACTATCACCTTCATTATCCCACTGCCAAGAGGCAGAAGACAAAGGAAGAAACAGCCATTTAAGATGACTCTCTACCTTCCCTCACGATATCCTCTGTGTGTGTATGGGAGATCAAATACCCGACAGCTGGAAGGACTTCAGTACAGACCGGATTCACTCAAGCATGACCACGTTCATATCACCATGTAACAGGGCCAGAATCACCACCCTGTTCCCTAGTTTTTAACTTTGCTTTGGCTTGCTGGAAGGACTGACTCAGGAGACAGGTGAGCTTCTCTGGGGAAGGAAGCAGACCTAAAGGGTACTATGCAGTCAGGCCACCTCTTTATATGTAATCACAACAGGAAAAGACAGACAGAAAAGTGGCTTCCCTTTGATATTCCCTAGCACAGACAAAAACTCCTAATTCTTAGTGACTGTTTTCCCTGTGTGTGTTTCCCTAAAAAAGACAACCTCAGGGAGACAGACGAGCAAGGAAGAACGTGAGGCTACAGACAAGAACATTTCAATTTTTAAGTTCAAATCTCCCCTCTATCCTTCTCCAATTTATTCCCTCTGCCTCCAAAAAAAAAAAAAAAAAAATCAGAACTCAAAGATCCAGAGCATGTGAGACAGGAAATGAGTAAGGCAGGAAAGAGGATGTGGGCTGAAAAGGAGTGGATTCTGGGGCTGAGCCAGAGCAAATAGGCAGCCCAGGTGGGGGGGGGGGTCCTCTCGGCAGAAAACACAATCTCAGGGTCAATCAGCTTAGACTCAAGTCAATGGCAGACTTAGAACAAAACACCGTCCTGAGAGGTTGTAGTCCCCACAGGAGTGTGCAGAGCAGAGACCTGCCTGGAGACCTGCAGCCAGAGCACTGCTCCGGCCACAGAAGGAAGGGGCTAGCATTTTCCTCTTCACTGCTAGGAAAGGAAACGCTATGTAGGAAGCCCACTTGGCAGAGGTAAATTAAAAACTCAATCAGGGCAAAGGGGAAAGTGGAAAGGGCCTAAGGCCATGGGTTCCATTACCAGCGCCAAAAACAATCACCCAGAAAAGTGCAAAGGGGTAGGAGGCGGCTACAGGATAAAATACCGACATTCACTGTGCCCACAGCCACGTTCCAGGGACGGGAGGAGGGGGTGTAAAGAGGTACTCCTGAGCCCCTCCAGAATCGCTGCACAGTGGACTAAGAAACTACCCGTCTTCTCCAGTTTAGGCTTCAGGGGGAAAGAAAAGACATCTGTTCTCTGTGGTACAGAAAGGCAAGCCTGGAAACAACTTGGGCGAGCAGGGAAGCAGAACTCACGTTACAGTGCCAGGAGACAGCAGGTGCCAAAAGAGCACCACTCCCCATCTGCTGGACCCTCGGTGAAACACGCCACCCCGGGAGGAAGCCAAGCATCCCCACCTCGCTGGGGCTGGCACTTAGGAGCAGAAATGAGCCAACGAGCAGTGGGTAAAAGTGTGAAGATTCCCAAACAATCTGGATGCCATCTTTTATTGAACTGTCTGTGGGGCCCAGCACCGTGTTTTACATAAAGCAAGGGCCTGGTAAAATGTGCTAAACTGAACTGAACGAGACCAGAGCTGCTCAGCTGCGGGGCTCTCAGAAGATTCAAGATGAAATCTCTTGCCTTGAAGACTATGATGTTAATAAACTACTTCCTATTTTCCAGGCAAAATGATGGAACTCACTACACCCCTTGGTGACCCAAATCTAAACACTAGCCAAGGGGCGGCCCGACAGGTCTGCAGTTCTCAATGGAAATAAAAGCTGGGGAAAATAGGGGTGGGGAGGGGAGGGAGAGAGGGTAAGGGGGAGAGAAATACAAGAACAAGAAACAATTCCCTGGCTTCATTAGCCTGTAATGTTCACACTGACCTAGAAATCCTAGCAGTTCTAACATTTGGGTTGACTCAGGAGGGGTTAGGAAAATCCCAGGTGAATGATAATTGGATTAACCAGTAAAGCCCCAGGGCCAAATGGCTGGAAGAGGCCAGGACAGTGGGGTCTGCTACAGCCAAAGTGACATTACTTTCTAAACCCGAAATTGAGAGCTCAGGCTGGCAATGAGACGGACTAGTTTAAATTGGGGCCGTCCTCGGGAAAACTGCGGACACACGAGGATTTAGGTCGATACTTCACTTCAAGAGATCCTCTGGGCCTAATATGCTAATGGAGGGATTAAGGATCAAGGATGGGAAAAGTCTTAGGGGGAAGCTGTCATTGATTTGTAAAGCAGGAATGAGAAGAGTGAGCTCAGGAGACAGCGCTGGAAACTAGGCCGGCTAGGTCTGGCGTGAGAAGGAAAGTTGATGGGGAACTGTTAGTATTAAGCTAGCGAAACCTTGCAGCAGCTAAGGAGGGGGAGGGTCTCACTGTCACAAACTGGCACCCGACGAGGGAGTCGGGGCTTAGGCGTTCTGGAGGCAACTTCACGGGTTCGCATCCTCCTTCTTTCTGGACGTCAATTTAAACAGACGCTCACAGATTCCGGATTTAACGTAAGGAGCCCGCAGATGCAGCATACCTTCGTTTGGCACGAGAGGGCGAGAAAACGCTCTTCTAAACATGGAAGAGGACAATCACAAAACAGCTTGTCCTTTCCCATCAATACAAGTCCCCGCGGGGCACGGGAGGCCCGGAGCGGGAGCAGAGGCCGGCGGGGCTGGGAGCGGAGGCGGCTCGGGCCCTCCCCGGAGGCCAAGCGCGGCGGCGCGGCCCAGAGGCCTCCGCGAGGCCCAGGGCGACGCCCGTTCCTGGCACGGCGCGATCCCTCCCCGCGGCAGCACTGACCTGTCCGGGGCCCGGCCGGGCCTGACCGGGCGGGGCCTACGCAGCCCCTCGGCCCGGCGCCGCCTGGAGCGGGGGCCCGGGCGGGCCGCGTCCTCTGCGCCGGGAGCCTCCGAGCCGGGGCCCGGGGCTGCCGCGGCGCATCCGACCGCAGGGCCCGGCGGCCTGGACAAAGGGCGCGGGGCGCGGGGCCGGACGGCGGGCGGGCGAGTGGCGACCGAGCTACGGCGAGCGCTCGAGGGCTGCGGCGCCGCTGAGACAATGCGGCGCGTCCGGGCCGGCTCCCGGGCCGCCTCCGCCGGGGCGGGGCGAGGGCGGGGCGAGGCGGCGCGGGGCGGGGCGGCAGCCGACGCGGCCCGCGCGCTTCCTTTGTGCGACCGAGCCCAGCCCCGCGTCCTCCGGAAGGCTCGGAGGCGTCCGGCGCGGGGCCCCTGGGGACCCGTGGCCTGTGACCCCCGCCCCGGTGGCTCACTGTGGGGTCTCGGAGGCGAGTCTTAATGATTGAGGGTTAGTGCGTGTCAGGGCGAAGTGCACGCACCCTCTCCCTTATTGTCCACAATAACTCTCCAAGTGGTCATTATCCTCCCCACTGGGAGCGAGGATCAGAGGTGAAGTAATGACCAAAGGGACCCAGTCCTACCTCCATAAAAGGCGTAATCCCTACCGCCAGGTTTAATGTGAGGGTTAACTGATTTACAAATTGCCTGCAGTGCCTGGTGCACAGTGGGAGCCCAATAAATGTTAGTTTTCTTTCCCAAACACACAGTTTTAACTTGAACTGTCCCGGCGAGCTACCTTCATGCAAACAGGCGGGCTAGGAGCGCTGGGGGTACGCGCTCGTGAGAAAGGCACCATCCTCAAAGAGTAACTAACTGCAGGATGGACCCAATGACTCCCCACTCCCGACTTCTCTCTAGTCTCAGTATTTTCCCGTCCATTGGTTTTCTTCATTCATACCTTCTCCACCACACTCTGTCTTTCCTTCTGCTCCGGCTTCACTTTGACCATGGTTTCCAGTTTCTGAGTGCTTCCCTCCCGCTCCCCACTCCTCGTCTTTCTCCTTTCCTTTCCAAACTTTCAAACCTCCTTTGCAGTAGAATTCACATTCCCCTTGCTCTCACACATTTGATTTTAAAAAGGAAGATGCCAAGGGACTGGACACTCAACTTCTGCCCTCCGCCTTAAGGGTCCTGCCAGAAAGGCCTTGTCCCTGACACTAGGAGCCCAAGTCCCACCCATACTTCAAGGTCAAAAGGCCAGCAGTTGGCAGACTTCTGAAAGGGGCCACAGAGGAAATACCTTAGACCTTGTAGGCCATATGGTCCCTGCCCCAGCTGCTCCAGCCTACTGCTGCTGAAGTTGAGAGCTGCTGTCATGGGTAAGTGAGCGTGGCTGTGTTCCCAGAGCTTCACTGTGAACACGGACATCTGAATCTCATGTATTTCCTCACATCGAGAGATAGTATTGTTCATTACAGCTGCTGTTAACTTGCGAGGCTGTACGAACACTGGCAATGCAATGGATGTAGCCTGGGAGCTATAGTTTGCCAATCCCTGCTTTGTAGCAATGCCATTTCCACTCTGAAATCTAGCCTGATAATCTCCACCTGGCACCGACAGTGCCCTCTGTAACGTGGAAAGCATTACCTAGGGGCCTCTTGCGGCGCTTATCAAATTGTAGCTGGCATTGTAGTTTCCTGTGTGTTCATCTTCCCCAACAGATGCTGAGTTCCTTGATGGTGGGGAGCAGTCCTTATTTCTCTGGGCCTTACCATACAACCCACAGGGCTTTGTCCCCGAGTGGACATTCAAACCTCCGTAGTCCATGCAACTGTCTAAGGCTCGGGTGGCCAGCAGCGGCTGCCACTAAACAAAGCTCATTCTTTTTGGAAGATGAGAACCTCAAGAACAGGATGCTTGTCTTATGCTTATGGCCTTGCTTGGATTTCAGAAACTGTTGCGAGCCTTATGGACCAAATAGAAAAAGGAAGGCAAACGCCAGCTGATTTAGGAGTTGTTGGATAACTGTCCCTCAGCAAAGACTGTTGGGTACCAGCATTCCGGAAACGCTGCCTGGCTCCTCAGGCGGATCCTACGCGGCACTTCCATCAGCAAATTGGTAAAAGAATAGGTATTTTGGAAAGACCTGGACTTCTTCTTCCTGAGTTCGTTTGACCCTTCTAGAATAGAATAGAGCTGGGTAGTGCTTATTCCTGCAACTCACCGTAGCCAAGTGGTAGCGAGGCGTTAGCATAATGAATGAATAACAGAATTCAGATGCCAGAGATCCCTGCTCCTCCACTGACTCTGCACCTTAGGGTCCTGTCCTCATCTTTAAAATGAAGATAATGAAGTTCCGACCCCCAAGGGCAATTACCAGGATTTAGGGAGGAAATCTCCGAAAAGGCTGGCAGAAAGAGTTCAAGGATAGTTTAGTGAACCAATGACAGTCTCTGGAACTCTGAGCTAAATTCACCCAAGATCACTGAACGGACAGAAGTCATTGTACGTTGGTTCAAAATATAAATAGTACAAGTTGGAGACCAAGGAGACCTAGTCAGACAACAATTCCTGTCAAAGAAACCTCAAAAGTAAAAGCAAAACAAGCCACCTTCCTGGAGTCTAGTTGGCACAACACTCTGACCCATCAGAGCTGTTCCCACTGGATGGAGTAATGAAGGTGTGGCCTCGTGTATATGGCCTAATGGGTTGGTGTGTGAGGGAATTGCCACGTTTGGGGCTAGAACCAGAGTACCGTCCTTCAACAGCCCTGTAACCTGGGGCCGCTCCTTCTTGGTTTCTGTCCCTACTTCTAGAATGAAGAGGATGATGATACTTATCTCTCAGGGCTATCATGAGTGAGTAAAGGATTGTGTATGTGTAGTTTTTCTGAGACAGGGTTTCCTTGTGTAACAGTCCTGGCTGTCCTGGAACTCACTCTGCAGACCAGGCTGGCCTTGAACTCACAGAGAACCGCCCGCCTCTGCCTTAATGCTGGGATTAAAGGTGTGGCTCACTACTACCCCTCTGAGATGGTAGCTTTGATATTTGGGATTAATATTTTTAATTTGGGGAGTTCCACTTTGAGAGAATCAATGAAAAGGTAGAACACACAGAGAGAAGATGATTAGAAACATGGAAGTGGGGATCTGACATGTCATGGAGGGAAATCAAAGAACTCTCAGGGCTGGGCGGTGGTGGCGCACGCCTTTAATCCCAGCACTGGGGGAGGCAGAGGCAGGCGGATCTCTGGGAGTTCGAGACCAGCCTGGTCTACAAGAGCTAGTTCCAGGACAGGCTCCAAAACCACAGAGAAACCCTGTCTCGAAAAACTAAAAAAAAAAAAAAAAGAACTCTCAGGTCTTTCGATGTCCCTCCACCCCCAGAGTTGGGACAAACTTCTACAAACACTATGAGATGGACTGTTAAGTTCCAGAACAGCAGGTTCTGACTTAATTAGAAGAGGGGTTTTCTGATAATTAGAGTGTGTTCCATAAGGGTTGGGATGGAATGCAGGGTCTCAGACACACTGGGCAAGTGTTCCATCACAGAGCCATACCGCATGTCAGGAGCAGGAGCCATTTTCCCAAAGATTATAGCAGGGACTATTGTCCTAAGGATGTTTGAGGGGAGCCCCACACCCAACTATCTTGAGAACTATTTGTTAGCGGAACCCACCCCACACCCAACTATCTCAAGAGCTATTTGTTAGCGGTACCGGCCCCACATTCCAACTATCTAGAGAATTGTTTGTGGTTAGAATCACAAAAGGAACGATTCCAACTTGCACAGAGAACACTAGGTGTGTCGACTTGTGACCATTGCTTCCGGCAAGGTCCCTTCTTGCCCTTGCCTGCCCCTGCCCCCATCCCAAGCCAAATTCCTCATTCAAGGGCTATATAAGCCACAACCATTGCACTAATAAAGTGAGACCTTGATAACAGAATTTTGCGTGGTTTCTCCCTCCGTCTCCTGCTTTTTCAGATAGCACCTCTTTGGGACCTTGGAACAACTTGACCCGCTGGGCAGGTTTACAACCTCAGACCCAGGACCCCTTAGCACAAGTTTCTCCTCCTTGCCAGCCCAAGAAAAGGAAGTGAATGAACAAACAAAAACAAAAACAAAAAAAAAAAAAAGAAAAGGAAGTGAATGACCTCCACCCGTCTTTCCATTTCCTAGTGTCCATTGTCCATATTCTTTGGCTTCCTTTTTCCTTGCTCCAACCCTTACTCCTTATAAGACTATTTAACTCCTCCTACCTTGTATATTTTTTTATTCCCAAATATTTCTCCTTTCAAATCTTCAGCTTCTGAGCTTTTCCCTCTTGCTTCTCCGACCCCTGCTCTCAGCACACACTTAGCCTTGTGGTTGGAGCTGCCTCCCTGAGCTGTCAACAGTTCTTGGCTCAGCGTGGCTCTGAGATCTAGGCCAAGATCACTGTGCAGCCTGGCAGAAGGAGGCCAGCAAATGGATCACTACAGAGGGCGGAGGTACCGCCGTGGCTCTCCCACCAGGGCAGAGTGCTCCAGCAGAGTGTCCTGAAGCCCAGGTCATGGGAAATGTACTTGCCACTCAGATAGACAGATGGAGACCCCAGAGATGAGCACAGTTCTCTTAAGGATGTTCTCTACAAGCTGAGCTCATTCCGAGTCTCCTTCTGGCTCTCCTCGAAGGAATGTCCCTTCTCTTGGAGACTCTGCAGTCCTCTGGCCATGATTAATCTCAACAACTCCCTTTGCTGTCAGCTTGGCCCACATATATGCAGCATTCAAAAACCAATGGCAAAAGAGCTGCAGAACCTGACTCTTTCCCCACTCTGATCCTCCTGCTTTTCTATCCTCTGGGCTATCTTTCTTTGTCCCTGACCCACGTCCTCACTTCCCCTGTCTCCAGCTACAAAGATGTTGTGTTGCTTCATTATGTTTCTGGTAGTTTACCTCCCCTCCTAGATGCCAAGGGAAAGGAACCAGGAAGTGGCAGGGCAAGCTGACGTCCCCCCTCCCCCCAACACTTCATACCGTGAGCTGGGCACTGCTGGATGTTGGGACTCTTGGGTACAGGCAGACCACCAGGCATGGCAGCGATGATGGCTTGCTGGTGTGGGGATGGGCCTGGCTGAGTCACGGGCACAGTCTTCTCCCCTGGTACCACTTCCTTCCAATCATCAGGAGCACACTGCTGGGGCTGTTAGGGGGCAGAGCAGAGATGAGTTTCCTGAACCGCTTCTGCAATCTTGGACACTACCCTGGTTCCCGTGGAGCTCAGGCAACAGGCAAAGATGTAAAGATTCAGTTATCCTAAGTCGGAGAGAGCCCTTTCATCTTGGGATGTGCAGAGACAATCTCGACAATCAGCCTAGTCTGAATTACCCATGTCAGAACTACAGGACTGCTTGAGTTATGGCCTCCCCACTGTTCCCTGATATCAGCCTACTTACCACTGGAGAAGCAGGCTGCAACTGTAAGATCACAGCTGAGGTGTGCTGGAACCTTCGCTGAGGGACATGGGCTACACTCTCAGGATGTCCGTTCTGAGACCCAGTGTCTGGTGTGGGAAGGTGGCATTGCTGACTGCTTCCTGGCTTGTGCAGATGGGCAGCAGGACACTGGAGTGGCAGGACAGACGGAACTGGGCCCAGAGGCATGGCATTGTCTTCTGGGCTGGACTGTAAGGCCAGGCTTGGGGAGACTGGTGCAAGCTGGGGTTGGGACTGGACTTGGGGCGCAGGCCGTGGTGGCTGTAGCTGCTGTGGCTGTGGCTGCTGCTGAATCACAAACTGAGGCTGTGGGTGTTTTGATGACGGCTGCGGGAGGAGCTGGTGTGGCTGCAGTTGAGCATACGCTGCGGGAGGAAAGCCAGGTTAGACAGGATGGCCATCCTCACCTACCCTGGTCCTTGCACACACAGATAGTTTCCCAAGCCCAAGGAAAAGGCTTCCTGTTTCCTTCTCTGTTTTCCTTCACATGGAGACTGGCTTGGCCAGCGCCAGAGCCTGGAAGCCTGAACACCTCTCTCTCCTTGCTTTTGATCTTTTCTAGGTGAGGACCCTCACTTACTACCATGGCGCTTTTACACAGAACTCAACCTAGGCCCTAACCGTACGTATCATAAACAAGTCAGTTTACTGTCCTGACCTGGAGTTCCCATATGCTGCCAGTTTTCCTCCTCCCATTTTAACCAGGCTGGCTCTTTGAGGCAGGCATCTGGTATGTGTTGGTGTGGGTGTGTGCTGATGTGAGGATGTGTGCACATGTAGGTACATGCGCATGTGTGTATGCCAGGTGTCTTCCTTGATCGTTGGAGAGCTTACTGTTTTTTGAGACAGGGTCTCCAAGCCCTGACACTTGCCTTTTTTTTTTTTTTTTATGGGTGCTGGGAATCCAGAATCAGGTCCTCATGTTTGCATAACTGACTGAGCTGTCTACCCTACCCCAAGGTTCTTTTTTTTTTTTTTTTTGTAGTCTCTGTTGTGTTTTTAGCTTCTGCCTTATAGATAGCAATGACCCAGGAAATCCAATTCAGAGTGTAAATCCTCTACCTGGCAAGCATCCAGGCCAGCTCAGAATGTGAGCAGGTCAGCTGAATTTGTCCTACATAGATGCTACCTTCCACAACGACGCCCGTAGCCAGAGAGCTGAGAGAGGAGGTATGCCAGGCAGACATAGAGGGCCACAGCTGGACACTCACAGCCAAATTTATACACATGCATAAGGATAAACAGATTTCAGGTTCAAGTTATCATGTACAAAGAACCCCGAGACTCAGAAAGCGCCAAGGTTCCAAACTGAGTTAGGGGAGATATGTTCTTTCTCTAATTTTCCCCCTCTTCATGCAAGTTTTTAACTGTCATCACAGCCCCACATGGAATTCCAAGCAGGCTGCCAACAGGAGTAAAGAAAGAACAGAAACGAGAGACACCAGGAGCAAAAGCAGAAAGGGCCTCAGGGACCGGATACTGTGGCCAGGGACAGAGTTAACAAGGCTGGCACAGCAGGATCTGGTGGACGACAATGAGTGATGAACCAAGAAACCTGGAGATCAGTGTGGATTTAAGGAGGATGTACTGGATTTAAGGGGCTTGAGGGGATGGAGGAACCTGCACAGACACCGCCAGCAAGCATTTGGGGGATTAAGCAGTTTGGGACTCCAGGCTAAGCCCGGCCTCCCACTCTCTCATTGGGTAGACCAGAGTCTAACAACCAGAAAGGACTGTTCATCAGGCATAAAGAATACTCTTGGTAAGAAGCCTGGGAGGTGCGGAGGGGCCATCAGGCTCCAATGGCTAGAATGAGCTGTGGATAAGATGCTGGCCAGAGTCACTCCAGAGGCTGCTGTCTGGAGGAGAGCTGGAGACGGACCAGGTCTGGGAAGCTAAGGGATGATGATCTGCCATCTGTTGCTGTAAGACCCAAGACAAGGGCTGTTTCCTTCCAGTGTGTTTCTGTGCAGCAGAGGTCTGGTCTAGATCACACAGGCCTTCCAGCTCTATGTCTTGGTGGAAAACATTAGGAAAATGGTTTTAAAATCCAGGATTTGGGGCTGGAGAGATGGCTCAGAGGTTAAGAGCACTGGCTGCTCTTCCAGAGGTCCTGAGTTCAATTCCCAGCAACCACATAGTGGCTCATAACCATCTGTACTGAGATCTGGCGCCCTCCTCTGGCGTGCGGGCATACATCGAGGCAGAATGTTGCATACATAATAAATAAATAAATCTTTAAAAAAAATAAAATCCAGGATTTATTGTGGCTGGGAAGATGGCTCAATAAGGGAATTGCCTGCTGTGCAAGTATGAGAATCAGAGTTCGGATCCCTTGTGCTCACATAAATGTCAGGGGAGGGGTGGGGTGGCAGCTCCCAGCGCTTGGGAGGTGGATTTAAGGGGTTCCAGGAGCAAGCTGCCTAGATAGTTAGTCAAACTGGCAAACTTGGGGTTCGAATGAGAAATCGGTCTCAGTATATAACATGAAGAGTGACTGAGAAAGACAGCTCTGGTTTACACCCACGCCCACACAGGAATATTCACATGAATCAAAAAAAAAAAAAAATCAGGATTTATGAGGTTGGAAAAACAAGGATGAAGTGGGGAGAAGGTTCTGATACTAAAAGACATAAGGAAAGCAGTTGGGAGATAAAGAGCCCAGTTAGTGCCTGGGCAGGAGAGATGTGCTTTTGATCTTGTCCCAGCTCCCATCGTGATTAATTGCCTCACCAGAGACCTGAAGCAGTACGTTCAGCCAGCCATGGACTAGAACCTGCAGAGATGGGAGCCAAGGAGAACCCTTTCTCTTGGGAGAGCTGAGGAATGCAGCCGTGTTACAGCGCTAGCACACCAAGAAACTTGGAAAGGAACTGTGGGCCTCCTGGCCCCTGTCCTGGGATCCTCCTCTAGCCTACCCTCCCTCCAAACTGTGGCACTCCTGTGAAACTGTCACAGGACAAAGGACGCCATATCTACCCAGGCTGGGATGGAAGCTCAGAAGGGAGAGTGGGTGCCCAGATCAAAGGAGGCAAGGTATTTGGAGGAGTGTGCGTCATTAATCTTCCGGGGTTAAGAAGATGCAAAGACCATGGTTTAACTGCAGCGTTATCCTGGGTCAGAAACCCTTTTGTTCAGCAGATTGCAGGAACTTTCTACTTAGTCTTTCTGATTTGGGTTTCTTCCTGCTGCGATCCATCTTACGGACAGAGTTCTAATGAATCTCTTCAGTGCAGATACAGCCCCTGACTCCAAAGCCACAAGGGCTCCCCTTTGTCCAGTTGTCCAAAGCCCTGGCATTCGATATCTCTTTGTAGCCTAAACCAATTTTTCATTTGGGATTATTTATCTGACCAAGCAGCCTCTGCTGTTTCCTGTGCAGCATTGGTACCTTTTGATCTGGGTACCGACTGAACCCTAGTCATCCTCCTCCGAGCTGTACGGTTGCCAGACTTCTTCCTAGCCCTGTACTGCCGCCGAGGCTGCTCTGCTCTGCAGTGTACTCAGAGAAGCAGCCTGCTGAATGTCACTGGGAGATCTAGCACCCAGATACTTGGGTTTGGGTGCCAGCTCTGCCATTTATGAGGTGTGTGACACTGGTTAGCTCCGGATCTCTGTGCCATCATCTTTAAAATAGGGTTCAACATGATGCCCATGCCATAGTTATTTTAGTAAATCACTCATCTCCGTGGTGGGCAGAATTTATGCAACCCACTTGTTTCCTCTAAGATAACTTGAATGTAGCAGATGCTCAGTCAGTGATGTGACTGACTGAACAGCAACCAAGTACAGGGCTCCATTTGTAGGGCCTGTTTCTCCCACAACACTGGGTCTCTCCAGGCCCAAACTGTGAGTGACAGGTGTAATCCGTTAGCCCAGTGTGCTCTCCCTGGGAGCCCTGCACCTGTCCTGTCCTTGCTCATTAACTTCTTGGACTAACAACCTTCAGTAACCCTAAATGACCCGCTTGTGCCATAAATGGCATGCCGCTATGTGCCTTTGGGGCTCCCGCCACAATGCTTTCAGCTGCTGGCACGAGCTCCTTCTGCTTCAGTGGCCTCTGGTTTCCGGGTTTCGGATCAGGCTCGGCTCCCATTTTCTCTGTTTGTCAGAATCCTTAGCTATTGGTGCTTTCTCAGACGCTTCTTCTGTTAGATCCATTGTGAGGCAACACAGCCTTGTTTAAATATGCATCCCATCGATTCTTCAACATTGATCACCTTCCCCCACTTTAGCATCTTCAAATAAGGATGCAGAGTAAAGCGAGGTCGACTGGATGACAGTGTGTTTCCTTCTAAGAGTCAACAAAGGTGCGACTTTCAATCACATGGCTCTTTGATGACACGGAATTTTGGGAAATAGTTTTATATACATCTGCCTTATCTTTCTAGCCAGACTGAATGCTTTTTGAGTTGAAGAAATACTGTTAGCAGAAAAGAGAAGTTTTCATTTAATTTAAAAATGAGTTTCTTTTACCTTCTGCATAGTCCAATAGAATATTCTACACCTTTATAGATGCTCAGAGACTACCTGCTGCCAATCATAGTAAGATCAGTTCCTCCCTGCCCTCTTTAAGGCCATCCCAATTCAATATGGGGCCGCTGAAGTCATGATACCAGAAGAAACCATACCCTGCTCCTTGCAGCCAGGATGCGACACATTTGTGAGAGACAGATGCACAGAAATCTCCAAACCTGTGTAATTTCTTTCTAAGGACCTTCTGGGAAGTCCATCGCTTCTGAGAAACCCAACCACTTGATTCCATGAGACATCAACCACAGCTCTGGAAAGTTCTCACTAGACTTTTCTATCATGGCATAGGGACATGGTGATGCTGGAGGCAGGTACAGGGACACACAAGCCCAAATAGCAAGCCTCGGTAGGGCCAGGTCAGAGGAGAGACCCCTGGCAATGTTCTGCTTCCTGGCTTCTCTCCTGACCTTGCATTGCCTCCTTGCAATCCAACCAGGCCAATCCACAGCTTCCAAACCAGTGTTGGTACTGACAAGAGCGGTCTCCTGGGCAGAAGGGGGCCTGTGAGGAGTCACTAGCATGTCCCCTCACCCCTGGCTGTATCCACTGCCAAGATTTGTCACTGACAGGCTTCCGTTGATCTCAAGGCTCCAAAGCATGCAGGGAAGTATTCACTACCCAGGAAGCTTCCCACTCCCGTCTGCAGGCTGGCACCTGCGCCTCACTTTTCTGATGTCCAGAACTTAAGACTGTGAAACCACATGATGAAGGTAAGATGCTCACGGGAGGCAGACAATGCATCTTTTTCTTAACCACTGCATTTCAAGATTTAGAAACTTAACAGAAACTTCTGACGTCTGTTCACGGAGCAAGCAAGTACTATAGACTAAGCACATAGTCCCTAAACTGGAAATTCAGCAAAGAGCAGTCGGTAGTCTTGTGAGGTGGTTGCCAGGCAGTCCTCAAAACACTGTGCCTCATGGGGCTCACCACAAGTGCCCCTTAGGTGGAAAGCCTGTTTTTATACCTGGGTGTCTCATACAGGCGATTTCCTTTCCTTCCCCTCCCTTCTCAAACTGCTGCAGGCCGAGGCCTGGAGGGAACACACGAATGGGAACTGATGTTGTTTGTATTGCTTGAGATATATATATATCTGGAAGCCCAGTGTCTCTACCTACTTGCGGAGTGGCACTCTCTGAACCAGATAAGGTGGCAGGCAGCAGCTCTCCGTGGCTTGGCAAACGCAGTGACAGAAGAGAAGTTCAGAACATGAAGGACCGAGCATAAAGATTCAGCTTTGGAAGGTCACAGGCACTTCCCAGAAGATGGGTTAGCACAATCCAGCCTTTGGAAGAGGATCAGCACTGGGAAGGCCTAGCCAGGCAACACCCAGGCACACACACACGTGTGTGTGTGTGTGTGTGTGTGTGTGTGTGTGTGTGTGTGTGTGTGTGTGTGGAGGGGGGGGACTGAACCCAGGGTATCTGTGGGAAGAGCCCCAGAAGACAGGCCCTCTCAGCATGGGGCTAACTGTGGTGGCAATACTGCTCCTCTCCTGAGAGGCCTGTGTGACCCAGCTTTCAGGGAACAAGTAAGACTGAAGCACAGGCAGCTCCTCTCTGTGCGAGACAGGGACACTCTTTTTAGATGGACCTTGTGTTCCGTTCCCTCCAGGCTTGGGTCAGCAGCAGTTTGCAGAGGAAGAAGAGGGAAGGACCCCCCCACACACACACACACCGCCGCAAGAGGGAATCAGATGAAAAACAGGATTGCCGCCAAGGGACACTTTTGGAGGGCCCCATGTCCTCAGGCCTCTTTGGCAGCTATATGGTGAAACCACCAAATGCCCTGTGTACAAGTCACCTGGCTAAACAGCTTGGAGCATTAGAAGAAAACCTGGTGTTTTTGCCCCACCTACCCTTGGCAGAAGATGCACTGCAGGGTGGCTTCCGGCATGAGTTTTAGAGTCAGATTTGGGATGGAAATTTGGCTCTGCTACCTATAAGCTATGAAATCATAGGTAAATTGCTTAACCTCTTTGGACCTGGACTTCCTATTCTTCCAGTTTTGAGCCATATCATATAGGGTAGGTATTAGTATCAAATAGAGTATTATATTTAAACCACACCAAAAAATAACCACCTTTTTCTTTTTTCTTTCTCTTTCTGTTTTTTTTTTTTTCTCAATGCCAGGTGCATAGTAGATGCTAGGAAATGGTGGCTGTCCTTAAATATTCTCTGTTGTCTGTTTATTGCTTTTAATGTCTCAAATGCTTTTTATAGTTTTAATTTCATTTATTCCTAACAATGAGCCTATGAGCAGGGTTCTCATCTTACAAGCAAGAGCTGAGAGGAGTCGCCAATGACATTCCCTATGCAGAAGGCTGAGGCTTCTGAAGCTGACAGATGAGGCATGATTCTTGCATATGAAGGGTGCCCCAAGATGCCAAGGCTGAGCAGATGACATGCCAGCAAGCATACGTGAGCACAGGAAGTCTATGAGCGCTCACCATGGACCGCTGAGAACTTTGAAAGGGACCCTAGAGGGCCAATGCAAAGGGTGTGCTACAGAGAGGGCAGGTGGCAAAGGTCCATGACAGATACACGGGTCAAGTCAGTCACGGGTGGGGGTGAGGAGAACAGACAAGAGTCTATTTGCTAGGCCGAAGCAGCCAGTCAGTATAAGAAATGCATTGTAAGCATGGCAGTTGGTATGCGGGTAGTGCGGCAGGGTCTCAAAGGTCCCATGGTTACAGTGATCCCATCAGCATGTCACATAGTAGGTCCTACTATGGAATAGTAGGTCCTACTATGGAAAGGGGCTTCTACATGGCCAGGAGGAAAGAAAAGACAATGTGAAGATATCTGAGCAGAAAGGAGACAACGGCATATAAGCAAAGACTGTGAGCAGCATGCCACCCATCAACTGGCTTTGAGCAAAACAGAAAGTGGGTCCAGAAAATGAGGGTGTCGACCTGGGTGGTGCAGCGGGTGAGACAACAGGTGTCCATGGTGAGCTTTCTCTGTGTGGCTCACTCTGGACTGGGGTGACCCTCAGTGCTGCCTGAGGCAGCTCTTCTGTTCCCTGCCTGAAAATCTCATTTTCAAAACAGCTCAGATTGTCACAACTTCTCATAGAATTTCAGCTCTTGTTCAGCTCCGTAACTCCCATGGTTTGGCATGGAGGTGGACACAAAAAGTGTCAATGAACATTTCTCGAGTTGAAGAGACAGATAAGAATGATTTGGGGGTGGCTGTTGATTATCCAGCAGAAGCCACGTCCTCTTCATTTGTGGAGTGGGATACTCATCATTGGGGTGAAAGGAGACACGTACATGCTGCGATTGGTTCTCTCTCTCTCTGTCTCTCTCTCTCCACACAGACACCTAGATGTACACATATATGCAGGCACTTGTGTATGAACACAATCATGCCCACCCATGCAGTGAAGGGTGTTAAGCAAAGTGCATCCCCCACAGTGCTAACAGATGTGTTCTGGATTTTCCCTTGAGCCCAAGGAAAGAGTTCACAATCTAAATTTGGTCCTAGAGTGGGCAGGTGAAAGAACTTTCAAGGCCAGTTCTACGATTGTAACATCCAAATCACTGACACTTGGGTCTGCAGCGGCACAGCAGGTCTACCTGCTCGCTTAGCTGGCTACTGCGTTCTTTCAGTGACAGTGTGACCATATAATTCGGCGGCTGCTTTGGGAGGAAAATATAGGACCCAAGAGTCCTTGAACCGTCACTACGTCCAGCCTACCACAGATGGAAATCTCCCTCTGCGATAAAACAGTTCCGTGGCAGGCCTGCCCATCAGAAGACTCCTTCTCTGAGCCAAGGCCTGAGGCGGGTTGAGGAGACCGAACAAAGGCCTGGCATCTGGAGCTACGGCTGAAAGGGATGCAGGATCCGCAGAGACCAACAATCACCTTTATAACTGCACACCTCTCTTCGCCTGTAGCCTTCCCCCTCACATCTGGGCCCGAGTGTTACCTAGAGCCCAGAGTTTGTTATCTAGAATGAGGACTCGAGGGACCAAGCCTCCTAGCTAGAGCCGTGGCCAGGCTCCTTTAGGTATTGGCTGCCCCAGGGTCTGGGCCCCTGGGACCCTCTGCCCTCCACGCTCCCGTCCTCCCAGCCCTAAAAAGGGCAGGGCCAGACCCTTTGCCTTCCCTTCCAAGGCCCAACATCTTAGGCTCTGCTCTCCTGCCCTGCCTCCCCTCCCCCACCCACCCTCTTTCAGGGCATAAGGGACCTTTTCTATTTGCACAGCCTAAAGAAGCTGGTTGCCAAGGTGACAGGAGCAGGAACAGCAGGGAGCTTGCCATGGGGGAGGGGCTTTGCCCCCAAACAGCTGTCAGTGGGAGCAGTCCCAGCTGGGGCAGGAGGGCTTGCCTCTCTGGAGGAAACACCCCCAGGGAAGATACATTCCTCTTTGCTACCCTGCTCCCCCCCACCCCCACCCCCAGTCTCCACTGCCTACCTTCCTCCTGGGGCAGCTAGCCAGCCAGCTATAAAAAATGCTCCGGTGTACAAAACACACTGCTCGCAGCGCTCTCCCCCTCCAGTGTACAGGGCTCTCTCACAAGCACAAGCATGCCTGCTCGACTCTCCCTCATTTGCCCCTTCCTCATGGCCGCACAGTGGGTCGGCTGGGCAGAAGGCCAGCAGTCACCTCTGCCTGAGGAACTGTGTAGTCTGACAGGTGCCGCTCTGCTCTGCCCCCCACCCCCATCAGGTTTAAAGAATTATTTCAGTCTTTTTGTTCCACAGGCCCAGAGAGGCCCAGTGGCTCCTAAGCCTCCCCCAGCTGCCTTCCTTTTGGGAGGTGGGAGTCGAGGGTGGAGAGGCTTGTGAAGGGGAGGGGGCGGGAGAGAAAGGAAGAATGGGCCAGACAGTGGGAGGCAGGAACAATGCCAAGCCCACTGATGTGTGTCTCTGGGGACAGGGTCTTTGTGTCCCTCAGCACACAGCTCCTCCACGGAAGGTTCTGTGGGGGCCACTGGCCTCCGCTCGGCATCACAGCCCACACCGTCAGGCTCCATCACACCCAGGCCTGTGACCCACAAAGCCTGCCGTTCCCTGTCCTTTACCTGTCCAGGGCTCAAGAACAGAGAGCTGGCCACTTTGCTCTACAGACCCCAGTCTTAGAACCAACCCACAGGCTCTTTGAGCTTGGCACTGGGGAGAGAAAGGCAAGGAGGCACCGGATCACGGAAAGAACCCAGGGTGGCACTTGATGTCTTGTGTGGTGCTGAGGGCAGTGGCTGTGGAGTGGGAGCCAACCCACGCTGACCACCTGAGTGACTTCGAGGGCTATACAGAGTAAGTTTTTGGGGAAACCTCCAGGGCCTCAGCTTTCCCATCTCCAGTACCGAGAAAGGGCTCTCCTAAATAAAGGTAGAGAGAAGTGACATGCACAAACTGCCGGCACGTTCTCCACCACAGGACAGACGGTCCCGGAGGATCTGTCCTCTCTCTCTGTCCAACTTCCTAGAGATCCCAGAGATGCCAGCAGCCTCCAGAGATGCTTAAGAACTTCCTTGTTTCGAACAACCCTTAGAATTTGGGGCTGGTTTTTCAATTTAGGGAGAAGCTACACTTGGCCTGGGCAGGAATGGGATTCCCAAGGTCCTGGGTCCAGAGATTGCTCCAGCTCTGGAACTTAGAAGGGGGCTTTGACCCTCCCTCCCCTCAAGGCTCAGGGATCCTTTTGGGAAAGGAGGCAGAAAGATTGTTAGAGCCAGAGGTGATGGTTATAATTCCAAGGAAACAGTGTCTCCTAGACACAACAGAGCTGATATGTATATGAACTCACAAAGACTGTGGTAACACGCGCAGGCCTGCACAGGTTCAAGCCAGACAGGGGCCCAGTGAGCAGAGGGGAGAATGACTCGGGCTCCCACCCCTAACCAAGAAGCAACTACACCCGAGAGCAGAAGAAGCACCAGTTTTCTCCAGTAGAGTTTCACTGGGTATATTAACCACTCTTTAGGATAGGTCCCATGCCCCAGATTTGTTGGCCAACACAAAACAAAGTCGATGGTATTTTTGTAGAATTTTTATCTCATTTTGCTTTGTTTGGGCATTTTTTTTTGTCTTATTGGTCTTTAGTGTATATATTTTGATTTCCGTTTTTGACATGTGTTTCTTGTTTTGCTTTTGGTTTTGTTTGCTTGGATTTTCTTGTTTGTTTTTTTGAAGGAGAGAGAAAAAAAAAGTTGGGTGGGTTGGAGGTGGGTGGGGAGGATCTGGGAGCAATTTGGGGAGGGGAAGAGATGATCAATATGTTGTATGAAAAAAATTTTCAGTAAGAATTTTTTTTTTAATGTAGTTAAGATTCAAAAGAGGAGGAGGTGTTTGCTCCCGCTGCAGAAGCAGCCTGCCTCAGCTGCCGAGGAGGTCAGGTCATGACTGTCAGCTGCTCTCTGCCATGCGCACCCCTTCAAAGTGTCTGTCAGGCGCAGCTCGCTCTCTTGCTTCTCTCGCTTCTCTTGCCTTTCTCTCTCTTGTTCCTCTTCCCTGTTCTGTCTGTCTGTCTGCCTGCCTCGCTCACGTCCCTTCTCTGACACTGCCTTTTGCTCTACCCCTCCCCCAATAAGCCTCTTGCACTAACTCTGTTGTGTGGTGTGTTTGCTTAGTGGCACACCTTAGCAGGACCCGCCAAAAGGCATCCACTTGCCTTTCTTTAAAAAAAAAAAAATACTTTTAGGAGGAGCTTTGGGGCCCTAGTTCCACCCTAATGTTCTCAACATATGTGGCTCCCCCTAGTCTGACCCCACCAGAATCTCAGTTTCTTTTTCCATTAAAGAACAAGACTGGGGCGGTCTGGGAAAAGGCAGTGCCAGACAGGAGGAAGACTGGGAACCGTGGACCTCTGCAGGGGGCGCCCTCCTCAGCTCAGCCAGGACCTATGCAAGGCAGTCCTGGGTGACTTCTGAAGTCTCTGAAGGGTGGAGAAATGACTGGCGCTGCCGTTGGCCCAAGCTTCCTTCTGCCCACCTGGGATGCCCACCCCTACTTGATCCTCTGGGCTAGTGCGACTCATGCTTCAAGACCCAGGAGCCAGTGGGGCGTGCTGGCGCATACCTGTAACCCAGTACTCGTGAGGCTGCACTGAAAGATCATATGTTCCAGGCTGGCCTGGGCTTACATAAAAAGACTCAGGTGCTGCTTTGCCTGAGAGACAGCCTCAGACCCATCCAGGCTGGCAGTGAGTAGCTGCCTGCCGCGCCCACAATGGATTAAAAACCTGAATGGATTTGCTCGTGGATCTGCCTCCCTCCTTTTAACTGCATTCTCTCTTATGTAAGAAATCATACTTTGACCTATTTTTTTTCTTTCCTTTTTGGTGACAGTGGGGATCAAAGCCAGGGTCTCACATATTCTAGAGAAGTGTCGTACCACCTAGTGACGCCCTAGTCCTACCCACCTTGGTTTTAATCTAGTAACACATTCTCAAGAAAAACTCAAAGGCCAAATGGATTCTATTGGATTCTAAGTGGTGTGGGTGAGGACGAGGGACAGTGGCTTTCTCAAGGAGTTGACCACAAGGACTGTCTTTAATCCAAGTGTGTGGTCCCTGCTATATTTGTTCCTGTGGTCAATAGTTTGCTCCTGTCCCTTAGACTGGAAAGTCTGCTTCCAGGTTCTGGGCGGGTTTTCTCACAAAGACTGACTGTAACAGTCAGTGCCGGGAGGTCCAGTGGGCAGGGAAGGAGGCTAGACTGAGCCTACGGATTTCTTCTCAATCTGAAATCAGCTCATCTGATTTTCAGTCTCTAGATTTGCTCTCAAGCATGGGGCAAGCTTTTCCCAGCTCCTTTCCTCCAGGCAAGGTGGTCCCCCCCCCACTCCCACAGGGCTCAGAGCTTAGACCCAGAACTGGCCACAGTGCCACCCTCCCTGAACTCCCTGGCCTTGGCACACACAGAAGAGGGGGCATGCCTGCCACACGTTAGTTAACTGAGGTCTGCTGAGGGATGAGAAAGTCAGCTTCCTGTGTCCCATCTGCCCATGTGGCTCTCACAAACTCTGGCCAGCCACATCCCTTTCACTAATTTTGGGGATCTCAAAATAGTCCAACTCCCAATCCCCACCCAGTCAGGACTAAGACTGTTACTAGCTCCCAGAGCTAGGGTTGGGTCACTGAGAAGAAGGGCTGGCTTCTCCTTAATGATGTGGTTTCATTCCTTAAAGGCAGACTAAGCACAAATGGAGCCTGGAGTTGGCAAACACCCCAGGATTGGGAGAGGACAGGGGAGAGGCTGGTGCCCTAACGCACACATGGAAAGGAAGGTTTAGACGGTCTTCTTGATCCACAACCCAGATTTCATCTTCCTGGGGCCTTACCTGGTGCAATGAGGGGGTGAGAAGCCACAGCAGGAACTGTCCGGCCGAGCACAGGCCGGCCGTCTATGTTCCCTGGCACGCTGCTGCCACCATCTCCTTTCCTGAGTGGCTCCGTCACACTGTCAGCTATACCAGGCTTGGCACCTGCAGGGGAACCCTGGGCCGTGTTCCTGCCCTGTGGTAGGGCAGGAAGAGACTGGCTACTGCTGGCTGTGGGTTTCAGGGCCAAGCTGGGCAGAACAGGCTGGGTGGGGGTAGGGCCGGAGGCTGCTGCCGCAGGTGTCTGCTGTGTTCGTAGGGTCAGGTTCTGTACCTGAAAAAAGAGGGGCCTGTGAGAGTCCAGAGAATACAGGAAGGAGAAATATCAACACACAAGCAAGAGGAAGTTAGGGTGGATCCAGGACTAGCCAAACACCAAAGGGGGTTGTAAAAGGAGAGACCAAGAGAGAGACAGAGACAGAAAAACACAGCAGACAGGGAAGCACACGGGGGTTTGGGGGTACTTAGGGGCTGAAGGAGGAACCAGGAGCAGGTGGAGTTTATAAAGAACACAGGAAGTATGGCTAGTGATCAGAACTGAATTCTGCCCCGCTGCGGCGGGCGGACAGGGGCTCAGAGGCCAACATCACTCCTGCTGGTACTGTCCCTCCTCCCGATTCGGTCAGAATTGACTGCACACTACTAAGGTGAGGCATGATACGGAAAAAGCCAGGACAAAAAACGGCAGGCAAGCAAAGGACCAGCTTGTCCTCACAACCAGGTTAACGCCAGGCGTTTCCAAGACAGCTACACATTTATTCAGCCCAGTCCCTGGTGCCCTCTGCTGGACACAGGGAGGCAGTGCAGGACTCATAACCTAGCTTCTCCAACCCTTGAGTTCGGGTCCCCATTCTGGAGATGGGGTGGGGAGACGGAGTAAGAGCTGTGTTCTCAGCTCCCACAGGTTTCTACACATAATAGCACCCATGTGTTGCAGCAACAGGCAGGAGGCCAGGACCCACCCCGTTCCTTCTCTCAGCGTGCCCCAGCTCCCAATCCCCACCTGACCGCCTCAGCACACTGCCCTCTGCTGTCTAACTATGTTTATTCAGAGGGGCCAAGGCGGAGGCCAGCTGGAAGGGAACTGAAGAGTGAGTTCAGGTTTCGTTTTGTTTTTTTAATCTACTTCCTAGAAGAGTCCCACCACTCCCAGCACCCCCATGACTACCTGTAGCCAACCTCCTACCACCCTAAGATCTGCCCACCCGCCTTCCCTCCCGCAAGTCCGGGATCCTCACCTGGGCAGGGGTAGGGGGCCGAGCGGGGGAGCCAGTGCTGAGCTCAGGCTGCACAGTAGCGACGGTGGCCGTGGGCGTGAAGATGAGCTGAGGGGACAAAGGAACAGTGCGGCCTAAGCTCCTAGCTACCTGCACCAAGTTACCTGGCTGGGCCTGGAATCACAGGAAGTGAGGCGCCTTTTACCTGCCCAGCGTGGACTTAGCCACAGGGCAGAGTAGTTTAGCCAGGGAGCAGGTGTGAAGGCAGCTAGGCAGATGTGAAAGCAGGGCACGAAGCCTGGAGAAGGCAGGAAGCCCAGGGAAATTGGACATCTTAAAAGGCTTGGGGTGTGACAAACCAAGCCAGACAGGTGAGGGGACAGGGTGCAAGAGCCCTCTGTGAGGACCTCATTCGGAGGGACCCTCAAGTCACCGTCTCCTCAACATCCCGGTGAGTAGGAATGTGAGCAGCTGCCACAGGCCCATTTCCCAGGTCTAAGCTACCTCTGACTCCGGGGCTACATCAAAACAAGAATCAAATCAGGTATGTGTAGTGGTCACTTTCTAGTCAAATTTTTTTTTTTTGATTCAGTGGGGCTGGGGGTGGGGGAGTCTGGAAGCCACAACAGCCGGGGAAGGAGGTGGCCTGGAGCTATGGTGACTGCACCGCATCTGGAGGGTGCAGGTCATGAGCCACCACTGGCTGGACCTCGACCTCGGTGTGGCTGTCTCTGCGTGCACGTGGATAAGCTGGTGTCTGGGCAGGGAACCTTCCCTTCAGCTCAATGGGGACATCTCCTGGCTCATTCCCTCTGTGCTTAGGGGACAGCAGATGGGCAGCAGGACCCCAGTGGGGCACTGAGTAAAGTCAAGTGTGGCTGCCAGTTGGCTGGGGACACAGAAGTCCGTGGGCTGCTGTCGGAGACATTGCCTGGCGAGGGGAAAGTGCCTACAGTGCCAGGCTCAAGACCAGGAAATGTGTGGCAACGAGACTGGAAAAGCTCCGAGCGTGATGCTCAGGCCAGAGCAGCAAAGGCAGGGCGGGGCCACACTGTCTTCAGAATGATGTGTCCAGAACTCACTTTTGGCATGGGGAGCATGAGCTAGGACTTGTCAATCAGAGCCCACCCTGGTTATGTGGTTGCTTCTCAGTCTGCTGTTGTCTGACCTAAGGACTCTTTAGGGGCAGGTACGAAGGCGCGATTGCAGGCATGCCCGTGCCAGCCCTGGTATGTTCTGCACAAATAAGCTCACCTGGCCCTAACTAGAGTGGGGCAAGCTGAGAGGCCCCAAGTTAGAGGACTGCCATGGGAGACAGCCACCTCTGTGGGGCGGCTCAGCTAGCACCCGTGTCTCCTCATCTCTGCGTTCCAGGCACGCATCTGGGCACGCATCCTGCACTGTCTGCCTAGCTAGTTCTGAGAAGAGGAGGGAAGCGAGGCACCACGGGTGACTTTCCCTGGCTCCATCTTGGATCTGACCCTTCCTGAGCCCTATGGCCTCCCATCAGCCTTTGGGCTTCTTCCGTCCCCTTCCTCGTGCTCCTGGTTCTCAGCATTCTCCGTTCCCCATCTCTAATCTCCCAGTTCCCCCTTTCCCGACCATGTCCCCGCCCGGGAGCACACCCAGGCTGCACATGCTCACCATCTGAGCTCTGAGGTACATCTGTGCTTGGCTGGCAGTCAGGGCAGGAGCGGACGTGTTGCCTAAGAGCACGGCCTGCTGGGCGAGGCCCGAGGCTGTGGCTGAATTGACGCTCTGTGCCCGGTTGATGAGCTGGGCCGTGGCAGGCGATGCTGCCAGGTTGAGCTGATGAGAAAGACATGCACATTAGGAAACAGGAGGCCTGAGGCAATGGTGTCCCCTCTGTTTTTTGCCTCCCTCTTCTGTTCTACGGCCTATGCTGCACCCTTCAGGACCAGCTCCTGCTTCTGGCTCTGTTCCTCTGACTCTGCCCCACAGCTGGCTGAGATGCACAGCTGCAGGGAGGACCCTGTGGTGCAAGCACAGAGTCAGCAACAGAGCCGGGACATCAGGAAGATCGTGGGGTGCTAATATCAGAGCCACAAAGAGCACCTGGATTTTTTTTTTTTCTGACAAGAAGAACAGATTCCAGCTGTGACCCTACATGGCTAAGGACTTCCCTCGACTAGATCCAGGAGCAGGGAGCATCTTAGGCAGGAGCCAGGCTACGGATGTGGACTCTGCCTGCCATTCTCATGCCCTACTCACTGAAGGAGATTGGGTGGGAGCCTGTGAGGACACACTGCTGCCGGAAGTGCTTCCTTGTCTGCTGGCCACCAGGCTTGCCTGAAAAAGAACAAATTCTGGTCACTAGTGTCATCTACCTCAGTCATTCATGGGCTTATTTTCCAGGAAGTGCTCTGGATAGTGATCAGGGGAGCAGCCCTTAGGGCCTAACCCCATTTTCCTCATCCACATGGGCCTTAGGCATGGTCCTAACCCCTTTTCCTTATCCACATGGGCCTTAGGCATGGTCCTAACCCCTTTTTCCTCATTTACATGGCCTTCAGCATGGTCCTGTTTCTCTCATAAACAACCAGTAATAACCAAATCTACCAGGAGGAGCCACTGAGAGCACTGGCACCCTGACGGTTGGCTATCACCAGTGCCCGGCAACCAACTCCAGCTCTCTGTCTCTCCAGCCCACCCACTCCATCTCATGAAGTCCATGGCACCACGTGAGAGTTTTGCACACTGGCACGTACAACCTGTCCCTCTCCTCTGGCCATCTGCTTCCAGACAGAAGTGTCACCCGCACAGTTACTTCAGCAGAGAGAGCTTCCCTCCCATCTGATGGAGGAGCAGCCTCCTGTCCTTGCTGCAGGCCACTCTCTTTGCAACGCAGACAAAGGGCTTGCTTTCTTACACAAGGGTTCACAGCACCCTTGCCTGACATTAACTTTGCACACAGAAGGTGCAGAAAAACCACTGTGTCAGGTGAAGGAATGAATCCACCAGTAAACGCATGTCTCCCTCAGTGGAAGGAGAGCATCCGCAGCTAGGCAGGCCTCTGGATAAGTCACTGAATGGGCTCACTCAGCACTTCCTGGGCCAGCAGGTGAGAAACCCCTGTTCCACTTGCCAGCAATAGGCCTCGGTGTCTGTTTCTCACCTGCTAAAGGTCACGTGGGGACAGCACCTGCTTCTTGGGGGCTTTGTGAGGGCCCTGAGAGGAACGGGGAGGCAGGGAGATGAAGTGCTTTCTCTCGTAGAACTCCCGCATTACCATCTAGTTCCCAAACCCGCCTGGGCACCGGGGCTGCCCGTCACTCACCTGCTGCACTGCCGCCAGGCTCTGGAGCTGCGCACTGCTGAGGTGGTGCTGCTGCTGCAAGGCCGCCGTCTGCAGCATGAGGTGCTGCTGTTGTGCAGCGTACATCTGCTGCAGGTACTGCGCAGCCGTACTGGGCTGCCTGTGCAGGGCCTGCTGGATCACCTGAGAAGTGTGGGGTGGGTGGGGGGACACAACAGGAGTGTCAGAGTTTTACATCTGCCTGTCTCATCTGTTGGACACCTGTCTCCAGCTCCTGCCTGGCAGGGTGCTTTGCCTCAGCTGCCAGTACCCCGCTGCTCAGCCTGCTCGGCGGGAAGTACAGCCTCCCGTGCCAGCCCCAGGACTAAAAACACTCAAAGACATTTTCCTCCCTTCTTGGCCATCTCTTTCATGGGATGCCATCTCTTTCATGGGAGGCCTGTGCAGGCCCTATCTCCGCTCCCCCAATCTCTGGTCCTAGGGTTGCCCCTGACCAGCAGAGACTGGTAGAGGGTTTCTGGTGAGGATCTCTCTGAAGTGGCTCCAGGGCTCTTGGCTAGCAGGCAGATGTCACAGATTCCCCAGAACCCCATGCTCTGCTGCGCACATTTCCCCATTCCCTTCTTCGGTGCACCCTGCTCCGAGACCCTGATATATGAACTCTGTCCTTTTGATCCCGCTGTCCTCAGATTCATCCTGTTCTTACTCCCTCACTAGGCCTGCTTCCCACTGCAGTAGGTGAGACTCTCTGGCTCCTCCTCAAGAAGGGGTCAGGAGGAACCCCAGTGGTTCTGCATGGGTGCTGAATACAGACCCATCAGAGCAGAAACCCCAACAGCCTTTTGCCAGAGTTCTGGTGAGCGACAGGAGGTGGACCTATTTGACCCAAATGTTAAAAATAGGAGCTGAAGACTCAGGTTTGAAGGGCAGGGGAAGAGGCTGGGATGAGAACAGGAACTGCAGCTTGATTAAGTGTGAAGCAGAGATAACTGGGAGAGGTGAAAGTCTGGAGTGTGGCCTGGTGTATAACAGAATCCCCAGACTTCCCACTTTCTGCTGTGGCTTCTCCCCCATTCATCCTTCTGGACCTAAGACCAACACAGCATGAGGTCGCTTGTCTAGTTTATCCAAACTGCAACAGCAGAGTTACTTGGAGTAAACATTTCTCAGGAGTAGTGGTTTCTCTATTCTGCCCTAGCTGCAAGGATGCCCAAAAAGAAACTATCGTGACTAACACCGAAGGGCAAAGGCTACCTGCGCTAGGTTTCTAGAGAGTTAGGTTCTTCTTTCATCACAGTGGTAAGTTGTTACCTCCTCTGAGACTTCGTTTTATCAAGCATGAACCTGTGCCTAACTACAAGCCATTTTTTTTTTTTTTTTTTTTAGTTTTTTGAGACAGGGTTTCTCTGTAGCTTTGGAGCCTGTCCCGGCACTAGCTCTTGTAGACCAGGCTGGCCTTGAACTCCCAGAGATCCGCCTGCCTCTGCCTCCCGAGTGCTGGGATTAAAGGCGTGCGCCACCACTGCCCGGCTACAGCCATTCTTATATGAAGATACATGTGGTCAGCCACGGTGGTTCGTGCCTGCAATCCCAGCTTTGAGAGCCTGAGACAGGAGGATCACTATGAATTCTAGACCAGCCTGGACTGAATAGTGAGTTCCAGGCCAGTCTGGGATACAGAGTGAGAACCTTTCTCAAAATAACAACAAAGATAGATATGGAAGCTAGTTCCAGGCACGTGACATAACAGGTGGTGTACAGGATCACAGCCACATTTTGGGACTGTGTCTAGCTCCCTGGTGGGTCTCACAGATAGCACTTGGAAAACTTCGGGGAAGAGGTGATAGAAAGAGGTGATAGAGCCTCAAAGACTAGGGATTGTTTGGGGTCACCTGTCTTTGAAAATCTTAAATGTGTGTATGTGTGAGCATATGTATGTGTGTGTATGAGTATTGTGTGTGCTGTGTATGTGAATGTGTACTGTGCAAGTGTTGTGTATATGTGTGTGTGTGTATTGTATATATGCACATGTATTGTGTATTGTGTGTGTGTGCAGGTGCATGCGTGTTTATGTGCATGTGTTGTGTATGTATGTGTGCATATGTTCTGTAGGGTGTGCATACAGGTGCATGTGTGTGTATGTGTGAGTGTGTGTACTGTGTATGTGTGAGTGTGTGTTTTGTATGTGTAAGTGTGTGTATTGTGTACATGTGGTGTCCGTGCGCGCACACATGCGCGCGCATGTGACTGTGTATAAGGAAACTTGAGGTCAATGTCAGGTGTCATCCTGGATCACTCCCAACCATGTTCTCCCCTTCTGAGTCAGGGTCTTTCACTTCTGGAGCTCACTGGTTAGGCTAGGTGGCTGGCCAATGAGCTCCGAGGATTCACCTGTCTCCATCCCTCCCCCCGCCCTCCCCCCCCCCCGCCAGAAACACTGGTGTTACAGAGTTTCCTTAAAGTGGGTGCTGGGGACCCAAGCTCAGGCCTCCATGTTTGCATAGCAGGCATTCACTGCTGAGCCGACGTCGCAGCCCCTTACAGTTGTCCTTTAGGGGGCAATGGCCACTTAGACGGCCAGCCTTGCTTTCGGCTGAGTGACTCCCAGTCACCTTGCTTTGCTTTACTTGTCTGCCCTCAACGCCTTCACACTTCTGTTCTCCACAGACAACACCCTCACCATCCCTCGGGGAGCCAGGCTCTTCTGATCTAAGTTCTCTCTCGGCCTCCTGTGTTGGACCCATCTAACATCACTTCCCCCCTTTTAATCATGCACAAGTCTGTACCCACTGGCCCACTCCCTCTGCCCATCTGGAACTGTCCTGGCTTCCTACCAGACCACGCCAGCGCTCCTTCTGGGCAGCCTTGTCGATGAAGGGACATAATCCCAGGACAATTACGGTTTTACCTGCACAGTCTGCCGGTCAGGAATACCACTGTACACAGAAATCTGGGGTGCAGGGGGGCGGCCACTGCCACCACCGCTGCTGCTGCTGCAGCCGCTGCTGCTACTGGTCCCGCCGGTGTTGCTGGTGGCACTGGCCCGACTGGATGTGTGGGAGACTGGCAGCTCGTTCTCCATGGTCTATGAGGGGCAGTCAGGACACTCAGGTGGCAGAAGAGCAGGTGGGTGCTGGGGAGGAAGGGAAGGGAATGGGAAGTTAGCAAATGTTTGTCACACATGCACAAACATCTGGCCCTCCGTGCCCTGGGCTTCTGAATCTGTGACTTCAGTCACCTTGGATGGAAAACACTTGGGAAAAAAACTGTCTGAATGAAACGCGTGAACCCTTCTCTTGTTAGTCTCCAAATAACGCAGTGAGCCTACTCAGAATTTTTATCTTGGAAAACATCTGGGGCTTATTTAAGACACATGGGAGAGTTACATGGGTACATGCATTTGTGTAAGGGACTTAGTCATCTGGGTGGGCAGCCTGAGAACGGTCCTCCTGAGGATAAGCAAGCGAGACTGGCCAGACACACCAGCTTTCCAAGCGACTGCCACGGCCACTAATGAACTCAGGGTTTTTGTTTTATTTTGGTTTGACTTTTAGAGATAGACTCTCTATTGGCAGGCCCCTGCTGGTCTCAAACTTGCAATCCTCCTGTCTCCACCTTCTCAGTGCTGGGATTCTGTGCATGCAGCCCTTGTCTGGCTCTGAACTGAGGCTTTGAGTCACACTGGCACCCAGAAGAAAAGGGCCAGGCTGGGTCCTTTAGGGGATTTTGAAATTGGTTGTGTCTGGTTCTAAAGCCTAGGGCATGTGCCATCTGCCAGAAGAGATAAAACTAGTAATGGGGGAGGATTTCTGATGTGTTCTCCAGGGGCCACCTCACACCTGCCAACCTCTTTGTCTTTGGGACTGATAAACTGAACACCAGAATTTACACCAGGTACACACAGCTCAGGCGGTGTAAGAAGTGGGATGAAAACCCTCTAGAGAGCAGAGAAGAGCCGAATCAGAGGTGAGGAGCTGACAGAAGTAGTTTCTTTGTTTTGTTTTTTCAAAGGCCAAGTGCCTGTCTGCAAACTGTGCCTGTGACCTGGGTCACCCAGCAGATCGTCTGTTTTTACTGCCGAGGGGCCCTTGCCCAAGAATTCCTCTGCCCTGACCTAAACTGGAGCCAGGCTTCACCAGGGCTACTCGCTCATTAAGAACACTTGTGGGTGATGATGAGGGAGATGCAAGGGCCAACAGTCTAGCTAAATCAGCGGGTACGGAGCTACGGCGCCTGGCTCTGTTGAGATCCATCTTATCTGTGTTCCAGGAACAAGAAACCAGGCTGATGAGAAGCAGCACGAAGCCCTGTTCCCGGCCTTGCAGAGACCAAAAAACCAGCTGTCAAATGTAACTTAAAATTTTGTTTAGGGCTGGAGAGATGGCTCAGAGGTTGAGAGCATTGCCTGCTCTTCCAGGGGTCCTGAGTTCGGTTCCCGGCAACCACATGGTGGTGGCTCACAACCATCTGTAATGAGGTCTGGTGCCCTCTTCTGGTCTGCAGGCATACATGCAGACAGAATATTGTATACATAATAAATAAATATTTAAAAAAAAAAAAAAAAAAAAAAAAATTTTTTTTAAAAAAAAAATTAACTTGTGGATGCATGTGTGTGGTGGCCCTACATGCATGCTTGTTGTTTTCCAGGATGTGGAGGTCCAAGGGTGATGTTGGGGATCTTCTTCATTTCTCTTCACCATGCATAAGGAGGCAAAGGCTCTCACTGTTTGGCTGGTTTGACTAGCCGGATTGCTCCAGGAATTCCCTGTCTCCTCATCCCACAACGTGGCAAGTTACAGGCAGGCATTTGTACAGGTCCTAGGGATCTGAGTTCGAGTCATGACGCTTCCCCTGCTGAGCCATCTTGTCTCCTCATCTCCCTTATCTCCAGCTCTCTACTGTGATCTCAAATAAACCAGCAAATGCCAGGCGGTGGATGCGTACGCCTTTAATCCCAGCACTTGGGAGGCAGAGGCAGGCGGATCTCTGTGAGTTCGAGACCAGCCTGGTCTACAAGAGCTAGTTCCAGGACAGGCTCCAAAACCACAGAGAAACCCTGTCTCGAAAAACAAACAAACAAACAAACAAACAAACCAGCAAATGACAGCTCTCTCCAAACACAGGCTGCCCAGCAGGGTCCTCATCTCCCTTTCCCTAAACGGTGACCAAAACTTGCATTCAGCTCACACTCTTAAGACATCTTAGCTGAAGCATTTGCAAGAAGACAAATGAGAAACAGGCAGACACTGGGGAGGAGAGGATGCTCAGGTCCTGGGTTTGGCTTCTCGTCTCTGCTTTTGGTTGAACGGGTGCTGTAGGTGTGTTTTCAGGCCTGGTGGGCAAATGCTAGCACTATTCCTCTGTGGAAGTGGGGCCAGCGAGAACAGCATGGCTCCCACGCCCTTAGCCACCAGGGGACACAGCTGTCTCCTCCCATTGCTGGTCAGTGCCCACACCTTCTCTGTTGGTCTTGCTTGTAGGTTCTCACGTCAGCTCCTCTGTCTCACTTGGCTTTGCTCCCAGCCCTCTGTCCATCTGTGCCCACACTCCCCTCTGTCCCCACTCATCCTGTCCTGTGTCCTCGGTCTGCACACGCCCCTCTCGCTGTGCTCTCTGGGATAAAGCATGCTCCCCGATTCCTGCTTTTCCCTTTTGGATGGATCCTGCCCACTAATGAGCCCCTCCCCACCAATCTTGATCTCTCCGCTTTCTCCAGCCCCGTTGCCCCTTACTTCCCACCAAGCTGCAGCTGGTGGGCTCAGGATTATCAGGACCTGAAAAGTCTTGGACACCTTGCAGCTTTGCGGCCTGGACTCACTGCTGAGGTTACTTCTCTGTCCCTGTCCCCCAGATGCCTTCCTCCTTCCGGTTGTCTTAACCAACTCTTCAGATCAGCAGCCCAGCGTGAGTCCCAGGGAACAGCATGGGATATGGCTTCCTCTAAGTCCTCCTGCCCCTCTGTATTCAACCAAATTTCTCTCAGGCCACCCAGCTGGAGGGCCACTCACACACGTGGTGCTTGCCTCTGTCGCACACTCGCAATGGACTACTGCCAGGAAGTCACTTGCTTGGGGGTCTGCCTCCTGCACCCCATCATGTCACACGTACACACACATGCCTGAGGGTCCTTCTGCTCACTACGAGTTTAGTTTCCGCTTTGCCTGCAGAAATCTCCCACTTGTTTCAAACATTAGCCATTTGTGAGTTAATCACACCTTACGGTATCTACAGTATCCATAGAGATGACTGAGCACCGCCTCCCATTAAACTCTACAGTAGATGCTTCAGGGCTAATCAAGACCACTATTTCCGGCAGTTATTAACATCCCAGCTTAGTCAGTAAGAAAGGGACTTAAGCCAGGTTTGGTGACACACACTTGGAATCCCCATACTGGTGGGGGGGGGAGGCAGGAGGATTGCTATGAGTCTAAGGTCAGTCAGGGTTAAATGGTGACTTTCGGGTTAGTTTGGACTGCAGAGGAAGACTCTGTCTCAAACTATAGATGCAGACACACACAAATGGGGAGGCAATGTCTAATTTATCTAAGGTCATCGCAAAACTGACATTCTACAAATAGGTATGACTTCAAAGCAGGTCCCTGCAACTTCAGGTGAATCTGACCCGGCCACTGTTTCGGTGACACCGGGACCAGTCCACGTCAGAACATACCAGAGCAAGTAGCCAAGATGTCTAGACTGAACCCTAATTACTAACGTTCACCAGATATTTACACACACAACCTCTTTATATCATATATGAGTATAATACATACATGATATTATTTATGCATGTGTACACATCAACCAGTTCAAGAACTCAGTACCACAATTTCCCTTGCTTTCCTAAGCAAGGCCAAGGCCTAGTTTCTGAGGACAGAATGACTTTCTCGAGGGCACATGGCTTGGATTCTCCTCCAGGATCCTGGGCAGCATCCCCAGCCAGCCATGGTAATGGAACCTACTCGGCCAGGGGCCTGGAGCTCACCCTGAGGTGAAACCAGCAATGAGCTGGTCTCCTCATGAGCCTCGGGTCGTGAATTTGGGAAAGAATTCAAGAGTGGAGCACGGCAGAAGCTTCCCGCCTCCTGTTCCTCTGGTTTGTGTGGCAAAGCCGTCACATCTCGGCGCTCACACCTCCTTCCTGCCTCAGAGCTCTGGGCAGGTGGGAAGAACAGGAGGCTTCCTGGAGTGTTAGCCAGAGCTACTGACATGTCTGTCTGAGAACTCCCATTAAGGCCTGCTGCCACAGGAGAAATTGGAATCCGTAAATTTCACAGCACCTAGGCTTTAAACATTTATCCACTCCTACTCAATTTCCTTTTACTTCCTACTCTCATTGCCCGTTTCTTCCTCCTAATGACTGCCTTATTTCTTTCCAAGGCCACCCACCCCTGTGGACTCCCACTGTGAACCACAGCCAGTCTCTCTGATGGCTGACAGCCAGAACAAGAAATCTGTTTTTCCCTAGTTCCAACTCACTGTGTGGTTCTGTGTGAGCCTGAGCTCCAAAGGCTGCAATTCCTGTCTCAGTTGATCCTCCCTCCCAACCACAAGGGACCACTTTGAAGGATGTGCTGACTGGAACTGGCTTCGATAGCGATCTTATTACAGGTCTTGGCCGCCCACAGGGCCCGAGACCCTGGCAGCTGGAGAAACGCTATGGTCCTGCCCTTTCAGGAGCCGCCAAGTCTAGGAAACACTAGGCCTTTGTCCCCAGGGTCGGGGAAATCCATTTGCTGTGGATTATGGCTGTGATAGCGTCCCAGAGAAGCAGAGGGGAAAGATACTGAACACAGCTCCTCAAGCCGAGAGAGCCCATGGGTCCAGTGGAGTGAGGCTTGCTAATGGAATTAGGGCTTGGCAGGAAGGGGGAGGGCTAGTGAGCCATCATGGCTGCTCCCAGGGTCAGCGTATCGGCCCGTGTGCTGAGCCTGAAAAGGCAGCATGGAGGGTGCCTCCCCTTGAGGGAGAGGACATTAAGAGAGAATTGGGAGCTGGGGAAGACTTCCTTCTGCCTCCGAGTTGCAGCATGAATGTCACAGTGCTCGGACAGCAGTGTGAAGTCATGGAGACACTGGGGGAGCTCAAACCTCACCGCTCCCTCCTGACCCCCATCCTCAGCTACCTGCCCTGTCTCTCAGAAACTGGGGTAAAGAGGACTGGGGAATGGCTCAGTGGGTTAGCATGAGGAGAAGAAGTGGAACCGCAGAACTTAAAAGGCTGGATGCGTCTGTGTGCACTGGGCATCCCAGCAATGAGTGGTGGGGTACAGAGGTGGTAGGATCCCGGGGCTTACTGGCCAGCTGCCTAGTCAAACCAGTGAGAGACCCTGTCTTAGAAAATAAAGTGGAAAAGCAATCAAGGAAGACACCTGGTATGAACATCTGGACTCCACATGCATGCGTGCACTCGTACGCACGCACGCAAACACACATGAGCACATACACACATGGTGAGGGCAGGTAATCAAGGAAAATAAAGCAAGAGAATTGTTGAAAGGCAACAAAGACAGATGTGAAGGAAGACCCCCTATTCTAGGAATGCAAATAATGGTTTCATAGGAGAACACAACAGCGTACACTTCTTACAGACGGTCTTCCTGACGGGGCCTGCCTATTTCCTGGTACCTTATAGAAGGCAGCTTCTGTCGAGCATTTATACTCCAGCCTGGTGCTGATCTGTTGAAGAACGCGGAGAAGAAAGAGAAAGATTTGATCTCATGTGCAGACACATTAGGGGGAGGTCCCGCTGGGTCAGGCTGGAGACTGAGGTGTGAGGGTGGGTTTGTCTTGGCTCAGACAGCTGTAGTCTCACTGCCCTGAGGCGGGGAAGTTGACAGAGTGGTGAGAAGAGGCCAAGACTGGAGTGCATTACTGTAAGCCATGCAGGAAACCAGAGGGAGGAGCCCGGCTCACGACCACTCCATCTCAGAATTCCAGTCCCCTGAGAGGTCAGCTGTGCTCTCCGAGGTCAGACCACCTTGCTGGTCATGGCAGTCCTAAGAGTACTGAAGTCTACTGTCTGCTTTAACCCTGATGACTGAACAAGGTCAAATGGAGCCTGCAGAAAAGTTACAGAGATACACACCACAGTTTTGTCACCATGAGGGCTCTGTGTGCTTCACCTCCGGGGCTCCTAAAATGTGGCCTTGAGCAAGCTCTTCAAAAATGTCAGCTTCCAGGCCCCACTTCAGACCTACAGAAGCAGAAATTCCAAGACTAGGGTTTAGCAACCTGTTTCCTGGTCATCCATGAAGGATCTCTGATGCCCAGAAGTCTGAAAGAAACTGTAAGAAGACCACTCTAAGACTCTAAGAGAGGAAAAAGGAACGGCCATGTGCATATGAAGTTCCTCAAAGAGGGGGCTAAAAGTTAGACAATGAGAAGAGAGGGGAAGACGTTAAGAGTATCTCCCCTGATAAAAATCAAAAAGCACCTGCATAAAGAAGGGGTCTGTGCCGGCCACCCTCAGAGACCTTTCTGGAAGGCGGTGGGTGCAGCTTTCAGCATTCCGTTTTCACCATGCCCTCTGTGCCCCACCTCCTGGTCCAAATCTGCTTATCCCGTGCCAGTTGGTCACAGTGTCTGTGCTTCCCAGAGCCCAGCCTTGGCTTGGTGTGTCTTCACCCGACCTTTGTCACACTTAGTTCGTGTGTGTGTGCTCATAGGCACACTGTGGGGTCAGAGGACAACTTGTGGGTCTCAAGGACTGAACTCAGGGCGCCAGGCTTGGTGACAAGTGCCCTTACCCGCCGAGCCATCTCACTGGTGTCCTCACTCTCTTTGATTTGCCCCAGCGGGCACTGACTGGTATTTTCATTTATACTGAAATTACCATTTACACTATGGCTGGCCAGCAACAGCGGATGCTTGCTGAGTGAAGAAGAAACAGGCTGGAAGCCCTGCCTGCTGGTACACTTCACTCTTGACGAGAGCGCTCGTCCAAGTGAGACTCCAAGACACCCTTGTCACTGTTCTGTGATCTCGACACTTTTGAAACTCTGACTCAGCAGGGACACATTTACTCAAAATTGTTCAGTCTCAATGAACAGGACTCGAATAAACTCATATCAACTTGGGAAAGGAGTAAGAAGGAACAGAGGAAGGAGATGTTGACGTGATGGCTGTGGAGACCCAGGCCCTGTGACAGGCACGCACAGGAGAGCCTGGTCAGACAGCCTGGGGTCAAGCCCCAGCCACACCATCTGTTAGCTGAGCTTGAAGCATCTGCACAGGCGGAGACAACATCCTACTTCACAGACTCTGCCAAAAAGAACCAAAATGCATAGACCCGGGAAACATTTTTTAGACAAAACCCACAGCAATTCAGTATGCTATGAGTTCAGAGATGGGAGAGTCGAGAACGGTGAAAAAGAGAACTAACGGGACACAGGCATATAAATGCACCCTGGCCACGTCGCCCTTCTTCTGCCTCATGAACAGGGAGTAAGCAGCATAGACTTCACGCTTGTTTTAAAGAGTGCATATATTTTTGAGACAGGGTTTCACTGTGTAGCCCAGGGTGGCCTGGGACTTGCTATCTAGATCAGGATGGCCTTGAACTCAGAGCCACCAGCCTCAGCTCAAAGGCATGCACCACCACACCCGCAAGAGAATAATATCTGGAGGGCAGTAAAGAACCCAGCGCAAGTGGGCACTGGGTCCCAGCCTTGCTCATGCCGGGCTGGTGCTAGACCACTGAGCTCCACCCCCAGCTTGCTTTGTGAGAGGCTCCCCAATTGGCTTTGTGCTCACTCTGTAGCTCAGGTAGGCTCTGAGCTTACAACCATCCTGCCCCAGTCTCTGGAGTGGCAACCATTACAGATCTGTACACTACCATGTCTGGCTAGAGTCAAGCTCATCCATCCATCCATCCATCCATCCATCCATCCATCCATCCATCCATTCATTTATGCGTATGGGTGTTTTGCCTGCATGTACGTATGCACAACTTATGTGTCTGGTGCCCACAGAGGCCAGAAGAGGGCATCAGATTCCCTAGAATTGGACTGTTGCGAGCTACCATGTGGATGCTGGGAATCTTCCTCTGGGAGAGCAACCAGTGCTCTGACCTGCCACCTCTCCAGCCCCCTAGAGAAAATCCTTTATGCTATATCAGTTATTTGTTTCTTAAGTAGTCCTAGTAGAACTCTACATTTTTGGGACTTGAACACAGAAATCTTAGCAGCTGAGGCGATAGAAGACTACTATGAGAATCTCTCCATATTGAATCTCCATAGGTTGTATATGTACACGCATGTGCACATACACACACGCACATGTGTACACAGGGCACATGCATGCACACACATACACACATGTACATGTGAACACACATACATGCATACACACACCCCAGTCCAAGGTAAACTGAAAACATGCAAGAGTGTGGTGCACATGCGTGCGCATGGGCTCATGCACAGTGTCACAATGCTCTCATGAACATATGTGGGCTGAGAAAGGAGGAAAGCGAGAGATTGGAAGCTAGTCGCTTAGGTTTCTAATGCCATGCCTTCCGCTCGCAGCGCTTCCGATGTGTAGAGTGGAGATTGCTCAGTAAGTGTTCTTAGGGTTCCTGCTCACGCAGTGGCTGTAGAAAGACACTACGTCACACTACACATTACACTACAGACAGGTGAAATTTGGGCTTCCTTCCTCCGCTCTCCTTCCAGTCTCTGACTACTTTGGCTCAGCCCACTTGCTAGAGGATTCAGACAGCCATCCGAAGGGGCTTTCTCCAGCTCTGTTTTGCCTCAACAACTTCTCGTGCCAGGTGGTCAAGTCCTGGGATCAGAAAGCAATTCCAGAGGGCAGAGGATGTGGCTCAGTTGGTACAATGCTTCCCCAGCAAGCAGAAAGCCCTGGGTTCAATCCCCAGAAACTGTCTTGGCTACAGAGAGTTCACACACACGTACATATACATTTTTTGAAAAGCAAATCTCTAAAGATTAATGAAATAAATTAATATTTCAGAATGCTTAGGTCCACCTCTTGGGACTCTCCATCCCCATTTGTCCCAAATAATGGCCTTTAATCGCCATTACTATTCCTACAAGTCCAGTAGGCCTGTGCTCTACTGTGACCACCAGCCTTTCTCTAAGCACATTTGTTGGCTTTACTGAGATCACGGGGCTATGTCCGTTTCCTGTACTCCTAAGGACTCTCTCCTCTCTGCAGAAGGATGGATCCAAATGGGTAGAAGCAACATCTCACCCTTTCCTGCTGCATCTAACTCTAACCTCCTTCCTTTCTCATGGTTATAAATTGTAAGCTGTCAGTCTTGACTGAGGTCTCCAGGATGAGAGGAAGGGAGACTACAGTGGTTAGGAAGCAGAACGGGGGCAACTTCCCTGAGTGAGGCTGTTTTTCCCTGTGGCGCTGTCTAAGCAGAGCTGGGCGGTCCAGGGAGGTACAGTTCACAAGGCAGCTCCTCCAACACTGGTGTGATGTGACTTCCCGAAGATGCTTTGCTGGACTCCAGGAATGCACCTGGACGAGCTGTAGGCGCCTACAGTTTCTAGCTCTGCCACATAGCAATGCTTTAAAGGCTAATACTGTTAGTTTATTTCTCAAGGTGCGGGGCAGGCCCTTACTGGGTTTACTTAACAAAGAAAAGAGAGAATTCTGTCAGTATGAACTCCCTGGTGCTCACCATCCACTTACAAGGGAGGCAATCGCCATCCTCGCACATGGATGGGGCAGCCAGGAGGCAGCCCAATAGGAGAGCTGATTTCCTTCATCACCATCCAACCAGCTCACTCACTAACTCATTTATCTTTTCCTTATTTATTAAACACTCATTATGTACTTGGTACTGGATAGAAAACAAAAGTGATTGATTCTGCTCTCTCGACGATTATCAAGTGATTGATAAAAGATGAATCCATAAATTTATCAGGGGTTAGAACACTCGAGGCTTCCCCCCCCAAAAGGGCCAGATAGTATGTAAGCTGCGCTTTGCAGGACACATGCAGCCTCTACTGAAATTCTCTTTCCGCCTACCCTCCACTTAAAGGCCCAAGTTCCGTTATTCAGCCCGAAGGCTCTCCACAAGGTATTCAAAATAATTTTTAGTTCAATCGGCTTAAGTTTTCTTTCAGGAGGGTTTTTCAGAGACACTGGAGCCAGGAAGAATCACTGCAGGTGGGGGTCATGCTGTTACACATCACCCGGCTAGTCTCAGAGCAGAAATTTGCTGGGTGGTCACTGTCACTTAGGAGCTAAATGAAAACACCAACTTTCTGGTCCACAGTGGTTCTCAGACTTGAGCATCCATCAGCATCACCCAGAGAGTTAAACCACTGGCAAGTCCCACCCCCAGAGTTCAGAAGTGGCCATCCAGGGGCCAAGATAGAGACTGTATGAGCAAGCTGACCTGAGAGATAAGGGAAGTCACCATCTGGGACAGAGGCTTTGCGGGACACAAGAGAGGGCTTTGAGTCCTGCAGCTAAGGAAGGCTGTTCCTCTCAGGAGGCTTTGAGTCTGCTTGGGCAAGGCTTTGGGGGGGGGGTGAGTCTGGAAGGATTTTCCCTTCAGCATCTGGGATGTTGGCACTCATCCTGTCTGGTTTCTCAAATATTTGCATATTTTTAAACCACGCCTACAAAACAGCCCCTACGTGATATGCCTGGGATTGTATCCTTTGATCAGTTAGAGAACGAACAGCAATGCTTCTAATTTAGCATTTACATTAAAAAGATTCTTCAAACAAACAAACAAACAAACACAAAAACAAAACCCAGATGTGGTGCTCAGAGAGGAGGTGGAGGGAGAAAGGAAAGAAGCGGGAATGAGCGCAGAGGCAGCTCAGAGGGCGCTGTGGACATCCCTAGAACAAGAAGTCATTAATCTGGTAGACAATGAATGACCAAAGGCAATTAGCTCGCCTGGGGTCCTAGCAAGCCAATGAGGTATGCAGCACGGCTTTAGAGGGTCTCGGGGACGGGCAGGGTCATTGCTGGGGAATGGAAAAGAAGGGCAACGCAAGGGAGATGGAAAGGCCACCTGGGGCTACCATTAAGGGAAAGGAAGGGGCTCCGTGTTAATATCAGACCTTGCGCGCATCCAGGAATGGCTATACCCTTGCCAGCCTCTACTCACGGTTATGCTTGGACACAATCTTGAAAACGAACTAGGTGCTTCAGTTGTGTGCGTGTACACACACACACACACACACACACACACACACACACACACACACCCCTCATCCACCTGCCAAGTCTAACCCGGCAGAGGGACAGGCTGAGAACTGCCTGGCTGAGCAGGACACTGGTGCAGTTAAACAGACAGTTCCCAACTTCAGCTGAAGACCTTCCCTCCACATTCCACAGCATGCTCGCTTCTCCGCCACATGCCTCGTTCACATGCGCGTTCCCACATCGGGCTCTTCGCAGACACTCGAAAGCCAGGCGAATGGATTCTCCCTTTCTAGACACACTCTCCAGACACCTTCCCTCGTTCACCCTCGCGCATCCGCACATGAGACATGCCTGCTGCATTTGTAAACCACTTCAAACATCAGAGTTGCTTCCACAGCTTCTGTCCAGGCTGTCTGCAGGGCCCTGCCAGCTTTGCTGTTCTCACAGAAATTCTTTCTTACAAATATTAAAGGAGAGAGGAAGAAAAAAAGGGAAATGGACCAATATTGGCATGACTGCATAAAGGGCCCAGCCCAAAGCTGATTGTCCTACCGTGGGGTGCAGGTTTGTGGCTGTGCTGTCCCCGCCTTCAAGACCATCCCATTTATCTCTCTTTGTTCCACTCCCTCTCTCTTCCTGCACAACGCTGCAATCACACACATACTCTGGGTTGGGGGGAGGACAGCCTAATTTCCTGATGATTATGTTGTTACCTAGCAACAGCCAATCAGGGGCCTTGCTTTTTGTCTGCAGTATTTCATGCAAATAGTTTGGAGAAATTGCAGGGTTACACAGGCTGCTTAGTCTGTCTTCTCAGGGGACACATTACAGAACACAACCAACCCAAAGGGGGACTGCTGGAGCTAGGCACATGCGTGAGAGTGCAGGCTGTCTGATTATGCCTGGTACAGAAGGCATAGTTCTGCAGGGAATCATGGGGCCACAAACTTGGGAGAGTGGCTGAGCAGCAGCTATCCTGACCCTGGATCTCAAAGCCCATGATCTGGCCCAGGGCACACCGACCCCAGAGACCCCTTGCTTGCTCCCCAGCAGAGCAGAGCAGTCTCCTGCAGAGGGGTTGTTTGTGGAGGGATGTATGTTTACACATTCACAAGCCAAGAAACTTCTGTACTGCAAAAAGGTGGTGCCAACTCCCCAATGTCTGCATGGCCATGGCCTCACCATCCACAGCCAGATTTTGAAACCAAAGAATCCTCCTTTGTTTGCTGGTGTAAAACTCTTTTCTTTCCCTAGTCCTCAAATTCCAGAAGATTCTGAGTCAGGTAGTTTTAGCCTCATACTCTGGGACCTATAGTAGTAAGGAACTCAATGAGTAACTTGCCCAAAGTGACACAGGGCAAGTGTCAATTGGGGGACACATATTTTGATGTAAAGTTGGCGCTGTGATCCTCAGTAATTCTAGAATACTCCCAAGATCGTATAAAAGTAAAAGAGAAAAAAGGGAAACAGTCACAGAAGACTATTTCTCAAAGTGAAAAAAAAATCATTAAAAACAAAACTGTGATGTCATGCGAAGGTCTTTTGCTTGAGTCAGACGCGGAACCTTTGGTGACTCTCAGCACCAGCCCACTAGAACCAGCAGGGGAACACAGCAGAAACGCCCGGGCCTGGACACCCCTCCACCAATCCACTCGTTCGTTCATTCATTCATTCATTCATTCATTCATTCATTCATGGTCAGCAGCTAAGAGCACTGGCTGCTCTTGCAGAAGACCCAGGTCTGATTGCCAGTACCCACATGGCAGCTCACGAGCATCTTATTTAACACTAGTTGCACGGAATCTGGCGCCCTCTTCTGGCAGCACCAGGCACATATGTAGTACACGTAAATACATTCAGGTAGAATACTCATAAAACAAAAACGAAATAAGCCTTTTAAAAAAATTATTTTTCAGGGAGGGGCAGCAAATACCCCGTGTGTGTGCATGTTTGTGTGTATGTATGTGTGGTATATGTATATGTGGGTGTCCAAATGTGTGTGGGGGCATGCGCGTGGTGGCCAGCGGCTGAGCTGAGTGTCTTCTCCATTGCTCCCCATTCTGTTTTCTCAGGCAGGGTTTCTTGCGGAACACGGAGCTCATCCATTTGACTAGGCTGGCTAGTCAATGGACTATCTCTGCCACCTGACATCCCCAACACTGGCTTAGAGACGCGTACCGCAGCAGGATTCTTATGTGGGTGTGGGCACTTTGCCCGCTGAGCCATCCCTCCAGCCCTGAGGGGCATTCATTCTTAAAAACCCTCTTAGAAATAGCACAACTCACTTTGGAGAACAGGTTGGCAATTTCTTTCAATTTTTTAAAAGTTTGTAGTTGACATGTAATAATTACACATATTTATGGGGTACAGTGTAAGCTCTGAAACACATCAAATCAAGATGATTAGTAGAACTGCCACCTCGAATAGGCACTGTTTCTTACATCCAAAATTCTCTCTCTGAGGTATTTTGGAACCCAGAAATAAAAAAAAAAACACTGCTAGCTGTGGCCATGCTACCATGCTGTGGGGCACGAGAACTTAATCCTTCCCTCTGCCCACACTTTTGTACTCAATAAGTCACAACTCCACCCCCTTCTCCCCCTGCCCTTCCCAGCCTACATAATCATGGGTCTACTCTCCATGAAATGCTCAATTTCCTGCAAAATTTCCATAAGCCAGAAATTCCATTCTAGAAATTTATGTAAGCAAATGTTCTAGAAATTTATGTAAGCGGATGAAAACAGATTTTCATAAGAACTCTTGGAAAGCGTGTTCATGGAAGCTTTACTGACTACAACTACGGTCTTTGTAGCAAACTTGTGCAAGGGAGCACTGCTCGTCAATGAAGAACCACTGACCTCCACAGCATGGGAGAAGAGCAAGAACATTGGAGTGGGGGCCAGAGAGATGGCTGAGGTTAAGAGCATGTTCTGCTCTTCCAGAGGACCGGAGTTCAGTTCCCATAACTCCTGTTAAGTGGCTCATAACCAACCGTAATTATAACTTCAGGTGATCTGACATCTTTTGTCCTCCTTGGACACCCACACTGGTGACTCCCATGCATGAGCACACAGAGATAATAAAGTAATTACCTAAAACTACTATCACAAGTCAAAGGACACACACATGTATGTTAAGAGTTTTGTAAGAATCATTGGGCACAACAATGCAGTTCCCCAGGAGGAGTAATTAGGATGACCACAGGAAACTTTAGGGTTTTTGTTTTGTTTTTGTTTTTTCAAGACAGGGTTTCTCTGTGTAGCTTTGGAGCCTGTCCTGGAACTCGCTCTGTAGACCAGGCTGGCCTCGAACTCACAGAGATCCCCCTGCCTCTGCCTCCCGAGTGCTGGGATTAAAGGTGTGCGCCACCACCGCCTGACCAGGAAACTTTAATTTTAAATGTGTCAACATGAAGAAGAGAAGCGCTGTTCCATTTGCACGAGTTTCTGTGGCAGAAAAAAATCAGACAGTGGTGGCTCCTGCAAATAGTGAGGTGCAGGGAGAATCTCGGGGGACACTGGCCGGGTTTGTGTCACTCAGTGTAGGCGCCTGTCAAGCTTAGAGAAAGAAGCTCTTCAGATTGGTGTGTTCCATCATATGCAAATTTTATCTCAAAAGGAAAGAACCCACAAAAATTGAACTCTGCTGAACTGTTCAGGGGTGATGTGCACAGAGTTCTGTAACTTAGTCTGAAGTATGTTCTTTTCTTTCCTTAAAGGAACCACTTCATTGCAAACGACTTCTTTTTTATTTTCTTCCTTTTTCTCTTCCATTCTTTGTTTTCTCTTATTTGAGACAGGGTTTCTCTGTGTAGCCTTGACTGTTCTGGAACTCACTCTGTAGACCAGACTGACCTGAAACTCAAGATCCACCTGCCTCTGCCTCCTGAGTACTGGGATTAAAGGCATGCGCCACCACCAGCTGACTGAAATCCATTCTTAATAGGGTTATTGTTGAATGGAGAGAAGGATGGATAACCTGATAGTTATGTGATGATGCTAGCTGTAGAACCTAACATGACAGGCCACATCTAATAACATGCATAATACCCACTGCCTAAACTCTGTGACTTTCTGAGACAGCTAAACATTTTCATAGGGAAATTCGGGGAAATCTCCAAGGTGATTTCAGTGAGCGTGCGCAAGGGTAAACGACATTTCAGGTAGTGTCAGTTGATGAGTGTGAACTGAGGGACAGTTAGCTTGTCTATCTCCAGAGGTGACACAGTCACCCCTCAGCTCCCAGGACCTACACAGAGCCCTGCAGCTGACGCCCAGGCTGAAATAAGACTTCTGGAGTGAGGCTATGCCATGTGGAAACTATGGTCTGCTTTACTCTGGACTTCTGCAGGCTTACGTGTGGCCTTGTGAGGTGACACATTTGAAATCAAGACACCCTTTTGAAGTGTCTGAGCAATGTGATGAACACACTTCTCCCTGTGGGTCTGTGCCAACCTGAGCAGCTATGGCAGCCCTGACTGTATGGCTTAGGAAGCTTCATCCAGCCCCATCCCCTGCCTCTGGTCTTCTCAGACACTGTCATTTTCTGCAGCTGTCTGCCCTTGTTCTCCCCCGATCCAGCCCACAGGACAGCGCAGGATCCAGCCTTAGAGGGGGAAGAAGCCCATACAGGGCACCAGGCAGGGCCTGAATGGATGGTGAGTCTCATGGGGCGGGAGAGTCGGGGAGGCGGAAGAGGGGAACTAACACAGTCAAGAGCAATATGGAGCCCCTGCTCCCTGAGCTGCCCCTTTATTCGGTGTAATTGCTTCATTTCCACTAGCCGCGCATCCCCAAATGAGTTTCATTACTGGTGCCTGGGATATCATATTGATTACCAGTTTCATCGATCCCTATCTCGCTAATTAGCATATAAATTAGCCATTTGGGGGGAGGCATTAGGCAAAATTGAATTTTCTCCTTAATCTCCTTTCAGAAGGTAAATGAAAATAGATGTGGCCTGTTAAGGCCGGTGGCCTCTCTCTGACACCAAGTGCTCTTCACAGTCAGGAAGCCTCCTGAGGAGGGAGAGTGGAGACTCCTGTAAGAAGCCTTCCACCCCATCCATGTAGCTGCAGAGGGAAATCCTTTACAGCCATCAAGCTTTGGAACAGAGGCAGCATCCCTCCCATGGAGCCCCAGACGAGGAGTCCCCATGGAACCGCCCTCCGAGGCTAGAGTGGAGGGCACCACTCTGCTTTAGTGTTCACAGAAGTGCAGAGTCAGGAGGTCAGACGTGGACCATCTGCCTGCCTATTACTAGCCGGGTAGTCCTGAGGACTTAGATCCTCGGAGCTTTAGTTTCTTCATCTGTAGGACCGAGGCACAAGCACCTAGCTCACTGGGTCATTGCAAAGATTGTATTTGGAGCAAATGGCATGGGGCCTGCCACTCAGCAGAGCTTACCAACCAGGGACCTAGAGGCCACACAGGAATCTGGGAACACCCAGTGCTGGGTGCAGAGATACGCCCCGGCACTGCTCAGCTTGGAAGCAAGAGTAGGCGGCTTCCTCACTGGGGTGTGCGATGCTTGGCAAAGTGTACAGTGACGTAAAGTGTAAGCGTTACTTATGTCCCGCCTCAGCTCTGTAAGGTCACAGTGAAAGGGAGAAGTGGATTTACACCAATGGGCTTTATAGAGTTGTGACAGTCAAGGGCTGGGGAGATCACTCAGTTGGTGCTCGCTGTGCAAGGATGAGGACCCGAGTTCAATTCCCAGCACCCGCACAAAAATGTAGGGCATGTTGGTGCAACAATGGGGAGGCGGAAACAATACCGGTGTGGCGGAGGCAGAAATGGGTGGATCCCTGGGAGCTCACTGGCCAGCTAGTCCTGCTTAATTGGTGAGCATCAGGTCCAGGTGATTGACCCTGCCTCAAAAACAAAGTGGGTGGCTGGAGAGATGGCTCAGTGGTTAAGAGCATTGCCTGCTCTTCCAGAGGACCGGGTTCAATTCCCAGCACCCACATAGCCGCTCACAACTGTCTGTAACTCCAGTTCAGGGGACCCAACACCCATGGCAAAACACTAATGCACATAAAAACAAACAAACAAAGAAATCCAAATAAACAAGGTGGCTGGTGCCTGAGGAATGACCCCGGAGGCTGAGCTCTGGTCACCGTAAGCATGTACACCCAAGCACACTTACCCTCACACACGTGCACACCCCACCCCATAGGGAAACACACACACATACACACGCATGAATGTACCCACACGTGGTTCCCCTTCCTTGTCTCCCTCCCATTAAGGAGTTGAAATAACCGGTAAAAAGAGAGCAGCATCGAGGTTTCTACAAGCAGTGTGTATAACACAACCCCACTTTGCTGAGATGCACGACTTAGTATCCAGTTCAGCCGACGAATCCATTCTAAATGTTGGGAAAAGCTGCTTCGGGCAACAGTTACTTCAGAATTTTTACTTTCTTGAGCTTTTCTTTATTTTTTAAGTTGCCTATGTTTCAAGAGAGTATTTGGGCTTACACACCACAGTATCCTCTGCCTCGAACACAAGTAACATAAAATTCTTCCTCTGGGCAATGGTTCACTTAGACAACAGTAACACAGATCTGTCCGCACGGCCCACAGTGTCTGGACACCGGCTGCCCCAGACGCTAGTGACATTCTCAGTCTCCTCGGAGCCCATTTTCCAGGGGCTCCCAGGACTACGTGGCATCTTCAGAACTAGACAGCACTTAAAGAGAGATACCAGATTCCCAGGACTGCCTCCTAATGGTGCCTGCAGCAGCTGTACCCAGACATTGACCATGGAGTCTTTGGGGGGCAAATCTAGTTGATCTCGCCAGCCTCACTTCGAGCTGCTCAGGTGGTAGGGAAAAGAACCGGTCTCTGCCTTCAGTGACGATGGCAATATTGTAAGAATGCTGGGAATACAGAGACATGAAGCAAAAATATGAGTGGTCTGACCGCTGTCGGAGTGGAGCACGGGACAGTGCGGCAGAGTAGTGTGGGTGCCGGGGTGAGATTCTGTATACCTGAATCTTCTCATCCCCAGAGGAAGCCACACCTCTTGGAGAAGCATGGGAGAACAAAGCAGATGCGTGTGCAGGCACTCTCCAAAGACTGAGCTCACAAGCACGGTATGACAGTCATGGTCACATCACTGCCCTTCCCATCGGAGACAGTTCTCAGGGGCATGTGAGTGGGCACCGGAAAGCTCCGTGCTCAGTTCTCAGTTTTCCGAACAGCAACCACACAAGCAGGGGAGCCATCTGTCCTCTGTACTGGGCCTGAGCATCTTAGTTTGGACATACGCACAGAACCTGCTTAGATCTGGCATTCTTATTTCCCAGGTGTCACAAGATCCAGTGGGTGGCTTATGTCTTAGGGCCATGACTCAGTCTTCCCCGGAGACTTCTACAGTGAGGCTGTTGCAACAGAGTCTGGCAGAGAAGCTCGCCCCGAAAGGAAGGAGCAGGGGAAGGGGGAATAAAGCAGCAGAGGCACAAACCAAGACCCAGAGAAAGTGTTGGTGGGAATGCTCCGGACATACTGAGACAAAAGCAAGTGGAAACTTTAAACTATTTACAAGATAATGTGTGTAACTAATTCAGTTATATCCAACTTTTACAGTAACTATGCTTCTGAAAATTGCTGTCAGTTTTCTTATTTTTAAGGCATTGAGAACTCAGAAAAAAAAGCAATGAAAAGATGATTTATCAGGAAAATAGGCAAGGGATAGGAGCAGGCGCTAATCATTGTGAAGAAAGATAGATCCATCTCTATGGAAGCAGCAGCTTTCCTCATATTTAAAGAAAGCAAATCAAGATAAGCAAGCATAGGAACCGTTGAAGAACATGTTAGTAGCCAGGGCTGAGGTGATGTGGGCAATGAACTCCCTAAATTGCTGGTTGTAAGTGTAATTTGGTGTGGCCAGGTGGTGGTGGCACAGCTGGGTGGTGGTGGTGCACACCTTTAATCCTAGCACTTGAAAGGCAGAGGAAGGTGGATCTTTGTGGGTTCAAAGCCAGCTTGGTCTACAAAGTGAGTTCCAGCACAGCCAGAACTGTTACATAGAGAAACCCTGTCTTAAAGAAAAAAAAAAAAAGTGTAATTTGGAATACCAGTTTTAAAGAAAAATTTGGTAGTAAATAACATTTGTAGTTAAATGTCCTTTGACCTAAGAACCTCCTCTTTAGGAATTTACATTAAAGGATACAAAGCACATGAAACTGTGTGTGTGCACACACTAACACATTCACAAACACATGCACATATGTGTCTGTGTACGATATGTATGTGTATATATATATGATAGGCATGTGCGTCTGTGTTGGGGGCATGGATATGTTGTGGTTCACTGTGGTGGTCAGAGAACACCTTGGGGGCCATTTCTTGGCTTCCACCTTATTTGAAACAAGGTGTTTGTGTTGTTCAGGCTGTGCACACCGGGCTAGCTGGCCGTGAGCCTCGGGGACATCCCCGTCTCTGCCTCCTGCCTCGCTGTAGGAGCTGGTATCACAGAAGAAAGACACTGCTCACAGATACACAGGGTGTGGGTGGAACCAATGCTCAAGCAGTGAGGCTTCCCTACGGAGCCATTCCCTAGCCCCACAAACAGACGGGGATGCACATCACAGCACTGTCACAGCAGAAGCCTGGAAGCAAGCCAAACACTAACGGCGATGTACGGGGAAAGGAATAGCAGTAACATTACTGAGCACTTAGTAAGTAGCGGGGAGGCGCCAAGGCTTCCACGGATCATCTCATCTTGAAACCAATTCTGTTACTTTGTCAATTTTGTAAATGAAGAAAATGGTACCCAGTGAGATGAAGAAACTTGCCTAAAGTCTCCGAGCAGCTGGTGAAGCAGTATCCCAAGACAGGCAGAGCTCATGCTGCTGTTATGTCATGCACATGCATGGATACACACCTGCACACATCTGCACATACAAATCTGCATATACACATACATGTACACACACGTCGGCACACACATGCACATATACACATCTGCACACATACTTGCAAATATGTACACACATCTGCACATACATACCTGCATACACATATACATATCTGCACACACACCTGCACATATACATACCTGCACACAAACACACAACTATACACACCACACACACACCTGCAACACCTATCTGCATACACACATCTGCACATACATATCTGCATAAACACATACACATATATGCACCTGCACACACACACGCATACTTCTGTGCATACATATTTACACACATGTACACATGCATATCCACAATGGTATTCTGTATCAGTGCTTATTAGAAGCATACATGCCGACACGGGAAGACACCCTGTTGGCTGGTAGGATTTAAACTGGAATAATGAGCCTCAGGATGCCTGTACCTGCTGGTCTTAGAAAAGGAGATACTCAATGAATCATTATCCCATTGTTGCCTATATTTTAAAACTGGTTTAAAAACAAAACAAAAAAATGGTAGACAAGTAAAATCCTTAGGGAAACTGTCTAAAGACTCAAGTCAAAATATTAATCATTTTATGATGTAAAAATAACAATTTTTAAGCTGTGCGTAGGTTAGAATGGTGTATACATTTAAAAGTGGGTTTTCCCCCCTCAGCATGGGAAGGGATGGGAACTGAAAAATGAGGGAAGCATGAGAAGAGAATTGGTAGTAAATCTTTTTTGGGGGTGGGGGGGATTGAGTATTCTTTGGAGACAGGCCTTGCTGTGTAGCACAGGCTAGCCTCAAACTTTAGGCAGTCCCCTGCCTCCGCTTCCTGGTTGCTAGGGTTACAGGCACGTGCCACCATGCCCAGATTTAAATGACAAACCAAAGTCCAGATTTAAAGTATAACCCAGGGCTGGGCTGGGTCATGGTGCATCCCTGTAATCCTTGCATTTGGGAAGCTGACGCAGGAGGATCACTGTGAGTTCAAAGCTGGCCTGGGCATAGGAAATACCAGGTAGACTACAAGATGTTGTTTCAAACATCAAGCCAAAACGAAAAAGGGAAAACACCACCATGGGCCACTGGCGGTTTACTTGCAAAAGGGAGTGGCTGATGCGACATTTTATTCTGAGGAAGACTGCTCCTCAAGGCATTCATGGAAAAGAGCATGACTGCAGAAACAGGCGGGTCCTGAGCAGCAGGTCCACTAACAACGTGAGCCCAGGCGTCAGAGCCTGGTAAGGTAGCAGGGTGAGGATTGGCGGTGCGGTGCACCGAGTGCAGTCCATTCGAGGGCAACTTAAGCCATGTCGCGGCTCTTTGATGCCAGTGACCCAAGCAATTTCCATTGCTCTTCCTGCTGCTGCTGCTGCCCTAGTGTCTTAGGCCCTCATCACAAGGGACTTCAGTGGCTGCACACGACTTCGCCTTCCCCCAGCCACTCCCTAGTTTACCATGCCCAGCTCGCCCCACATCACTCTCTCTGGAACACGCCATTCACAGTCCAGTCCTCTGCAGACTGCGAGGGCTCCAGCACTTGGGGTGACAGTCACAGCCTTCTACCCTGCAGTTCATTCACTCATCAAAGCACTGAGCCAGGCAGCGCTCTCAAATGAGGGGTAAGGGGGTGAACCCAACGGGGTCCCTTCCGGTGAAGCTTGTATTTCTAGCCAGGGAGACAGGAAAGGAAATCAGGTGAACGCATATGCTTTAGATTCTAAGTCTAGAGCAAAGTAGAGCACCGGCGGGCGGGGCAGTGAGGACAAACGGCCTATAACCCCACGCAGCAGCACAGAGTTGGAAAACGCAGAGCTGAGACCGCACGGCTCAGATGTTCCCTGACATCCCCACTCACACACAATGATAGTGAATAAACTTTAAATTTAAAGCAGCGAGAAACAAATTTAAAACGTTTCTGTTCCAGAAAAGAAAAGACCAGCACGGTGGTGCGTGCCTCTGCTCTCAGCACCTGGGAGAGAGAAGCAGGTGGATGTCTGTGAGTTCAAGACCAGCCTGGTCTACATAATAAGTTCCAGGCTAGGTAGGGCTACAAAGTGTGATCCTGTCTCAAAAATACAAAACCCAGCATAACAACGAAAAGTAAAAACTAGAAACAAAACCCCGCATCTGGCAATTCAAGTGTCCTACACAGGCGGAGCGCAATACAATTAGCTCCTCCCCCCTTTAATTAAGAGCTTCTCCAAAACGTAACAGTAATTCTTTAAACATTTTCTTCTCTTTTTGTGCCCATTTCCACACATTCCTTGTATCTTCTTTTCACTTCCTATTTTCATATAATAGGTCGTTAAGTAGTTCCTGGCTTGGCTTTGCTTTGTTTCTACTTTTTCCTGTATTTCCCAAGCCCACGTCTCCACAACTGGATTAGGACTGGGCATCTCAGTCAACGGATACTTATTGAGAATGTACGGTGTGCACCCTGGGACAGGATGATGAGCAAGAGAAGCTTCCCAGTGCATTTTACATCCGGCAGGAGCCCTGGAAAAGTCACACAGCACCAACTGTCAGGTAAGACACTGCAGCAGGGTGGGGTGACGGGTGCAGGCTGGGCAATGAGAAGCCCCCACCCCCCCAAAATCGAGACAGGCAGTGGCAGTGCATCGGGAGGCAGATGCAGGCAGATCTCTGAGTCTGAGGCCAGCCTGGTCTACAGAAAAACTCTGTCTTGAAAAAAAAAAAAAATGATTTTCACAAACATTTAGGTACCAGAACAGTTACCGTAAGGGAAGAAATGTTAAAGTTTACACCGTAACCATTAGAGAATTCATGGCTGTACTTTCACAAAATAGAATGTTCATATAGTTAGTGACCAAAAATGTTCACACCAAAGTTACAAACGCAGCCTATAAAAGGGCATAAAACAAGGTTTTTATTTTATACCGATAAAAGGTTGGAAGGATTTACACCAAGGGTCCTGAGATAAGTTATCTATGGCTTTTCTGTATTGAAAACATAATGTTTTTAAGATAAGAAAAACCCCAACATGAATGATTAAAACAGTAACCCAGTGTAATTTTACATCTCATGTACATGATTGGCCCCTCCTAGTCACCCTTTTCCCATCCCCACCCCCACTGGTCAGTAGGTGTTTTTATACACTTGTGATTTCACCCTCAGTCCTGCTTGGTTCATACACAACTCTGACCACCCAGAACAAAGAGGGGTACTCGCCTGTGCACACAGGTGGCACACAGTTCACACTTACTGAGCTGAACTGGCTGCTAAGAAGCAGAAATGGTGGACCGTCAAGTACATAAAAAGTGATGGTTTCCCATGCTTTTAATCCCAACACTGCGGAGGCAGAGGCAGAAGCAGGAAGATCTCTGTGAGTTTGAGGCCAGCCTGGTCTACAAGAGCTAGATCCAGGGCAGGCACCAAGGCTACAGAGAAATCTTGTCTCGAAAAAAACAAAACAACAACAACAAAAAAAAGTGATGGTTTCCTATGAAATGGTCTCCATTTTACATTGTCCACAGATCTTTGTATTACCTCACCTCCAAACTACATGAAAATGTTTTGAAAGACTACCCAAAGGGAAAGCTCACTACAATCTCTTCCTACATGGAGAATATACTGGAAGGGCTGCTGCATACTTGCTGGTTTTGTGACACTCTGACCAACCAGGCTTAATTGTCTCTGCTGCTGAATGGCCTGAAAAACACCTGCCCCCACTCCATTACAGAGAAAAATGAATGCCTGCAATGAGCTGGAATTTCCAGGAAAAACATACCGGCTCAATTTATATTAATCCCTATGGGATCACTGCGCTGATGTCGTTCTCAATATGTCTGGCTCTTCCCCTCTGATTGGTGTGATTTCTCATCTTCCTCAGCTGGTTTAGCTGCTTCCCCCAGAGCAGGCGTCTTCATGAATGACTCTCTCAGGGAGCGTGTGCAGTGGGCATCCAGAGCTCCACTCCACGGGAACGCAAGAAACTGGGCTCACGAAAGGGCTCAGAGCAGCAGCAAAATGGGGCAGGGCATGCTGCTTCTGGCAGCTCCAGTGCACGCAGTAAGAGAGTGACTGAGGGTGTCTTCTTGGGGTGCCCTTGGCAGGCTGCATGTGCACAGATAAGGTTTGCAAGTCAGCATCACAGGAGAGAGCAGTGAGTTCCAGGGGGGCTCCAGTCACACTTACTCTTCTGCACAGTTCACCTCTGTATAAAAGCTGTTGTGTACACAAACCTAATGGAAGGCTCTCTCAGCTGACGGCCCCTTTGTCTCTTTCCATTTGTAGGACTGCAAGTGGCAGCTGAGGGTACTGGATCCTTCTGACCATGTTTAAATTAACTTTAAAATGCCTTCTTTGCAAAATCAGCAGTCACTGCAATAACAGAGGCCAGGGACACCTAGAGACAAACAATACCCCCTATAAAGAGAAGAGTTCTGGTCATGGTGGAAGAGAAAGCACAGTAAACCAGGGGACCAAGCATGGGGTCCTTTCCTCATGCCGGCACGCTGGTTCTACGCTGGTTCTTATCGCTATTCCAAAGGACCTCTAGGTGTGGAATAAATTAGATTTCCACAGAAACTAGCCAGCATCATGGCTCAGTACACTCTTTCTTCTATTAAATTCTTTTATGTGCATAAATCCTGCCCCACTGTGTGTGTGTGTGTGTGTGTGTGTGTGTGTGTGTGTGTGTGTGATCAAAGGCCTTCCTATTACTCTTATTTTTGCGGCAGGGTCTCTCACTGAACCTGGAGCTTGCTTATTGGCTGGCTGGCAGGTGAGTGAGCTCTCAGGATGTCCCTGTCTTTCCCTCAGTGCCAGGATAACAGGTGCCTCCGACTGTGCCTGGCCTTTTCACTTGTGCACTGGTGATCCGAACTCGGGTCCTTAGGAATACGTGGTAAGCACTTACTGACTGAACCATCTCTTCAGGCCCCAGTACTTTAATTTCCTTAAAAAGGAAGATTTCAAAAGAATTTAGACTTTTTTAAACTGGGAATTATAGAACAAGCAAATGACCAGGGGATTAGCATGAACTTTTATTCTCCTGGTGTTGGTTTATATGCCACTAAAATGCATTTAAATTACTACTTAGGATGTCTGTATATAATCATTTGTTTCTCACCCCAACACATACTATTACTAATTAATATATCTTTAACTTAATGTTTTTATAGTTAAGGCAACTAGAAAGGAAGTCGAGAGATTCTGAACTACTTCAAGACACTGCCAGTTCCCAACAAATTTATAAGAAAGTATTTCTTTTTGTTATATTCAGGAAATGGCTTACCATTTAAAAATTATTCAATATATGTCATACTAATAAAGAAGATGAACACATGATTATCCCTATAGCTTAGTGGTTCTCAACCTTCCTAATGCTGTGACCCTTTAATATAGTTTCTAATGTTGACATGACCCCAAACATAAATTATTTTCATTGCTACTTAAAACTATAATTTTGCTTCTGTTATGAATCATAACATAAATATCTGAAATGCAGGATAGTCTTAGGTGACCTCTATGAGAAGGTCACTCAACTACAAAGGGGTAGTGACCCACAGGTTGAGAACCATTGCTGTAGCTGAAGGAGAGTTATTTTAAAATTTAATACCTAGTTTCATGACAACTTTAAGCAAAGTAGAAACAACAACAACAACAAAATATCCTCAGCTTAGAAAGGTCATGTGATCAAATCTACGGCTAACGTGTTTACTCAGGGAAAGACCCAATGCTTTCTCCTAAGACTGGGAACAGCAATTCAGTTCATCAGAACACTGGTGGTGCTAGCCAGTGCAATAGAGCAGGTTTTTAAAAAGGTGAAGGATTGGAGAGGAAGACATAAAACTGTCTCTGTGCAAACACGATCACGTTTACAGAAAACCACAAGAAACCTGTCAACCCTTATTACAGCCACAGTGAATTCATGGGGAAGTTAAATAACTTGACCAAAGCTACATTTAATTGGACAAGTCAGAGTTCAAGTCCAAGAAGTCTCCCAAAAGGTCTGGCCTAGAGACTGCCTCTGAACCAATAACTATATGTAACTCAAAGACCAAAACGCTATTATTTACAATAGATGAAATCTTGTCACTCACTGAAAAACCACTGGGCACTGTGTCAAGTGCAATAAGCCAGAGAGACAAATGCTACCTGCTTTCACCCACAAGAAAAGCTGAACAAATGCTACCTGCTTTCACCCACAAGAAAAGCTGAACAAATGCTACCTGCTTTCACCCACAAGAAAAGCTGAACTCTTAACATCAACTAGGGAGGTAGAACAGATTACCAGGGAGGTTGGAGTAGGAGACAGAATGGGATAAAGGTTCTAAAATGCAATTTGGAGACACTAAGTTCTAGTGCTCCACACACAGTTGCATGACTGTCGTTTACATCATCCTATGAAGCATTTTATGAAGAATTAGGAAAGGGGAGTTGGAAGGCTCTGTTTTAGTTCCTCCTCTGTTGCTGTGACGAATGCCATGACCAAGACAACTTAGAGAAGAAAGCATTTAATTAGGCTTCTGTTTCAGAGGGTTAGGGTCCATGAAGGTGGAGCAAAGGCATGGAAGCAGAAACAGCTGAGAGCTCACATCTTGATCCACAAGTAGGAGGCAGAGAGGGCGGCACACTGGGAAAGGTGTGAGTCTTTTCAAACTGCAAAGCCCTCCCCTATAAGAAACACAGCTCATTCAAGAAGGTCACACCTCCTAATCTTTCCCAAACAGCTCCATCAACTGAGGACTAAAAATTCAAATGTATGAGTCTATGGGGTTCATTCTCATTAAAACCACTATAGGCCTCAAACACAAAGACATAAGATGGAACGCTAGTTACCTCGATTTGATCATTATCCATTGTATACATGTATTGACTTATACGGGGGGCCCCACAAATATGTACAATTATTTTTTGATTAGAAAGAGAGTGAAGATCTGCCTCAAAATAAAGAGTAAAAAGGAGGGTAGGGAGTGTAGCTCAGCGGTATAGTGCTTGCCTTGTGTGTGTGAGGCTCTAGGTTCAAGTCTCAGGATATTCAGAAAAGAAAGGATAAAAAGAAACAAAAACCTAAATGCTAACTGCAAATACTAAGCATCATGTCTCCTCTCCAATGCCTCTGAGTTTTTTTGGGGATGAATAAGAAAAACAAGATGTGAATCCTGAATCCTCATTCTGCATATGAGAAACAGGTCTACTCAACTGACTGGCTAATAGTGAAAATTATAGATATGAGCACCACATAGGCCTCCATATGCCACACTAAAAATGGCCTCCCCAATACAGTGCCAGACATATGTACCATGCCAGTAAATGGTAACACTTATCCCAGTAAATGGTAAACATATGAATTTGGTAAGACATGTTTCTAATTATAGAATAAACCTTGGAGTTTGGTAGGACATGTTTCTAATTAAAGAAGAAAAAGTCTGGGTGTTGAAGATGCATTTGGAGCATCACCCTCAGGTCTGAAGGGAGGCAGAATTTGGAAGCCTGGCAAAGGGTCTGAAAGCAAGGTGCTAAATGCCCAGTTAGCTACAAACCAAAGTAAAGGCTGCTGGCACTTATGTCTTCTCGGGGGTTGCCATTAAGGACTTTAGATAATGGACTTTTAAAGTAGCTACGTTCAAGGTTCACAAGAGAACCCAGGAGTTAACAAACACTACTAGACTAACAAGCATTGATGGAGCCCACTATATGAGTCTCAAGTTCTGAAGTGAGGCTGTCCATCAACACCAGACACCGAGAACAGGCTGAGAGAAGCTATAGCCTTTAGTGCTCCACCCCGCGAGCAAGAACAGAGAAGCTGCGAAGAACAGGCTATGCATCCTTCACCCAAAAACCCCAGATCCTCCCGAATCTGTGCACTCCGAGCACTGACACGACACCTCTGTGGGAAATTCTATCACGAAACTTGTTTGCACGAAAAAGTTATTTAAAAAAGCTATACAAAGTTACATTCAGGCTCTGTGCATCAGTTATACACAAAACACAAACTTCATGTTTAGAGTTGGGTCCCATCTCCAAAATTCTCATGATTTAGAAACAATTATTCCAGCATTTTAAAAAGCCATACTCTAAAATGCTTTTCATCCCAGCCTGTCAGGGAAGGGATGCTCACCGTGTGGCTGTTGTGGTCCAGCTGGAAATCAACTGCAGGAAGAATCTGGCTTATTTCACCACTGCCTGTCCAAATTTGGGGTTTCAGTACTGTCTGGGATTAAACAGTTCTTCCCAGGCTATTCGGAAGCTAGTCTTGGAGGCTTTGGCTTATCGCCACAGGAGACAATCACAAATGTTTCACACAACTGAGACTCTTGGGTCTTTTCACATGTTCTATGAAGAAAATTCCCCTGAAGATTCCACGGCTCAGCCAGAAATGTTAGCAACGATCCTTCGATGCTGACCCACAACCCTAGTTCTACTCTCTCTTCCCTCTACCAGAAAGTCCACTCCAGGCCCAGGCCAGAAGCAAAACTATCCTGTGGGGGTTTAGAGGTGGCTTTTCTGCCAACTGGAAAGAGATCCGAACATTGTTAGTCATGTAGAGAGAAAAGCAGGAAAAACAGAGATAAACAAGATAGTTTTGGTTTGAAAGAGAACTAAGGGACCTTGCGTTAAAACAGATCAGATACAAGCAAGAAGGAGCCAATGAGCCGGGCAGTGGTGGCGCATGCCTTTAATCCCAGCACTCAGGAGGCAGAGGCAGGTGGATCTCTGTGAGTTCGAGACCAGCCTGGTCTACAAGAGCTAGTTCCAGGACAGGCACCAAAGCTACAGAGAAACCCTGTCTCAANAAAAAAAAAAAAAAAAAAAAAAAAAAAAAGAAGGAGCCAATGAATTGACCTGCGGTGTCTGTGGCTATCACAGATGAGATCCTGAGAATGGCAAAAGAGGGAATGATTACACCCAAGACTGGCTTTAGGCCCAGCTCCTACACTGTCCCTTCCTGCTTGCTGACCACACAGCAGGAGAGTGCCACTCTGCTAGGACAGGCTACCCACAGGGACTTTGTGGGGTCTGTATGGCTCATGTCGGCGTCGGCATGCAGGTTTGGGGCTAGGATCTCTTCCAAACGTGTTACCAGTTTGAAGACAAACGAATGACTTCATTATGTTTCTGTGCTTTGATTTGACCTGAAGAAGAACCAATGAGTTTCAGGCATGTCCGTGTAATCAGGAGCCTCAACTCTAGGGGAAAATGCAATAGCTCAAAAGGTGCAAAGAGAACATTAGGTTGTTAGGCTGGAATGCAATAACTCGGGAGATAACTAGATTTTCTGTTTGTTTGGCTCCCCATCCCCGAAGCTCATAATAAGAGGAAATCTTGTGCTCTTTTAACTTTAGTAGAAAATAAATGCATTGAAGAATCATTTTTTTAATCCCATGGTAGCAGTCTCAAATGTGAACGCTGCCATTGCAAACCGTTAAGTTTCAAACACAGAGCTGTCAGCAAGATCAGACTTGGCCAACAATGCGACAACCTCAAACTCAAAGGCCCCGCATGGTGTGGGACTGAGCTAAACGGGGCTATATATCCAGACAGCAGCGTGCTGCCCGCGCTGTTTTATCACTGTTTGGATCCACTGTATGCAAATCACGAACGTCACATGATTTTCCTGATGAAGGAAACAATCATCACTCGTCAGCTTTGCCTTCGCAGGTCTCCCGCAGGTCTCCCGTGGCTCTCGTGCACAAGACTGCCAGCGCAACCATCCACCGCGGCTTTGTGGTCCACTGACAGCTGAATTATGGGACTACTGAGGGCTGTGTTGCAGTGGAAAAGGGAGCGTGGCAGAGTAGAACTCACGGCTGCATTGTTAATGCCCCTACAGCTCAGTTCACTGTGTACCTGAGACCTGAAGTTATGCTGAGATGGAGACTGAGGTGCCTCACACGCACACAATACTAAACAGGTGAGCGTGCATGCCTACGTGTGTCTACCCCCATCGTGTGTCACCTCACACGCACACAATACTAAACAGGTGAGCGTGCATGCCTACGTGTGTCTACCCTCAACGTATGTCATACACACCGAAAACTAATAGCTGAGGTTGACTTATTGCCCTACATAATGTGGTCCAAAGGAAGAGCATTATAATTAGTTTCACTTATTTTCAATGTGGTCAGCAAGAACACGGAGAAAAATACAAATCCTGACATCAAACGTAGGTAGATGGGAAACTGACATGGCCGAAGGAGTGTCAGTATTGAACACGACCTTCTCACTCTGCTTTTGGTCTTTACCTCAATGATCCTGAACACCTGATTCCTGGTTTGGTATTGGGATGACATTCCCAAAACAAAACACTGAGAACACCCAAGACACCGACAGCACTGAAGACACTGACAGATTAGCCAGCCAGCAGGCGCTTCAGGTTTGGTCGTGGACAATCACAGGCTTGGTGAAGCCCAGGCAGGTCTGCCAAAGCCTTGTCCGAACTCCTCGGAAATCTCTAACAGTAATTTTAGTGTCGAATCACACAACAGAAGCTGTATGAGAAACACATACACATCTCCTAAATTTTTGTTTGTTTGTTTGTTTGGTCGGTTAGTTTTGGGTTCTTCAAGAGAAGGTTTCTCTGTGTAGCCTTGGCTGTTCTGGAACTCACTTTCTAGACCAGGCTAGTCTTGAACTCACAGAGATCCACCTGTCTCTGTCTCTTGAGTGCTGGGATTAAAGGCGTGCGCTACCACCGCCTAACAACAAATCTCCTAAATCTTATTTTATCTAATATATTCATCATGAATTATTCAAAAACCATGTCTTGAGTGGAAATGTCTGTGTATGTGCGTGTGTGCATGAGTGTGTGTTGGTGTGCATGTGGGTGTGTTTTCATATCCTGGGTATCAAACTCGGGGCCCTGTCAATGTTAGATCTAAAGAATATAAAGCCTCTTGGAAATGTTAGAGATTTTTACCAAGAGGGTGGAAGAGGAGGGACATGATTTATCCTTCCTCTGTAATCAACTAAAACACTGAAGGAAATACAGAAAATACTGTTTTTCAGGCATTAGCTGATAACACAGGCCTGTGATGTCTCTGAAAAGATACAAAGTGGACCCCGGAGAGTGCCAGCCTGCTCCCGGGGGCAGTTCCAGGAACAGTGTGGGGGAAAGGAGTGTGCAGGGACTCCCTAGGTGGAGAGGACTGTAGGGTCTGGGGGTGAAAATGGCCGAACCACCTGCAAGGAGATATGAGCGAAGAGAGGAAAGAGGAGAGGCTGAGAGGAGAGGAGGAGCACTCGGGAATTCTGTTCTGCACCAGACCTCCCTAGAGCGTCTGCCTTAGCTCTGATGGCTGTGTAGACACATCTGAGAATGACTCTGGACCAACTCAAAGGAGATGAGTGTTCCATGTTCACACAGGATGCTCCACCCCAAAGGAGTAGATGGAGTGTTCCATGTTCACACAGGACAGGCGTAGTTTATATTTAGGTATTTAGCTATATTTCAAAATGAATGAAAGGAACAGGACAAAGTCTAGCATTGGGAATATCAAATTCACCATGACTGAAAACTATAAGGCAGACAAAGAAGCTAGGCGGAGCCTCTCCAGATTCCAGCAGGAGAGGAAGGACTGGCAGACGAGGCCGTAAAGTGGCATTAGGAACTGCACCCCACATGCTCGTGAGGGAGGAGACATGTGAGCATGCAGAAGGGCAGAGGGGAACGTAAGCAACCCCAAATCCAGCTTCCGGTGACTAGAAAGACAGCATCTGAGACCAAAGTAGACCAGACAAGAGTAACAACGGATTAGAAGACACGGCATCAGGAATGACCAGAGTGAAAGGAAGACAGAACTGAAGGGGAACAAGCCAGTCATCAAGGGCCTCATCACTCACAACCTATTGTTCATGAGACCACAGCTCCAGAAGGAGAAAGACCTGGGAGAAAGGGAACAGAAACAGTAAAGTTTTTCAAATTCAACAAAAGCCATAATTTACAGATTCAAGAAACCCATCTCAGCAGAATACATGGGAAGAAAACAACTCCAAGGACAATAGTCCAACAGCTGAGCTGACGATAAGAAAATCCTGGAAAAACTAGGAAAAAGGACAAGTTACATAGGCGCAAAGATGGGATCTGGGGTCTCTTCATACACGAGGTACCCCGCGGTCAGTGGATAGACACCTTTAAAATAACTGAAGAGGAAGGAAAACGAAAACAAATCAACACTCAGACTCAAATTCAAATTCTAGACCCAGGAGATAGCTCTCAAAGTGAGAGTAAAATTGAGCTTTTCAGACGATAGCTACTGAACAAATGAACTCTAGAATAAGTGTACTATTGACAACGTTAAAGGCTGGGCTTGGTGGCATATACCTTTAATGCCAGCACTCAGACCTGTGTGAGTTCAAGCCTAGCCAGAGCTACATAGTGAGACCCTGTCTCAAAACCAAACAAAAACACATGGGGAAAAAAGTGAAATCATAGGAACTCACAATGGAATGATATTTGAAGTCAATAAGAAAGAGCCATTAGGAAAGTCCCTAATATTTGAGAAAGAATGTACTTTAAAATAATTCATGAATCAAAGAATAAATCACAGGGGAAATTAGTAAATATCTTGAATGTAATGAAATGAAAAAGCATTCCAAACAAAATCCATGAGAGAGAAAGATTAGTGATACTAAACGGGTTTCATAGCCTTACAATACCCACTCTACAAAAGAAAGTTCTCACATTTTAATCTCAGCTTCTATCTTAAGAAGTAGGAAAAGAACAGATGAGATACAAAGCGTAGAGAAGTAGGAAAGAGGGAGGTAAACAGAGTGGAAAAGTGGCAGGAACATCAAGGCAATGAAAAGCCAGTTCTCTGAAACTCGCAGTAAAACAGAAAACTTCTAGCCAGAGTGATGGGAAGGGAAGAATCCAGAGATGACAGAACGCTCACCGATGAAAAGGACAATGAGGCTACACTATGGATTACTTTACTTAGCTCAAGGGAAATGGACCATTTCCTGGAAACACACAAACTATCAGAGGTCACACATGAAGAAATAGACAAGCTGAATATTCTGTCTCCCCCATCTTTCTCTTTTTATTTATTTATTGTTTAGTTACAGAGTATCTGGGACTATAAGTATGTGCTACCATGTTTGCTACATTGTGTCTATTAAATACAATTTGTGTAGTAGTATATACCTTTAGCCCCAGCACTTAGGAGGCAGAAGCAAGCAGATCTCTGAGTTCATGGCCATCCTGGTCTACAGAGTGAGTTCCAGGACAACCAGAGTTACACAGAAAAACTCTGTCTAATAATAATAATAATAATAATAATAATAATAATAATAGGTTTGAAGCCTTACCACAAAGACGAGATGACTTTACATGTGACTAAATATCCAGGGAAGATATGTCAATATTATATGAACATGTCTAGAAAATTAAAGAGGGAACAATCTTCCTATTCTGTGATGTCCAAATCCTCAGAAACCCAAACCACAGAGATCTATTTTTGAAGGTATTTAAGATGAAGGATCCTTAACAAGGAGCACAGTACAGACAAAACTGCAGACAGCCCAGAGGCTGGAGGACAGGAAACTTACAGACGTTGTCACACTGCTTCTGTGCTCTAAGGACAAGGGCCCTGTGCTGAGCAGCAGGGACGCCTGGGCCAGCTTCTGCAGGTTGCACTCTAAGTCCCATTGCACACCAGCTGCCCAACTTCAGCCAAGTTACTTGACTTTCCTGTGCCTCAATCTTCCCATCTCCACGCAGAGACAAAACCAGAACCCCTTTACATGGCTGTTTTGAAGACGAAAGGGGTATAAACACACAGACAGACACACATCTGTGTGGGAGATCAGTGGGTAATGTACTTGCCATGCAACCATGAGGACCTGGGGTTGATCCCCAGAATCCAAGTAAAGAGCTGATCACAATGGCGTGTGCTTGTAATCCTACAGACGGCAGATCGCCAGGGCTCACGGTGGCACATGCTTGTAATCCTAGAGTCACAGATGGGCAGATTGCTGGGGCTCCTTGGCCTGCCAGATACGTGAGCTCCCAATAAGAAACCATGCTTCCAAAATCAAGATGGGTACCTCTTGAAGAACAATCCCCGAGGCTGACCTCTGACCTCCACATCTATGTGTGCAAGTGTGCACACACAAACACCACCCACTACACACACACACACCATAAACACACCACAGCACCATATATACATACACATCCCCCATACTACCCACACCCACATACACACACACACTCTCCCACACCACACACACACACACACACACACACTCCCCCACACCACTTACCCACACACACATATACACACACTCCCTCATACCACCCACCACACATACAGCACAAACACACCACATCACAACACATATTCTCCCACCATACACACACACACATATTGCAAACACACCATAACACACACATCCATACACACAAAGTATAATCACGGTCAACGCTCATCCAGGGCCTGGCATGGAGAAAGCACTGCATATGTGTCTGCTGGAATGAGCCATATGCTAGCTGATGGCTGTCTTCATACATTTGCCCTCAAAGCGCATGATGAAATAAGTAAGTGACTGTCCTCATTGTGTTAGGTAGGCCTGGTTCCTGCCACAACAAATTACTACAAATTTAGTGGCTTGAAATAACAAAATGTAACACTCCCCAAAGTTCTGGAGGCCAGAAGCACAGCGTTAGCTTCAATGGGCTAAAATCCAAGCAGTCAGTGAGGCTGCAAGGAGAACCTAGGAGGGATTGTTCCCTGGGTCTTCCGGCCTCCAGGGAACTTCCAGCTCTCCCCAGGGCTCAGAATCTTATCACTCCAATCTTGCTCTCCCCGTCCAGGCTGCCCTCTCCTGACTGTGCCTCCCCCACACCAGGACGTCTGTGCTTGGACAGTTCAAGACAATCGCCCTGGGTCAAGATCTTTATCTTAATTGCACCATCAAAGAGCCTTTTCCTTTTGAGGCAGGCAACATTTGCAGGTTCAGAGATTTGGACTCTAGATTTGAGGAGTCATTATCCAGCCTACATCAGTAGAGATAAATGTGTCCTGTGGCGATCACAGCATACTATTTTTCCTGTAAAGGATATTTAACTCTCTCCACAACAAACTTATTAGTACCCAGAAACCGTATTCCAGTCATATTCACCTGAGGGTTGTCCCAGACTACAGCAGAATCTCTCAAGTACCTAAGCAACTGAATTGGGCTAACACACAGACTCAGACCTGTACACCTATGTGGTGGGGATTCCTGGAAACACAGTGGGCCTTCTTGTGATTAAAATAAAGTAAATTTAAAGATATATATATATATAATTTGTATTGTTATTACCGTTATAAGAATGTGTGTGTGTGCGTGTATTCATTCACACGTGGAGGTCAGAGGACAATTTTGTGGAGTCAGTTTTCTTCTTCTACTCTGACACCCGTTTTCAGAGAGTGAATTCCAGTCCTCAGGCTTTTACAGCAGATGTTTTTACTCACAGTCAGTCTCTGGTCCTACAATAGCTTCTTTCTAAGACCACCAATCAGAGTCAAGGAAACTGGGAGGAAGTCTATTTAAGGTGGCAATTTGACTGACTTCCCTTGTAGAATTGCTGAGAGCATGAAGTAAGAACTTAGGTAATTATCAACACAAATGCTCAACAAATTGTGCTCCCGGTCATCAGATGTAATAAAGCCCGTCCTGCACGCAGTCCCATCTTATAATAGAGTAGAAATGCCATTTCTTCTTCAATTTCTTTCTGTGTAGGAGCAGGGAAGTTCCTCCTTTAGGGACAGCGATGTCTTAGGCAAGGCACTGCAGAAAAAGCTGAAAGAGCAATGTGTCTACAATTCTGAGATGCATGTCCTCGAGAAACAGGAAAGGGGAAATTAAGACACTCACTTCCTAAGTGAGTGAGGGATGACAAGGAAGGCCCAGGGATCTCCCTCAGCCCCAGGAGGCTGACAGTGCTGGAAGCTCAGAAGAAGAGACAGGAACAGTGAAGTTTCAAGGGAGGCAAGGGACTTATTCTTGGCACAAATATACTGAATGATGACAGAAAGCAAGGGCGAGACAAGTATGGCTGAAACTCAACGCAGCTCCTACTCTGAGCAAACAGGACCTCACAGCTCCAGGTCGGGGTGCTGCTCCCTGGGTATGGCCAGTGTCTTAGTTAGGGTTCCTATTGCTGTGACCAAACGCCATGATCAAAACGCAAGCTGGGGAGGAAAGGGTTTATTTGACTTACACTTCTGTTGTGGAATATTAGTTTAAGATGTGTTACATTTGTTTATGCTGAGGAATATTTGTTTAATGATGCAAAGATGTGTTGCATTCTTTTATGTTGCATTTGTTTAACTCCATAAAGCTGTGTTACTTTTCCTAATTATTGGTCTAATAAAGAGCAGAAAGGCCAATAGCGAGGCAGGAGGAGAAACAGGTGGGGCTGGCGGGCAGGGAGAATAAAAGAGGAGGAGAAATCTAGGGAAGACAGTAAAGGAGAAGGAGAGGAGGATGCAGGGACCAGCCACGCAGCCACACAGCCAGCCATGGAGTAAGAAGCAAAGAAAGATATAGAATAAAGAAAGGCAAAAATCCCAGAGGCAAAATGTAGTTAAAGAGAAACAGGGTAATTTAAGTTAGAAAAGATGGCTAAAAACAAGCCAAGCTAAGGCCAGGAATTCATGAATAAGAATAAGCCTCTCCGTGTTTATTTGGGAGCTGGGTGGTAGATCCCAAAAGAGTTAAAAAAAAAAAAAAAAAAAAAACAACTACACACTTCGGCAGTGCTGTTCATCACTGAGGGATGTCAGGACAGGAACTCACACAGGGCAGGATCCTGGAGGCAGGAGCTGATGCAGAGGCTGTGGAGGGGAGCTGCTAGTGACTTGCCCACCTTCTTCTAGAACCCAGGACCAACCATCCAGGCATGGCACCATCCAGCATGGCCTAGGCCCTCCCCGTGATCACTAAATGAGAAAATGCCTTACAGCTGGAGCTCATGGAGGCCTTTCCTCAACTGAGGCTCCCTCCTCCCTGATGACTCTAGCTTGTGTCAAGTTGACACAGAAAACCAGCCAGCACAGCCAGCCTCCAACCACGGCCTGGCACGCCTCCTAAGCCGGGAGGGAATGCAGCCACTATCAGCTCATAGGCTCATTCTGATTTTCAACCTGATTGGATTAAGAACACCTAGTGTGTTCAAGTATAAATTTTCCAGAAGATTATTTGAAGAAAGAACAAGAACAGTTCATGAAAATGGTTTGATTCTAAGCATTTTCTTTAAGGGAAAAATAATCACTGCCACCACGGCTGTGAAAAATTAAACCCTTGCTGCAGAATTTAATAAAAGCCTAATTGCTTTTTTTTTTCCTTGGGGGTGGGGTGGGAGCATATTGCTACAAACCAAGCTGTGACAATAAGTTAACGCTTGCATTATTCCTAAGTGACAGTGCCAAGGCCTGGATGATACACTAAACAAAAGCTCTACTACTCAAACCAACACTTTGGAGTTGTTACTAGAACAATGAAAGGAACATCTAGTAGGGGTGTCCATGGCCTTGCCATCTGTGAACATGGAAATGTGTTGGGCCAAATTTAAAGTCATTTATATTCATCTTGGATATACGCGGCCCACAGGCTACAGGTTACACACACTGGAGACACAGAGGTTTAGAGAGGTAGAGCATGCCCAGAGAGGTTTAACTGAGGGGAAAACCCACCCTGAACATGGTGGCACATCCCACGGGCCTGACCCCAAGTGAAATCTCTCTCATTTCTTCCTTTCTTTTCCTTCCTTCCTTTCTTTTTTTCCCCTATTTTAGGTTTTTCAAGACAGAGTTTCTCTGTGTAACAATTCTGGTTATCCTGAAACTTGCTTTGTAGACCAGGCTGGCCTCGAACTCACAGAGATCTGCCTGCCTCTACTCACAGAGTGCTGGGATTAAAGGTGTGCGCCACCACGACCTGGTGAAATCTCCCTATTTTCTATAATACCCTGAACTTGTCTTTGAGAAAGTGATGCAATGTTCATACTTTATCTTCCGTAAGTAACTTTTATTTTACTTTAATTTTTATTGTTTTTTCCAGATAGAATTTCTCTGTGTAGTCCTAATATCCTGTAACTCACTCAGTGGACCAAGCTGCTCCAGAATTCACAGAGATCACCTGCCTCTGCCTCCTGAGGGCTGAGATTAAGTAAAGTCTATTTTAAAAGTCTTCCCTTTTACCCGAATTCTCCTTTTCTTTCCCTCTTGCTAACTGGAATGGAAGAACATGGGGAGGGCTCGATTACGAATGAGCATCCTTGGAGTCCAGACTCAACTACGGCTTCAAGGAGGCTCTGTGCCTCTGCATAGCTAAGCCTCCTCAGGTCAAGCAGAACTAAATGGGAGGTCACAGCAGACATCATAAGGGAAGTTCTACACAGCTCTCACTGTGCGGCAAATGCCTTGGACCATCTCATCTCATTTATTCTTGGAGGTACAGGCTACAGGAATCACCATGACACACAGGAAGACAGCGGCACAGAGGGGACTGGAGGAAGAATGAGGGTCATAGCTGGGGGACGGATGCAGGCTGGGACATAAGTGCATAAAAGCACTGAATAATTGTTAAAAAATAATCCTATTTTAAATAAGTTCACAGGAACTTTTCACTTCCAGATTGTTCCCCAAAGGAACAGGTGTCCTGTGACAGTCACCATTTGTCCTGGAGGGCTGCCCTGCCCTGGAGAGCTTCCTCCGCAAGGCCCTGGAAAAGCCTCGAGCCTCACTGATCCGTGTTTGTGGTTCCTACCTGTTCTTTCCCTGTGAGAAAGGACAGGAATATCATGTCACACAGTTTCATTTGTCCTGTGTACATCCTGTGACACTCACACTTCTGTCAGGGAAGTCCCCCCCCCACCGTAACCGTATTTACACACTCACTCGTTTCCCTCCCTCCCTTTGATTCGCCGAGTGGTAGAGAGACAACTGCTCGGTGATTTTGATGAAACTCACAAAGTTGCAGACCTCGATGTCTCCCCCAAAAGATCTGCCAAGCTTTTCTTTTTGAAGCAGAGTTGAGGTTTATTAAAGACATTTTGTATGGATGTTAAAAATGAGTGTGTGTGTGTGTGTATATATATATATATGGAGAGAGAGAGAGAGAGAGAGAGAGAGAGAGAGAGAGAGAGAGAGAGAGATTTCATCTAAAAGGCAGTAAGACATACTCAAAGACATACTCAGAAGCATGATGATTGTGGGCATCTATGAAATCACCTTCTTTTTTAGTTTTTAATGTGTATGTGTGTAGTGGCATTCCATTTGTATTATAATAAATAAAGCTTGCCTGAAGATCAGAGAGTAAAACAGCCCCACTGGTCAGCCTTACAGACCAGGTAATGGTAACACACACCTTTAATCCCAGTAGCCACACTAGTTGCCAAAGAAACTGGGCAGTGCATGTCTTTAATCCCAGCCTTAGAGAGTAATATAAAATGGGAGGAAACGGCTCTCAGACACAGTCTCATTCTGAGATTCCTGGAGGCAGGATCGCCATTTTGGATTGAGGTAGAGGTAAGAGCCAAATGGCTGGCTGTTTTGCTTTTCAGATCTTCATGTTAAATCCTGATATCTACCTCTGAGCTTTTATTAATCATGCTTCCTCTGTGTGTTTGCATGTCTACAAGTGTGCTGGTGGCCATGGTGGCCAGAAGGAAAGCTAGTGTTACGGTTGCTGGAGGAACAAGCACTCTTACCCACTGAGCCATCTCCAACTCCTATAACCCACTGCCTTTACAATAAGTACAGAAACTACTTTTGTTAGAGTTCGGGTGGAAGTTCCACCCCAGCCCCCTCCCCTGGGAGTTGCCTCAGTCCAGACTCCACCCCTGAGAAAGCATGCCAAACAGTGACTCCTCCCCAGAGATGCTCAAGACCACCCTGCAGGGTATTTAAACTGCCCCCCAGGGGACAAACACTGGTTTTCTGGTTCTCCTTTCCCGTCCCCTCCCTGGGGTGCTGGAAGGCCATTGGGAGCGTTTGTATCCATTAAACCAGAGCTTTTTCTAATTCGGGCTGATTTGATCTGATCTGGATTATTGCATTGGCGGAGAAGCTTATTCAGGGTGCAGAAACTTTTCAGTTAGGTTCAAAGCTATCGTGGCAACTGATTGCCAAGGAACTTGAAGGGGCACCCAGGGTGGTTCCTGAGGTGGCGCCTGACAGGACTGATAGAAGAGGCAAGAAGCTTGGTATCATCATTGTAAACACAGTCTTGTTTCTGAGGTCCAGAAAATGTGTGGCAGGGGACTGAGGCCCTGTGTCAGGGCTTAGCCAGCCAGGCCTTAAGTCCAGTCCATTGCTCCCTCAATATGAAAAGAACACACGGCTCACAGCACAGGTTAACTGTGCTGGGACTCTCCTTAGCTGGTGAGAGGCTCTGAAGAGACTCTGGGGTGAGGGCTTCTCCTCCCTGTAGTTCCCACCGTCCCATCCTTCCTCTATCAGACAGCAGCTGACACCCACAGTGGAGCATTCCCCGCTCGGCTGTCACCCGCCTACCCGATCTGACCAACATATTTTCCTGCTCACTTTCTTTAGAATTTGAATGTGATTCTTGATATGAACAACACATGAATTCTGGATACTTACGGTTGCACATAGAGAAAGGGACCTTCTCCTATGGACACCTGGGGTGTAATAGGTTATGACGATCAAGAGACAGATAGGTGCTTTAATTCTGAGTAAGAAGGGGTGGAATCAAGAGCCCAGATAACAAGTCTAGGTAGGTCCCATGGAATAAGGAAGCAAAACAGAGGTTTTGGATGACAGATATTCAGGACCCGGGTGGCAGGAACAAGGCACATGCTACCAAATATGGAGTGTCATTCATTCACTTGCCAAGTATTTCTTAATGGCTTGGCGTTGGGAATGCAGCAGTAAGCAGGAAACAGACCCTGCCATCAATAGTGAACCAATGGTTACCTTGGTAGGCGTGGCCACTTATGAGGGCCAGAGCTGGCTCCCGAGTAGGGGTGGCACAGGGACCTATAGACTGCGAGGAAGGTCAAGCAGTCTTACCAGAGCAGGTGAGTCGCCAGGACAAGGACTCTTTGCATGCATACTAGTCTCTTTACAGTGTCTCCCTTTAAGACAATGACACATGTGCCTACAGAACGGGGAACGAGGAAGAGTGTATTTGTCACAGGACACAGGCCTGGAGGCCTCGCTGTTTTCTAGAAGATGGTGAAAGTATTAGTTCATTCAAGAGCCATTTATTAAGCATCTATTATGTTCAAGGAATAGCATTAGGAATAGAATGGTGGGGGTGGGCAAATACAGTCCCCAGAAATCACAACATGTGACGATGAGATGGCAGAGTGGAGAGGATGATGGGAGAGGAAGGTGCTGACACGGGAAAGCGAGCTAGAAAAGGAAAAGAAGTTGGTGGTTATAAGCAGATGCTTGGGAGAGGGGTTCCACAGCAACAGATACAGCCTACTGTAGCGAGCCGCCACGTCACCTACTGTAGTGAGACAGACTTCACCTACTGTAGTGAGACCGCCACGTCACCTACTGTAGTGAGACCGCCACGCCACCTACTGTAGTGAGACTGCAATGTCACCTACTGTGGCGAGATTGTCACTTGCCCAGAAGGAGCCTTCAGGCAGAACCTGAGCCCTGTCTGGCTTCCTCCACAAGATTGGGAAGACTTGACCAATGGGTGAGTTAGTCTTAAGCTGTATCAGGATTTGGTCAAATTATTTGGTTAAATTATTATTAATTTGGGTTAAATTATTACACGGAGGAGTGGGAGGAACAAGAGAGTGGGGGAAATTGCTTTTGAGACAGCAATAACCATGAACACAAAAACTTAACTCCTGTCAGTACCAAGTGACCATGAATGGATGCATAAAGGAGAAAGACCATGAAGAACTTAGCCCATTTCTACCATCCCTGTGTGTGGATGAGCAGTGCAGACAGCTGGGGGAACTGGCCCATGGCGCAGCCCTCCAGGGAGTCCACGGTTTGAGGGGAAAGAGGAGTACTGTCTGGCTACAAGGCTCCACATCGGGGCAGACAATCTCAGCACACCTGGTCAATTCTTCTCTCAGGAGACTGAAAAAGTCTTCCTGGCCCCCCACGAACAAATGGCTGACCACAGAAGCGAATAGAAGTGAACTCACATTTAGTTTAGAGTGGGCACAAAGGGCAACCTCAGGACTGCAACTCCATGCAGTAAGCCCCTCAAAATACGATGGGTTGTTTCCCTAATTTCCTGCTGTCCTCTACACCTCCAGTACCCCAAATGTGAGGAACAGATGGAATATGATTGGGTGCCACACACAGTAAGGACTTTGGGCCACCAACCCATCTACCCAAAATAAAGGCTACAGAAAAGAAAAAAAGAAAGAGAACGCTCTTCCAGCGTCAGGAGGCATTCTGCTGATGCCTTCAGCCAGAACTGGTTACATAATCCATGTGGCCTATCACAAGATGAACACTCAGGGCCTCTTGTTAAAAATTATAAAGATTTCAAGGGTTGGAGAGATAGCTTAGTAGGCAAACCTGCTTGCTGTGCAAGCATGAAGACCAGAGTTCAAATCTCTCCATCCCACATAAAGCTGGATGTGTTAGCAATGACTGTGCTCCCAGAGCTCCTAACCATGGTACGTGGAGACAGGATTCTCAGACGCTCACGTGCCAGTTATTTAAACACAAAGAAGGTAGAAGGCAAAAGTCAACACCAGAGGTTGTCCTTTGTCTCCCACACAAGCCCTGGCATGAGCGTGCCCAGCCCCAACAATCAAGATCACAAGACAGCAGTCACGAAGCATTAAGCCAAGCATAGAACTCTGCATCCTCACAGAGCCCGTCCTGCTTTCCAGATCAGAACAGCACGGTCATGTGGAATAGCCTGAGTTACAGCCGGCTGTCCCAGATCACTGACCTTAGCCCTGACACTCATTTCTTCCAGTATTGTGAGGAACTGAATGGGAAAAAGAACAGAGTTGCAAGAAAAAGAACAGGACACAGCAAGCACTCAATGAATGGTAGGTAACTCTGTGGTTACTGTTGGAAACAATGAGCAGGTAACAAGTTTAAACTTTCAAGAAGGGAAAGGCTGGGGCTGGAGAGCTGACTCAGATGGTAAGGTGCCTGCCATACAAACATGAGGCCAGGAGTTCTAGCCACAAACCCATGGGTGTTTTGTTTGCTTACATATATTTTTTGTTTTGTCTTGAAAACGCCAGCAATGTGTTCTTATAATCTCAGAGCTGGGAAGGTGGAGACAGGTGGATCCCTGGGGCTTGCTGGGATCTAGCCAGCCTTGTCTAAATCAGTGAGCTTCAGGCACAAACAATAACAATAAAAATCTCAAGATTGGCCTGTCCTCTAGCCTCCACGTGCACACACGCATATGCATACGCATGCGCACACCCACACACACACAGAGGCCCACATGCATGGACACACAGAGAAATAAACTGCCACTAAAAGGTGTAAAAGAAACAGAACATTTTAGGACAAATTAATGAGGCAGGCAGGGAAGGCGAAGTGTTTTGTTAGACTCTAATGGCTTTCTTTTCTTCGGTGGCAAACACGTAAGGATAATCTATGCACTGCTGCCATTTGGAGCCCGTGCCTTGTGCTAAGCACCCCTTTTCATCCAGCTCCTCAGTGTTCTTAGGCTCCATCCCCCAGTTAAACTGATGTTACCATTTACAAAGCTTAACTGACCTCCTGTTTATTATCAAATGCACATTCCTCATAACCTCTCTACAGTTTCACGTTGCGGGCTAATTTCTCCATCTCGGACTTTTTCTTCACTTGACTTGTGTGATACTAATACCCGTGGCCAACAGCATGTCTGTCTGGCCATGTGTCCATCTGAGACATCACACGTGATTATGGGCAGGATGCCTGCATTACATAAGTAAGGTGAACAGTGCTTTTGCTTCTCAGATACTACTTGCTCTCTGCCGTGCAGACTCCACCCCACTCCCCAGCTCCCTACAGGAGGCAATCCCTGGGCTTCATCTTCAGATCTCTGCATTGGTATTTTTACGTTGTTACCTCGGGTGAACTCGGCTAACCCATGGCTTCCATTAGTACATTTTCCATATTAGACTCTCCGACCTCTCTCTTTGGAACACCAGTCACCTCCTGCTCCCAAGCACAGGGCTTGTCCCCTGAGAAGTTTGAGTATTGCTTTGAGATACATCAACACTTACCTTTTCTTCTCCCCCAAACCAGTTTTCTGTGTGGTTTATCTTGTTTTGGGGGCTTTTTGTTTGTTTGTTTACTTATTTATTATGTATGCAATGTTCTGTCTGTATGCCTGCAGAGCAGAAGAGGGCGCCAGACCTCATTACAGATGGTTGTGAGCCACCATGTGGTTGCTGGGAATTGAACTCAGGACCTTTGGAAGAGCAGGCAATGCTCTTAACCACTGAGCCATCTCTCCAGCCCCCGGTTTATCTTGTTTTAGCTAACTCTCCGCCCAGGGTCAAGACGATATTGATGCCATTTTATCTTGGTCTTTCCTATCCAATCACAGTCTTGCTCATTACTGACTGGACTGGCCTCTCACTTTCAAATGTCACTCAAATTCCTTACCCTGTCCCAGTCACACGGGTTAAATAACTTGTTGGCTGCTCGTCCATTTTCTCCCTACCAAACTCCAGTCTCCACCCTACTGTTGGGAATCTTCTCAAACATTACTTTCATGATACCACTCTTACCTAATCCAAATCTTCTGCTTCCCAGCTGTAGGATAAAACCTTAGCTCTTCAGCTGCCAGCTCCATGCCTCCAATAGCTCCTCTAACCCTACAGTCTGTGCGCTTGAGCTTGCCAGACTAGTTAGCCCTGTTGGTCGACCACTGAAACTCGCAAAATATTCTGGCTTCACATTTTATGAGCACTGTGTTTTCTTTCTGGGAATTCCTTCCAGAAGAACCCACCATGGGTTCATTTTGCTGCTCTCGCTGTTTAATGTTGTTAGTATTATTATTATTATTACTATTATTATTAGTGTGTGTGTGTGTGTGTGTGTGTGTGAGGGGAGTGAGGCAGACACATGCTGCAGCCTGCATGTAGACATCAGAGGCCAACTGTAGGGAGCTGGCTCTCATCTTCCATCTCAGTGAGGCAGGAGCTCTTATTTCTGCTGCAGTACCATAAAGCAGGCTGGCCCAATGAGTTTCCAGTTCATTCTCCACACTCCACCTCCCACTTCCCAGTAGAGGAAAAAAGAGGATTTCAAACATATTGTTTCATGTCCAGCTTTTTTTTTGTTTGTTTGTTTGTTTTTTTTTTTTTTTTGAGACAGGGTCTCAGCTGTGGAACTATGTAGCCTTGGCTGTCCTGGAACTCACTCTGTAGACCAGGCTGGCCTCAAACTCACAGAGAGCTAGCTGCCTCTGCCTCCGGAGTGCTGGGGTAACAATGTGCCCTACTATTCCTGGTTTGCATTCAGCTTTTAAGTGAGCTCCAGGGATCAGTCTACCAGGCTTGCAAGGCAAGAGTTTTGACCCACTAAGCCATCTCTCTTGATTTGCATCATCCCTGGATTTACAAGTTGAGAGAGGAGTTCCTGTAGTCCAAGCTGATCTCAAAGTCACTCTGCAGCTAAGGATGACCTTGAACTTCTAATCCTCCTACTTCTGCCTCCCACGTGCTGGGTTGCAGGCTTGTGCCAACATGCCCGGCTCTCCCATGACTCTGAACATCCCTTTCTTGGAAATCACAGTGCCAGGGAATTTTCCTTTCTTAATCAGTGTGATACTTTACACCTCAAAGTGGTGCTCACACACACACACACACACACACACACACACACACACACACAGCCAGTGGCATTAGTTTACCAGAAACCACATTCCTAGTAATAGTAGAAATAGGATTTGGAGTCTTCTAAGCTGAAAATACCTGGACCCACACCACCTCCCTCATCCCCTGTCTCCCCCAAAGCACAGATGCTGCACAGAGTTGGCACACAAGTAGCTGTTCAGTCACCGTGATGACGGAGAAGCTTGCTTAAAGGCTACTCCTCATGTTCACAGCACTGACAAAATTGCTTGGCCGGAGGATATCCAGGACCACCTCCTTTACTTGGCTTAACCTGTGACATACTTCAAAGACTTAACTCTGATTCATTCTCAGAAAAAATTTGGGGCTGTGTGTGTAGAGATGGTTCAGCGGGTAGAGCAGATGCCATGCAATGTGAGGGCTCAAGTGTTAGTAACTCAGCGCTCTTGCAGTGGGGTGGGAAGTGGAGCCAGGAGAACCCCCGAGAAGACTAGCCCATGCAAAGAGACCCTGTCTCAAAAGGGTGGAAGGTGAAGATTGACAGCTAAGGTTGTCCTCTGACCTCCGTATATGCCATGGCATATGCATGCGTGCACACATACACACATACCACACATACATTTAAACACATACATCACATATACACGTGCATTGTACATGCGTACCCTCTACCACACACACACACACACACAAGAAATGTTGGGTTAAATAAAGTTAAAGGGTCTTTATCTGATTCAAACATATATTGAGTTCTGGGGATGAGATCCATCGTATATTCTGGGCCCATCCTTGCTCTGCTTCCAAATGACCAGGAAGTAAAAACAGGCTGGCTAGCTGACTACAGTTCTGGAAATAGGATCTCAGGTGAAGGGTGGGATTTCTTTGCTCTACTAGTTAAGGTCTCGGTTTAAGAAAACTACAGAAGTGAATCATAGGTGGAAATGGGGCTCAGGGGAGGAAAGGATAGTACTAGGGAAGGAGAAAGAACGGAACGGAGGTGACACAGGAAACGGTCCCGGCAGGAGATGGGCCAGGCCCGCTCTGCACAGCTGTCTGAAGCTGTCAGGCTCACTGCTGTTGTGCATGGTTGGCACCGTAAGCAGCAGGTTCCGGTCTGCTGACATGATTTACGATCGGCCTGCAACTCGCAGTGTTGCTCAGACTGACCTAGAACTCTGTCTGTAGCCCAGGCTGCCTTGGAACTTGAGATCATCCTGCCTCCCTCAGTCGCTCAGGTGCTAGGATTACAGGCGTGAGCAAGCATCCTGGCTGCAGTGCTTTCTTAATTCACCCTCTAGCTTCTGACCTTTCTTCTCTGGGCTTCCCAGGTTCGACGCTCACTGTGCTTCCCCGACAGCGACTTTTCTGCATGTGGTTTACATTCGCCCTCTACCCTGAGTGCCAAGCATTGTGCTCAGGGTTCAGGCTCTCTATCCTGAAGCTGTTGAAAACCGCCCTTTCCTATTTCCATGTATTGAACCTTTTCTCGGAAGCCATGGTGAGAAAGACCAGGAGTGAGGCTCGAAAAAGCCAATGAGGGGAATACAGGGGAAAAAATCACTGGAAAATTATGATAGGAAGGAGACATATAAGCCAGCTTTTAAAAAGTTACACAATAAAGGAGACATAATTGTAATATAAAGCCATTTCCCAAATAAAAAGCAGTGGGGAGGGGGCGGCAGTGTGTGGGTGATTCCCGTGAGATAAACTTTTCCTTAGTGGCAGCGCTCACTGAGCCTTTGGTTTTGGTGTCCTCTCTTATTTTTGTGATAAACTCCTAGTCACCTTTCAAAACCTTGCTGAAGCATGTCCTCTGGAAAGCCGCCTCTGACCTTAGATACATTTAAACAGATTCTTCTTTCTCGTGTTCTCGCTTCCCCATCTGTCCTTCAGTTATCACTTCGGCTAACAATTCTGTCTCTCCCACCACCTCTCTGAGGACAAGGGCTAATTATCCTAGTCCGTGTTGCATCCTCTAGACACAACAGAGTGCCAGGCATATACCAAGTGTTTGTCGTTCTGCTGATAAATACACCCAGCGCAGCCTGCAAGTATAATTTCCACTTCCGTGGCAAAACTCGGTTTGGTTGCTGGGCTCCTCACGTGGAAGCACGATTCCCCTCCTTGTGAACAAACCATTCGAGACTCATAAAGTAAGCTCCATGCACAACGGGCGGCATTAGTCAGTTCTTCATACCCTGGAGACGGGAACATTTCCCCTCCACATTAAACCTCGCGGGGCCGCCTTGATATTAGCAGCCCATCTCCGCGCTAGCATTTCTATTGTGGCGAGGGCTAAATTACACCATGAGCCTAAAGAGGCCACCAGTCTTAGTGAATTGGGGGAGGGGGTAATTAGAAGAGAAACATTTCTGTGGCAGACCTAGGAGCGGGAGATGGAGGAGGAAGTTGATTTAAACCTAGCATTATCAGAAATTCGCTAGAAACTCAAATCACACAGGAGCTTCCTCTGGACATGACAACAGACCCTGGTGTCCAGCAGAAATCTTTCCCTACGGGTGTCAGGTCAGAAATCAGGGGCAGTGCCTGCCTGGACACCTCTCCTTCTCGTACCTTGGGACCTGCTTTTGCTCTTGTTTTCGCCTTCCAATAACAACCACAGTTTGCTCCCCCACGCACTGTCTCGATCTCGCCTTCGTCCTCCAGCAACCCCAACCAGGCTTAACCAGGGATCAAAAGTGCCAGAAGCTGGGCTGTCAGGCCGCTGCAGAGCAGGCGGCGCAATGGGCAGGCCGGACCCCGGTGTCCCCGCAGTCCCCGCGAGGACACGGGCCGCAGGGGGCGGGCCTCTGCACGTAAGGAGGCCACGCGCCCCCAAGATCGCACGACTGCAGGGACTTCAGCGGCTCTCTCACAGTCTCCCGCGAGCCCCCGACCCGCGAGATCGCCGCGGTCCTCACTGCGGCCGGGTCCGCGTCCGCCGTGAGCTGGTGTCCACGGCGCTGCCCAGCCTCACGCGGCCCGGCCCGCTCGCCGCACCGTGACAGCTGGGTGCCCAAAGGGTTAAGCCCGCCGCGCCGCCCCGGGTGTCCCCCGCGAGCCGCCCCGCCGCCGCCAGCCGGCCCCAGCGCGCACGCGCCCGCCCGTTACCTGCGGTGGCCTCCGCGCTCCTCCTCCACCTGGCCGCGCTCTCCCGGGGCCGCCCCTCAGCCCGCCCCCTCGGCTCTCCGCCGCGCACCCTGCTGGCTGCCCGGCCGCGGTCCGCGGAGGAGGGGCCTGGGGGCGATTACCATGTATTAGCATACCGTAGCGCGTCACGTGGATGGCCCAGCCAATGGTCACTTTGGAAAGGCGGAGATTGAACTGAACACGCCTTGGTGCTGCTCCGGGCCTGAACCGGTGGCCATGGCAACGGAGGAGGAAGGCGAAGGAGGGGGGAGGCGCTGGAGCCTTGTGGTCCCCTGGGAGCATCAGGGCTACCTGAGCTCCGCACCGCGACCACCGCGTACAGTTTCCGACTCGGCGTATATAGAGGGCACCTCAAATTGGCCTGGCTAGGGAATTACAGATTCCGGAAACGCTCTGAGCACTTAAACCACGTGCCTAACACTTTTCTGCAGATCACTCAGGAAGTACATATCATAAACTTAACTGGATAGTGGGGCAAGCTTATCCTCAGAGAGGCTCGGTCACTGACCTAAAGTCATACAACCACACTACATGGAAAAAGTAGAGACATGAAAACTTCAGTCAGGGCTAGGGGGCTTCTGCGTTCCTCTCCCTTCGCAATTCCAGTCAAGAAAAAGACTGTGTGCAAACTGTCGAGAGAATCTTTGTACATCACCTGTAGAGCGCCTTTGCACTGCCTTCCAATGACCTTTTGAGGCAGAAACCTTATACCCATATTACAGATGAGAGAAACGAAGCTTGGAGATGATGGAACCTGCCCTGGGTCAAAGAACTATTAGAGCCAATAGCTAATTATCCATATCTATATGTGCTCAAGCTATAGGAAATTTTACACCCGTCTGAATCGTGGTATTGCTCTAGCCACTTTACAAATCCGGACACTGAAGGGCAAGCAAATTGTTCACATTTATACCTCCAGAACCTCAAACAATAGATTACGAGCCTGGCTTATCTGACTCCAAAGCTACTTTCTAACAGCATCTCATTGCACCAGGCTCACTGAATTTGGGTTTAGGCATAAGATCGCCATGCCTAACAGAACTGCCACTCAAGACTGGAATATATTCTGTGATAAGAGGCGTATATTAAGGTCGCAGAAGATAAATATTAGAGTCACCAAGTTGGTAGGGGATCTAGAATCCTGTCTCTCTGCCTTCACCTCTGTGGGTCTGATAATTCACCTAAAAGCACCAACATTCCTGTGTGGACTTTTTTTTTAGCCCAGTGGCTCACTGATTTTAATGTATCATGTATGGATTACTAGATAAGGCTCTATGAGTTAAATGAACTATCTAGGTGCTTTACGAGATTATTAAAGATAATTTGAAATATATGAACATTTTATCTCACCAAACTGACCTAAAATTCAATTTCGGTGTAAACTGTGAGTATTTGGTGCTTATGGGCACAAATCTAGAGACTAACCTCCTAAGGTTAACATCCTGCTTGGCCACTCATTGGCTGTGTGATCTACAGCAAGCTATGTAACCTGTCTGTGCCTCAGTTTCCTCACTAACGGGATAGGAAAGGTGTGTTTGGAAGCATTAAAGAATTAGTATGTATAAAAGGCATATAATACAGGCCTGGTCCAGTGAGTACGACTTCATCCTTGCTAGCTATGGTCATTGCTACATCAGGCACCGGATCTCCCACAGGATAGACAACCCATGTGTTCAGACCTCTCCTCCCTTCCTGGCACTGGGACCCTGAAGCTGCCTGCCATCCCCTGTGGCACATTAAACAGCCTGTTGTGCTGGTGGAGGCTTGTTATCTCTCCGAATGACATTCTCTCTTCTAGGGACCATAAATAATTCCCGGACTCAAAGGACCTGGTTTCTCTTGCACATCTCCTAGCACCAAATTACCGAAGTGACTCCCCGTCAAAGAGGAGCTCGGCAAGCCGTGCAGCCATAAGTCAGGCTCCTTGAAGCAGTTTTATGAGTGCCTTAATGAGGGAGATGAGCTGTCCTCAGGAACCGGTGCAGTCTTTCCTGGCCACAGGAAATGAGCTCTTTGTGTGCTCAAAGGGTCTCAAAGCCCAGGCACAAGGAGTGTTCAGGAAGTGGGCTAGGGACTAGAAGTTGTTGACTCAGACAGCCCCGGGCTAAACAGCCTCCACCCAGCTATTCTCCCTAGGTCAAATTACTCCTGCACTTACTGCAGCAATAGCACCAAGGGGGTGGCTTGTGTAGCTGTAGGTGTTAATCCTCGGCCTCCTACTATGTGCACAAGCTGTCACCCCAACTCCCCAGCCCCTCCTCCCCACAAGACACCACCATATAGAGCAGCCCTTAATGGCAGTGTCCCTGGAGTGGATGGACTGGATATGAACCCTGCTCCCTCTGCATAAGTGGGAAAGTTCCTTAACCTCCTTGCGTCTCGTCTTCCTTATCAACGAGTTACTAAGAGAGGATGCAGGACACCCTCCGTAAATATTGCTGATGCATTAGATAAGCAAAGGCGCTTAAGTCTTGTAAATGTACATTCCATACCTGTACCTGCAGCTTTGAACAGAGTGCCTTAGGCCCTCTCTCCAGCTCTCAGTGCCCTTCTAAGCTGCATTTCGAGGTTGTCCAGGAGAAGACCCTGTGCTAGAGTTTTGGGTTGTACCCTGGATCCACCGCACTCCTTGCTCTATGTGTGAACTCGCTATTTTACATATCTGGGCCTGAGCGCCCTTATTTGTGAGGTGAGGTTAGCTCCCCCTGGAGTTGTGAGTATTCAGTTAGACAGGGGTCTGGCAGGAGATGGTGAAGGATTGAATAGGACAGAGGTTATGTTCAGTCTAAGTCATTCTCCATTTTTACTTAGCTCCCCAGTCATGAAAACAACTAAAGACTACAGAGGACTTACCTTGGCCTTCTGAGATATATAGATATATATCACTTTTTTTTTTTAATCCTCACACGAGGCCAAGAGTCCAGGCAGAGGCAGTAACTTGACCAAGATATCCATGGGAGTCTGTGGCAGAGCTAGGGTCCTGCCGGGGCTATCAGATTCCCAAGTTCATGCTAAGAACCCACCATGCTGCCCATAGGCCTCCAACTTCAACCTGGTTGTTAGAATTCTCTCTCTCTCTCTCTCTCTCTCTCTCTCTCTCTCTCTCTCTCTCTCTTCCTTTTCCACACATTCGTCCACTCTGTCCAGTGTCCCACCAGAGTTCAGCATAGAAACACTCCCTATACACACAGGTATTTACCGAGTGAGCAGAAAGAAATGAGAGTGACATTTTCATGAACTCAAGTTCCAAGAAGAAGGACGAAGAAGAGGAAGGAAAAAGAGAAAAGCCACACTTATATTAAAGGGGTCTATAAAGTCAAATGATTAAACTTTGAGATCATGGAAAGTTAACATGTTGCAGCCCAGAGTCAAATTATCCTGGGCTATTTTTGGTCACTCAGTCTCTTTGAAAGGCACCCATTGCCTGTGTCTAACCTAACATCCTTGTAATGACCAAACCGTTACAGTGTATCCATTGCCGACCACTAGCTTTCCTTAGTCTGAATGCTAAGAGTGTCGTCAGATAGCATCTGAAATCTATAACAGAATTTTCTCACATTTTGCTGTAACCGCCTACCCTCGCCCAACCCTACCCCCAGTGTGTTTGGTACACACTTTAATTTACGACTGTTTTCATTCTGTAACTATTGAAATTTCATGTAACCACTTCCATAGTAGAACATAGTATTTTGGGAAACCCAAATCCGTGCTCATGGATCATGGTCCCTTGTGTTTGGTTCCAGAATAAACTCTTATTCCCTTTGAGACAAGATCTGGTTTGGAGCCTACCTCCTTGAATAGTGATGGAAATCCTTACCATGGGCCATTCCAGGAAGAAGACGCCACATCTGCTGACACACTCTGCCTGCTGAACAGCTGTGTGGAGGAAAAGGCTCCCCGCTTTCTTGATGAGGGACTCGACTTCTAGGTTTCAGGGTCTGCCATGGATCCGACGATGATTCCTCTTCAGCACACATTCTGAGAGATGTCGGGGGGCCTCCTGGAGCCCTTTGGGAGTTCTTTTAATAAGCATCAGTAGGGTGATTTCCACAGGAGCCTTAACTTCCCACTGTAACGAGATACTGCAGACTGGGTGGGTTAAAGCAATGCAGATGTATTCTCTCACAATCTAGGAGTCCAGAAGCTGAAGCATGGTGTCTCAGATCTGGATTTTTCAGTGGGACACCTGTCCTGCATCTCTTGTCGAGTTTCCTGTGACTGCCAGAAATTCCTGGCACTCCTTGGCCTGTGGGTACCTCACTCCAATTTCGACTTCTCTTTTTTTTTCATGGCATTCTCTCTGTGTATCTGTGTCCAGGTTTTCCTCCAGCCAACTTTAAAACAGTGCAGCTTTGTTGTAAGTAGATTAACCAAACAAGGTCTCATTCACAGGCACTGGACTATAATCTTGGTTTGGAGTTGCAGTTCAACCCCCTCAAACCCACCCCATCGTATGTTTGGAATAAGTTAGAGAAAAAGGAAAGAAAATGAAGAAAAGCAAGGGATGAGGAGAAAGGTGGTGGAGGTAATGGTGGTCTGTCTTCACGGTGGTAGCATTGAGAAGGAGTGTGACCAGGGTCCCTCAGAAATGGGACCAACCTTTTCCTTCTTGGCCAATTCCATTCTTTCTCTATAAAGGTCTCCAGACCGACACAGCAGGCACAGGAAGATCACAGAGATTTTTTTTTCTTTTTCTGGCTTTTTGAGACAGAGGGTGTGTGTGTGTGTGTGTGTGTGTGTGTGTGTGTGTGTGTAGCCCTGGCCATCCTGGAACTCGCTTTGTAGAGCAGGCTGGCCTCGAACTCACAGATCCCCTGCCTCTGCCTCCTGAGCACTGGGATTAAAAGTGCGCGCCGCCTCCCAGCTGAGGTTTGTTTACTCCACAAACACTCATCAAACTCTGCACTGGAGCTGAGCATTTAGAGAGGAAACTTAACCCAGAGAAGATGTGGTCCAGGGAGTGGTATGAATTGTCTAGAACCACACATTAAGTCAGCTAGGAGCAGCTCAGTGGTGGTGGCACACGCCTTTAATTCCAGCACTCGGGGGGGGGGGGGTAGAGGCAGGAGGATTTCTGTGAGTTCGAGGCCAGCCTGATCTATAAGAGCTAGTTCCAGGACAGGCTCTAAAACTACAGCAAAACCCTGTCTTGAAAACAAAAAAACAGAAAAACAAAAAAAAAAAAAAAAGTCAGCTAGGAGCAGAACAAAATATCTCAAACCCTAATTCCAAGCCCCGTGGATGCCTACTAGAAAGTCTACCTATCAACCTGGACTCAAATATCTAGTTCTTAGAGAAATCAGAGTTATCAAAAACTATGTTGTTTCCCAAGTTCCCCAAGGACTTCGGAGCCATGCATAAAGCTAGAAACATCCCAGCTCTAAGTGTGATCTGCCACCCTTCCTTGGCTTTCACCCAATTAATCACCTAGTCCTGAAAACACCGTCTCTGGATACAAGGGCTAAATTGGGCACAAGGGAACTTTCTATGGATAGAGACTATAGCTTGTTTATCTTTTTATCTTTTTTTGATCCCAGTGTTAATACAGAAACCATCATGGAATGTACCTTGAAAATGATTTGTTCAGTGGACTGGGGAGACAGCTCAGTGGCTAAAGTGCTTGCTGAGGATCTAAGGCTCTCCAGCATGGCTGTGCATTTGTAACCCAGCACTGGAGGGAGATGGAGACAGGTGGACCGCCCCCCCCCCCATTGCCTTGCTGGCCAGTCAACCTGGCTGTAATGAGAAGCTCAGGGTTCACTAGGAGACCCTGTCTCACGGATAAGGTAGAAAAGTGATTGAGAACAACATACTGATACATAACTTCTGACTTTCACATGCGTCTGCACCTGCACACGTGTGCACATAGACATGCACACCCTCCCCCACACACATGCGAATGAACTCATATGGCTCCAGATAGTGCCAAAAAGTTCTCTGTAGGCTTCTGGTCTATATCTCACAGACAGGAGCAGACTTGGGTTGGCTTGAGTTGCTTGAATTCCATTGTCAGGGCTCTAAGAATCTGGATAGTCCTCTTGCTGTTTCATCATAAGAAAGGATGGTGTTTTGATACTAATATTCGTGGCCCGTGTGAATATGGCCCAGCCTAGAGCTGTCATGAGATGAGAGATCAGCCTGGAGCAGTGAGGCTGAAAACTAGGCCAGGCAGGGGTCAGAGATGGGGTCAGCCCAGCAGGAGTTGTCAGATGAGAGCAGGGGTGAGAGGGAGGTCAGATGCGAGATCAAAGCCCAGGAACTAAGGCAGGTATGGTCACTGCAACTCTCCTGAGGAGGAGAATTTGTTAGCTGGAGACCCTTGGGAAGACAGATTATCAGGTCCTCTGAGTTAGGCCTTTTGCTCCAAGGTTCCCAGGTCTTTTGCAATTGATCAAGATTTGAGTCCCCTACTTATAAAGGGGACACAGGCAGTCAATGATATTCATTAGGCTTTATGTTCATATAATTGCATAAACTTTGGTCTAGCATGCTTTGTCCTTGGATGGTGACCTCATATTGGGAGATCGGGGAAACACTAGAAGGTGGGGCATAGATGGAGGAAGTAGGTCACTGGGGGATGGTTACACCTACTCACTGGCCTCTTCCCCACTCTGCCATAAAGATGTTCTGTGTCACCGTTAGGCCCCACATAAGTAGAACCAAGAACCAGAAATCAAACTCATGAGCCAATAAACCTTTCCTCCCTTAAGTTGTTGGGTCAGATGTTTGTCCCGGCAACGTTACACAAATACCCAGGGTCAATAACAATGCTGATGATGTTTGCTATGGCCCTTCTGTTTATGAAGCTCTAGAAGGGGTTGGGAAGTACAGTTGCTTGTTTACTGATCCAATTGGTCATTCACTCATTTGCTAATTTGTCCACTTCTTTTATAACTAAGTATCCCCCACCCACACAGTCTTGTTAAACACCCACATTTGTCCCCAGTTTACTGTAGCAGGGAGCCAGTACTGGAAGTGTTGCTCTCTTCTCTGTTTCTTCTCTGTCTTCTCTGACCCCTATTGGATTTAGAGTCATTGGGCTTTACCCGTGGTACCTCTTGGACACAGTGACCTTCACTACACAATTGTTATATTAAAATGAAGAAACCAAGCAAATGAAGGAGTCATTTGCAATTGGTGGTCCATTTTCTTGTTCTGCGACATTGGGCAAGACCCATGGAGAAGGTGCCTCTGTCTACTGCTTGCCTTTTACCTCTGGAAGTGGCTCCGCCCTTCGTGTTTCTACAGGGCTGGGAAAGAACAAACAAGCACACCTGTGATTTTGCATTTCATCCCAGACAACAGATGATTGGTCGAGGTTGTTATCTGACCCAAGATGGGCCAATTGTACCCTGTCTCTAGGTCTCTGAGACTTCCAGCCTACTCTGGCTGCTTCTGGAGTGGAGGAGCCATTGCCAGCAGCCATTTCTCATGACACAGGTCAGAGAAAAGAAAGAAGCAGTGTGGGACAAAGAAGAGCTGATGTGGGAGTGATTTCTTATTAATAAAGAAACTGCCTCGGCCCTCATAGGACAGAAAATTAGGTAGGCGGAGTAGACAGAAGAGAATTCTGGGAGAAAGAAGCTGAGTGAGGAGTCGCCATGATTCTCCCGCTCCAGACAGATGCAGGTTAAGATCCTCCCTGGTAAGCCAGCTCGTGGGCTACACAGAATATTAGAAATGGGTTAGAACAATATGTAAGAGCTAGCCAATAAGAAGCTGGAACTAGCCGGGCCAGGCAGTGTTTGAAAGAATACAGTTTCCGTGTAATTATTTTGGGCATAAGCTAGCCATGAGGGCGGCCGGGTGCCAGGGACGCAGCCCCACCGCTCCTAATTCAACAAAGAGCCACTGTGCAGACTCTCATGGCACCAAGGGTCCATGTGACCCATCCTGGGGCCCATCATCATCTCCAGCCTTGAGTCCCAGGGCACACCCTTCACCCTCAGAGCAATCCCTCCGTTTGTGTAAATCCCATGAGAGAGGGCACTACTTATCTGCCTGGTGCCTAGAAGGCAGACTTTCCCCACCCCCCATAGCTGGTCCTCCGTATCCCAAGAGTTGTTCAAAAGAAAAGCATAGTCAAGAAATTTGATCTGGACTCTTGAGACCAAAAAGTCCTTACCCAACTCCAGAGCCTCTGTCTCTACTTTAAAGAGACTTTATGTTGGTGTAATGACTAATACCCATTGTAAAGGTGACTGTATGAAGAATTTTCCAGAAGATTAGTGAAGCAGACACACACACACACGTGTGTGAGACAGAGACACAGAGAGAGATCGCCAGATTGTAAGGGCTCTTACACAATCAATGTGTCAGCCCCTTGATAAAGTTATAACACGATGGCATTAGAGAGAACTATCCACGAGAGCCACAGTCTTCCCAGTCACTGTGGTGCTCAGTGCTGCTCTGTTCCCTGGGGTTCACCAGTCTTCACACACTGACATCATCCCCATCCCCTACACATCTGGAATTGGTGGTCTGTGATTTCAGTGTGAATTGTACTCCCACAGGCTTGTGCTTTCGAACACGTGGGGGCAGCACTGGAAAGATTGTGGAACTGTGAGCAGGTGGGACCTCGCTGGAGAAAGTGGATGACTGAGGGGCCGTCCAGCACTTCCTGTTCACTCTCTGCTCCCTGACTGCAGGTGTCATGTGGCCAACGGGTGCTGGCATCTGCCGTCATGCTTAGCTACCACTACCACGATGGACTATATGCTTTCAGACAGTAAGCTAAAGCAAACCCGCCCTCCCTTCTCCCTCCCTCCCCTCCTCCCTTCTTCCCTCCTCCTCTTAAGTTGCTTCTTGCCATGAGGTCTTGCCACAGCAATATGAAAAGTCACTAACCTAAGGGTGAAGATTTGTCTGTCCCTCTTGAGGTTAGGGAGGGGTGACAAGCAGAAGGTAGAGTACATTCCCAGAGTAGCTCTTCCTCTGCCTTGCTTCTATTGCCACAGAGCTGATGTGTGTTATCTCTCTCAGCATCTCCTTCAGTCAGCTAGATCGATCTGCCCCCACCCTGGTGGCACAGATGGAGCTAACATTTAGCTCACATTATGAAGCCATTGAAATGCATTTCTGCTGAAGGCTGTTTCTAGCCTCCTTAGGTGCCCTGCTGCATCCTTCTCCAACATCCTCAGTTTCCTTAGGCCCAGGGACCGGAACATGGGACAAACATGGTGTCAAATGAACTCGACTGAGGCCATCCCACCCAGAAGCAGCAGCCCCTGTGCTTGGGGCTGAGGGCTGTGCGACTATAAAATGTGGATTCTTTTGTTTCCCCCTTGGGATTATCTTGCCAGGCCCCTGCAGTCACCTTACCTAGATACCTACAGATGGGTCTCAGATCTCCCGTAAATCACTGCCGGCCTGTCCAGACCATAAACAAATACTCTCACAGTGTAAGACATAGCCAGAGGCCTCCTGCCTCCTCAACCAGTATAAGCATGTCTTCCACTAAGACATATGCACCAGGAGAATGTCCCAGGAGCAGGAACGGGAGAAGTAGCTTTCCCTCCATTGCTGTTTTGCCTGCAGAGCCTCTGAACTCAACTTCATCCACGATCGTGATGCAGTTACTCTGTCTCTGGACCAAGCTGAGGAGTTCAAGAACAGATACCTGGCCCCAGAGAAGGCAGATCTATAAAGCAAAAGAGAAGCAAAGCCCAGAGGAGCTAACCTTGTGAATCTGAGACAAGTGAAGAGGGCTTGTAGGACAGAAAGCCAGGAAGGCCCCGAGGAAGGGGAGACAAAAGCTACAGCATTTCCAAGAGCATGTGGCCTGGCTTGTGTCGTTTACTGCTAAATGCCTCCCTGTGACCTTTGCTCTCAGTGCTGACAAGTATTTAGCCGCCTCTTGCTGCTTGGAAGGCGTGGGAGGGTCCCAGTCCAGGTTCAGAGTGTTTGGTTATTTTGGTAAAGTTGGGGTAAGTTTCCCATCAAGGCTGACTTCCAGGCTGCGGTCCCTGAGTGCAGCCCAGGGTGGGAGGCGGGGGGGGGGGGGGGGGGGGGGGGGGGGGGGGGGGGGGGGGGGGGGGGGGGGGGGGGGGTGCATGCAGCTGGCTCTCCAGAGCCTGTGTGGGCTGACCTGAGGACACCACTGGGTCATCCTTAGGACACCCACTCTGAGGTTTCTCAGCGCAGGTGGTCACCTGGTTGTAAGTGACATATTTTGCCTTTTAGTACAGTCTGATCAGTGGGCCATGGGCAGCGTTGATGGGGACACTTCCACCTCACAACTTTGAAAGAGCTACTGATCAATCCTATTTTTCTGCAGGCTCCCTCTTTTCTGCAGGCTGGACTACAGATATGGTGAATTGTCCTTAGAGTGGACAGCTGACCAAGAACAGCCCAGAGCAGGGAGAGCTGACTTTGGTTTGTGGCTTGAGGGGAGGTGGTTCGTCATGACAGTACGAAGGCAAGCGTGTCAGTGGCTGGTCACATCGTGTCCACAGTCAGGAGGCAGGGAGAAATGAGGACCGGGATTCAGGTGTCTCCTTTCACCGTCCTTCTTACAGAGTTGGGGACATCAGACCACTGGATGGTACCATCCACAATCAGGGTGAGAAAGACTCACCATTATAAGCTATCTTAGTCATTCTGACAGGTGTAAGATGATATCTCAGAATTGTTTTGATTTGCATTTCCCTGCTGATTACGGATGTCTTTTGGTCATTTCAGTTTCTTCTGTTGAGAATTCTCTGTTTAGCTCTCTACCCCATTTTTTAATTGGATTATTTTGTGTTTTGTTATCTAGTTTCTTGAGTTCTTTATATATTTTGGAGATCAGCCCTCTGTCAGATACGGATGGTGGTGGCATACACCTTTAATCCCAGCGCTCGGGAGGCAGAGGCAGGCTATATGTCTCTTGAGTTTGAGGCCAGTCTGGTCTACAGAGTCCATCTGATACTATAGAAGATTTTACTGTCTTCTGAGCTTGAGTTCCTAAAGACTCCACAAGTCTAGACTATGTATCCATCTCCTAATAACAGTGGATAGACAGAATCCAGCATGTAGGAAGAAAGCAAAGGGCTGTGACTGAGGTTAGCAGGCTTGCGACCATGTCAGGCCTTGGTCATTAAAGTCCTGTTCAGACCTGGAGACTTGGCTAACCTTTCTGGGTCACATCTGGCTCTAGATGGCAGGGCTCAGGGTGTGGACTAGACAGGGTCTTAATTTATCTTCTATTGCCTTTATGGGTAGTTTATAAAAGAGAGGTTTGTTTAGCTTGCCTCTTTGGAGGCTAGGCAGTCTCAGAGCATGGTGCCAGCTGCTTCCCTTGATGGATGTTAGCACAGTTGAAGGCGTCCCATGACTAGATAGAGCAAGCCTGCCAGCTTGGATTATTCTCCCTTTCTTTCTACAAGGACTGAAGCGATCATGAGGACCCCACTCTCATGATTTTATCAAAGTTTACTTTCTCCGGGCTCCACCTTCAAATACCAATAACATGAATATAAGGTTTACGTTTCTAATTCAAGAATTCTGAGGTAGGGGTAGGACACAGTCAAAGTGAAGTAAACGTCAAGAAATTAATATTGAACTTCACTGCTTCCAAGGTGACCTTCGAAACTGAAGATTTCAAAACGTCTCAAGGGCTGGGTCTATAGACCAGTGTGCAGAGTGCTTGCCTAGCATGCACGAAGCCCACGGTCTGGTCCCTAGCACTACAGAAAACAGGGCATGGTGGTGCCCACCTGCAATTCCAGTGCTTGGGAGCTAGAGGCAGGAAGATCAGAAGTTCAAGATCATCCTTGTCTATATAGTGAGTTTGAAGCCAGTCTGGGTTATCTGAGACCCAGTGTTCAGCATATGTATTTTGCCCCCTCCATAGACAATCCTACTACATTGTCTGTCTCTGATTGTTTGCTCACCCATCCAGCCCTTCAGTCAAAAGTGGGTGGCACTTTGTCCTGTGTGCTGTAGCTAGAGGGGTGGCTCAGACCCAGGCCTTTGTTTCCAGGAGTTCAGTCTGTTCAACTCACCACAAGTGCCCTAACTATAAAACAAAGTGGCCGGCACTACACAAAAGCTGTGTCAAGATGCTGTGCCATACCAGGGAAAGCAGCTTCCTTAACCTTAGTGTGGTGCTCACCAGCAAGAGAAACGCAGGGATGGAGCACAGAGTGCTGAAGAGAATGTATTCGACACAGGAGCCGAGCATCCTGTGGCCAGCTCGGGTGGAGGCTTGGAGGAGATATGGGTTCCGGATGTGGGCTGGGGGACGTTTGTAAGTAGAGAGCCACGGGAACTACAAAATGAGATTGTGATTTTTCCTCCTGTTCATGCTCCCCAGCTGCTGGGCCAAGATCAGGGTCCAGAACTTCTAGTGGCTTGACCACACAGGGTGGCCACACACACCATTTCCCACGGAAGATCCTACAGGGGATTGACCTCAACTGGAAGCACCAGAAAGCAAGCCACTGGCGAAGGAACAAACATCCAGTACCAATTCTGTTTTATCGCTTTATCTGATGCTGGAACACGTAGAAAGGGCACCAGGTCATCCCCGGTGCAACGGGGACATAAATCAGGCAGCACCCTGCTTCCTGAGTCCCTTGCCGAGGAATACAGGGTCCGGCCAGCTCTCAGTGAGATCAATTACAGGCCGTTTCTCTGCTTGTACCAGTTACTTCCACAGGCTGGTGCAGGCCTGGCCGCAGGAGCAGTTCGCAGACCGTGTCTGTGACAATAGGCAGAGCCCCTCTAGGACAGACCAGAGGCAAAAGAGCTACACGGAGAGGGGAGAAGGAAGGCCAGCAAGACAGGAAGAGCTGCTTCGGTGTATATGGCCAGCTACCCCAGGCCTCAGGAAGCTGGGTCTTAGCGAAGGTGAGTGACTTCCCTTGGACCACCCACCTAGGAAAGAGCAGAGTCCTAAATCCAAATTCACTTCTGACTGCCTCTCTAGGTTGGGCTCTAAAACAATGCCTAGGAGACAACAGACCTAGGCAGGGTTTTTTTGTTTTTGTTTTTGTTTTATTTGAGTCCAATAGGTTTAGATTCAAATTCTGACTTTTTCACTTCTTACCCATGTGGCCCGAAGCAGACCACCAGACTCCAGAAGCCTCAGTTTTCTCATCTGCAACCTGGGGGAAACAGGACGCACTCCAGCGACACTGTTATGAAGATTAAGAATAAGGTATGTGATGTAGTCGGACACGCACGGTAAGCGGTCGAGTTAGTACCATTTCTGCCATCTCCATTCCTGTCTCCTTTTTCCTTAACACAGTCAAGTGTTGCAGCTGGAGGAGGATGCTGGTGAGGGTCAGGGTCTGCCAGTGAGAGAGGCAGTGTGTCTGGAGACTGAAGTGGTGTGGCTGGCTGCGAACCGAGTGGCATTGGATGGGGAAAGCAGTTGAGGACCAGATCCCGCAAGGCCGCTTTGGAAACCAGAATAAGGATTTAAGGATTTATGCCCAGTTAGGTCCGGAACCATTGGGCCATCTTACTCTGAGGGAGGAGTAGAGCCGTTGACCTTACGCAGCTGTGTGTCAGCTCTGCTGAAAGGCTTGGGAGGATAGAGAGGTAGAGAGGTAGTCTGTGAGGGTTAGCTTCCGATGCCAGGGATGGAGGAGGGTCATGTGAAGTCAGAAGGTTGAACGACTTCTGTCTATCATAGGTAGAGCTACCTATTAGGAGACACAGTAAATATACTTCATTTTCTGACGCTAAGGATGCTAGGTAGGCAGATGCCAGCAGGAGGTGGGTCAGACAGCAGTGGACTGAAGATGGGAAGCTGTCTCTCCCCTTGTCTCTGCCTCTGCCCCCCCCCCCCCCCTCGCCCCGCTTCTCTCTGAGAACATTTACCTGCAGGAATGTTTTGGTGGATAAAGTTTGAAGATGGAGGAAAGAGAGAGCCTTCCTCTTTTCTAGGTGGAGCTGACCTCCAGCAGACAGGAAGCAGGGGCGTGGTTAGCTTTGATTGCCAGCCTGACAGGATTCAGTTACCTAGGAGACACATATCCGGGTGTGTGTGAAGTTCCTAGATCACTGGATTTACTGAAGTGAGATGATCTAACCTGAATGTGGGCAACACCATTCTACAGGGTGAGGTCCTAGACTAACTAAAAGGGAAAGGAGCCTCAGCTTTTCTCTCTCTCTCTCTCTCTCTCTCTCTCTCTCTCTCTCTCTCTCTCTCTTTCTCTCTCTCTCTTCTTCCTTCTGTGGATGCAAAGTGACCAGCCGCTTTAATTGTCCCGCCTTCCCCAAGCTGAACCCTTGAACTGTGAGCCCCCCAAACCTTCCTTCCTAAAGTTATTTTTGTCAAACATTTCATCAAGGCTATGCGGAAAGTGAAGTGCAGGGATTGTGTGTAAAATGCGGGGGAATGGCCCTGAACCTTTCTCCAAGATGGTGGGAGGCAGTGAGGATGGTGGTGGGACGTTTGTAGATGTGAGTGGGGATAAATGCCACACTATTCCTTCCTTAAAGCTTGTTTCTAGGAATGATCCCCAAGGGAAGGGATTTGGACATAGAACAAGCCACGGTTGAAAAAGAGGAAAGGAACCCATGTTGGTGTTTGGCCCGGTTCAGGGTTTTGTACATTTGACAAATGTATCCAGAGTCTACCAAAGCCAGCCCAAACCAGTTGAGAGACAGAGTACAGTGTGCCCTATAAATCTAAAGGTGTGTGTGTGTGTGTGTGTGTGAGAGAGAGAGAGAGAGAGAGAGAGAGAGAGAGAGAGAGAGAAACAGAGAGAGAGAGAGACAGGGGTTCTTAGCCTCAGGAATATCCTGGTTCCAAGTAACTGTGTAATTCTCTCCCCTTAGTGATGACTTGGTGAGTGGCATGGGCACCAGAAATATGGAGGGAGACTCAGGAATCCTAGAAACTCAGAAGACACCTGAATTCCTACAGGTCTCAGGGACTGAAAAAATAACCATATCCAATGCCCAATAATAACAATTCACTAGCCTTATAACTTCATCCGTAGCTGTCCTGGTGCCCTGCTATTGCTGTGAGAAAAACTCGGCCGAAGGCAATGCAAAGAAAGGAAAGAGTTTATTTCATCTTACACTTTCGGGTCTCAGCAAGGGGAGAAAAGCCCATGCAGTGTTAGCTCTGAGCAGGGAACTCACAGGGAGCTCACTCACATCCAATGACATATGGAGGAATGGCACCTGCTGGTTCAGGTTCACTTTCTCATCTTCACCTAGTTTCCTCATACAGCCCAGGGGATGGTACCTCCCATGGTGAGCTGGGCCCACCCACATCCGTTAAAAGTGGAAACAGTCCCTCACAGACATGCGTGCATACAGACCAACCAGAAAAAGGCAATTTACTCAACTGAAACTCTTCTTAGGGTTGTGTCAAACTGGCAGTTAATGTTAACTTGGGGAATAGCTCAGGAACCATGAATTTTAGGCAAGGTGGGAGGGGAATACGCATCCCATCAGAACATAATCAACACCCTGGCATTAGGTAGTCTGAGACACGGTTAAGGAAGGGTGAGTGAAAAGCTGTGGGCAGAGTTTAGGGAAACAAGTGTAGCAACATAGCATGGAGCCTGCGGCTGTGAGGGCAAGGATGCTGCAGACCTCGAGGCTGAGGGTCAGAGAGAAAAGAGTAGTCGCCTCACTTTAGGGTCCCTTCATGGAAAAGGCCACCAATGAGAGCTGACGTCAGCTGTGGCAAGCAGCAGCCTACAGAAGCGCGGCAGGGAGAAGTGAAGGAATGCGTAGCCTACCTCACCCCTGCTTCCCTTACCAGTCTCTTCTCAGTGCTCCTATTGACCAAAGCCAGCCGAGGATAGGAGCTCACTGACAGGTGCCTGGAGCCCAGCTGCTTGGTGCCTGGAGACGAGTGGATGGTGGTAGTGTTTGTGGGGGTGGTAGTGATATTTCTCATCACTGTGACCAAACACCTGCCGAGAAGCGACTTAAAGAAGGATGCATGGCTCATGGTTTGTGAGAACAATCCATCATGGCAAGGAGTCATGGAGACAGAAACAGCTTGTGTCTGTGGTGGCAAGAGGGTGAGGCCGCTTGCTCACGTTTGGAGGACCAGGAAGTAGAGAATACACAGGAAATGGAATCAAGTCTCCATTTGGTTGACCATCTTCCTCTAATGAGGCTCCATCTCCTGATGATTTCACACGTTCTAAGAACACTGCCCCCATCTGGAGAATGTTGGAACATACCTGGTTCACCAATAGGTGAGCTAAAGAGTTACCTTGTTCTAAGACACTAGCCCTCTACTTTGAAACACCGAGGAAACTCACAAGCAGTTGTTATCACAGTCCTTTGACTATATCAGGGACTCTGCACGCAGCAGCTGTCTGAATGAAGGAGGCAGGAAGGAAGATCGAGACAGGAATGACAATGGCTGTTGGCACCGGGTCAATTATCTACCCGTCTCTGGGGATGCAGAGGAAGAACCATCTTTCTAGGTGGCATCTCAGGACGTCAGCACGTTGCCTGTGGCTCCCTGCAGGGGAATACAAGGCAGGACCTAGAGTCGGGGCACAGGTGTTGACTCCAGGAGGGTGGCAGACAGCCCAGCAAGCGGTGAGCTGGGAACACAAACTGTAGAGTGACACCTGCCCACAGGGAGCAGAGGTGCCGTGCCTGAAGTAGAGTGTGAGAGATGAGCAGCCCCAACCAGTCCAGCCAGTACAGGAAGCCGTGATGACGCTGGGAGTTGGGGAGAGAAGGAGAGCAGCCTCAGAGGTCTGGGGCCCGTGGTTATGAGGAGAGTCGGGCAGAATGTGTCCAAATCACGCAATGGTTCCATGCACATGCACCAGGTTTGCCACGGCTCCCATGACAAACAGAAGGGATTTACTAGAGGCAGAACTGTGCCTGTGCCCTCCCCCAAAATAGGTATGTTAGTGTCGTAACCCCAGTACCCCAGGATGTGACCTTTCAAGATAGTCTTTCAGAGGACATTGAACTAAAATGAAGTCCTTATCCCAAGGCGACCAGTGTTCTTGCAAACAGGAGAAATCTAAACACAGAGGACACTGTGAGAAAACACAGGGCCCTGAAAGATACAGACAAACCGAGGAGAGAGGCCTTGGGCAAATCCTCCCCTCCCCTTCTCCTGGAGATGCCTTGACCTCACCCTGTGGTAGCCCCAAGCACTGCCTTCTGTAGTGCGAATAATAAAAACCCAGAGACGGATATTGGGGTTCAATCTGAAGATCAGAGAAGCAAAGCAGCCAGCCGCTAGAAAAGTCTACCTCTGTCACGGCTGGGCGACTGCAGATTGAGCCCTGAGCCTCTGCCTCCTCCCATTTTATATTCCCCTTTAGTGCTGGGATTACAGGTGTGAGCCACCACCACCACCTGGATCCATTTCTGCATTGATCTTGTGTAGCCCAGGGTGGCCTTGAACTCACAGAGCTCCAGCTGTCTCCCAAACCCTGGGATTAAAGGTGTGTGACACCACTGCCTGGCCTCTAGTGGCTTAGTTGTACCCTCTGATCTTCAGGCAAGTTTTCTTTATTAAAACATAAGTGAAATATCACTATAGCCTCCTGCTGCTGCGCATTGTGCAAGTCAGGGAGCTTCGGGGTGTGGGGTAGGGGAGAGGGTGGGCATGGATGGAGCGGGGAGAGGCAGCTGTGCAGGTCAAGTCCCGTGGCAGAGGAGAGGAACATCCATTGCGTGACGAGTGGCTGCAGGCCTCCACAGTTGACAGCTGTGCCTGGCAGGAGCAGCTGTGTGGAACTGGCTTGGAAGGAAGGACGAGCTCTGTAAGAGGATGTTGGAGGCCCCGGGGTCAGCAAAACGGCAGGACTGCTGTGGGAACAGATTTGTTATCTTAGCGTAAGCGAGGCAGAAGACGGAACCCAGGGACCTATAAAACTCGGTGGAAGCGCTTTGCAGGGGGCTGGGGCGAATATACGATGACTCAGATTCACAAGGCACAGACTCACAGATGGCCCTAATTCCTCCTCCCCTCCCCCACCCCACCCTCAGCAGCCAAGGTTACCCGCAGCTGGCGGTAGCATCCCTTGCCTCTCTTCCATCTTCTCAGACGTCATCGCTCAAAGTCACCATGCCCTAGCTGTTCCTGTGAGTTCTTCCCACACGAGGCTCTTGAAGCCCGTTTTAAAACAGAGTGGAATAGAAAAGAGCCTGTGCATCGGGCACTGGGCTTGGAAAAAGCGCCTTGGAATTTAGGAACAAAAGCTGGGGAGAAAGAAAAGCAAGGGCAGAGAAACCATGCCCAGCTGGGCACCGTGTCTCTGTGGGCCCAGAATATCTGTGAACATCTGTGGGTGGTGGCAAAATGCAGAAGACTTCATAAAAGACTGGGATTGAGGGAGGCCCAGGTCCGTTATGGTTTCTGCGAGGTATCCTCAGAATCCAGCCTGAACCGACCTCCATCTCTAGACCTCCCCATGCCTTTTTCTTTTTAAAGGCTTTGAATTTGCAAAACTCCTGCCTCAGTCTCCCCAGCTCTGTGGTCACAGGCATGAGAATCAGGTCTTGGTTTTTTTTTTTTTTTTTTTTTTTGGTTTTTCGAGACAGGGTTTCTCTGTGGTTTTGGAGCCTGTCCTGGAACTAGCTCTGTAGACCAGGCTGGTCTCGAACTCACAGAGATCCGCCTGCCTCTGCCTCCTGAGTGCTGGGATTAAAGGCGTGCGCCACCACCGCCCGGCCAGGTCTTGTTTTAAGGAGGCTTTTAGCCAAATCACTGAATGAGAAGCTAGGTGTGTCTGCCGACTATTGACTCAAGTCTGTAGATGGCCGTCCAAGATTTGAATATCTACCAGTTCCCAGCGCTCCAGCTCTCTGTGACTGCGTAGCACAGCCCCAGATAGCACTCATGCTGTTCACAGACTGGTGGTTGGGGAGAGCTGGTTAGAAACAGCGCATCTCAGCCTCATTCCATATTGCGGGGACAAGTGAGATGATCATCTGAAGGCCCTGGCACTTGCGAGTCTGCAAGTGGAGGCTGGGACCTTAGCAGAGGCTGAACCAGACCCTAGAGGTGGTCTTTCACTGTAGCCTGGGCTCTTTCATGGAGTAAGGACTGGGTGCCATGGGTAGGTGTCTTCAGAGTGAGCTAGTAGTCTTTGAAGTCTTAATACATATTGGGCTACATTCTACTTATTAGCTCACTGGGGTCTGTCCATCTGGAAAGGAGAACAAACTATTAAAACTATGCCCTTGGACGTTTGCCTGATTCATTCATATTCTCTCTCTCTCTCTCTCTCTCTCTCTCTCTCTCTC
>NW_026067894.1:12847156-12918587 GCF_014885135.2 Alexandromys fortis
TATTTATTTATTATGTATACAATATTCTGTCTGTGTGTCTGCAGCCAGAAGAGGGCATCAGATCTCATTTCAGATGGTTGTGAGCCACCATGTGGTTGCTAGGAATTGAACTCAGGACCTTTGGAAGAGCAGGCAATGCTCTTAACCACTGAGCCATCTCTCCAGCCCTTACTGTCCATTCTGTATGCAAAGTGCATTGTAGGAGGCCGGGAGGAGATCAGAGAGGGTCAGGAGAACACAGCTGTGGTTCGTGCAGAAGGGGATGGCCACATCATCTAGAAGTCTGGGGATGGGGATGGGGACGAGAGGATGGGGCTCCAGTGTGACCTCCAGGGCTGGCTTCTGGGGATGAATGAAAGATCAACCAGGGGCTGGAGAGATGGCTCAGTGGTTAAGAGCATTGCCTGCTCTTCCAAAGGTCCTTAGTTCAATTCCCAGCAACCACATGGTGGCTCACAACCATCTGTAATGAGGTCTGGTGCCCTCTTCTGGCTAGCTGTATACATAATAAAGAAAAATAAAGAAAAATTAAAAAAAAACCAAACATATACATTATAAAAAAAAAAAAAAAAGAGCAACCAGGAGTGACTTTCAGTTTGTGAATTGAAGAACTTTGTAGACAGGGTTGTACTATGCACCCAGATTTCCTTAGGAGGAGACACACAGGGCTAGGGTATATAGCTCTGTGGTATCACATTTACCTAACATGCAAGGCCGTGGGTCTAGATTCCCAATACCACCATAAACAGAAAAAGGTGGAAGCATTTAGAGGAAGTAGGGTGGAACAGGCTGCAAACTAGAAGTTTATTTTTAGCTAAGTAAGTGTCCAAATTGCTTATTTGGTACCCTGCTCCTAAAATGAAGATGTCTAATAGGTAGTTGCTCCTACCTGGTGCTCCGTGGGAGGCCAGGAAGTCACGGATAAACAGATGCTATCTGTGAACCGGGGGACTGTACAAGACAGCCTCGGGAGGAAACACAGGGAAAGGGAAGTCAGGAGCCTTAGTTTTGTTTCTATTGCTGTGATGCAACACTGACCAAAACCAACTCAGGGAGGAAAGGGTTCATTGCATCTTATACCCTACAGTCCTTCAGGAAGAGAAGCCTGGGCAGGAACTCAAGGGAGGAACCTGGAGGCAGGATCTGAAGCGGAGGCCATGGAGGAGTGCTGCTTACTGGTTTGCTCCTTATGGCTTCCTCAGCCTGCTCGCTCTCTCTCTCTCTCTCTCTCTCTCTCTCTCTCTCTCTCTCTCTCTCTCTCTCTCTCTCTCTCTCTCTCTCTCCTTCCCTCCCTCCCTTCTTTTTGATTTTTAAAAAGATATATTTATTATGTATTCTGCCTGCATGTATCCCTGCAGGCCAGAAGAGGGCACCAAATCTCATACAGATGGTTGTGAGCCACCATGTGGGTACTGGGAGTTGAACTCAGGGCCTCTGGAAGAGCAACCAGTGCTCTTACCCTCTGAGCCATCACTCTAGTATCTGCCCAGGGGTGGCACCACTCACATCAATCACTAGTTAAGATGTCTCACAGACTGGCTTAAAGGCTAATAGTATGGAGACATTTTATCAATTAAGATTCCTCTTTTAAGACATTTGTGTCACGTTGACAAGACCAACTAACATATCAGAGCTTACTGGGACATGCTCATGCTGGGGACAATCAATAAGAGGCAATCTGAGGAGAAGGGATCTCGAGGGCAGACCCACTTCAGACCAGGGTCCAGTGGAGAAGTAATATCAGAGAACTGATGGCCTATAGGAATCTCAGAAGTCCTTGTGGAGGCACTCTGGAGAGAGGTCTGCTTTCCTATGATCTTGCATGTTGGGTTCTGGAAGGGCTGCTGCTAATATATTACAGGGAAGTGTGGTCAGCTCACAGGAAAACCAAGGGGGCTCTGGATCACGCCCCTTCTTCCACTCCCATGTTTGCCCCACTTAGCAAACAAAGGATTCTTTCTTCCCCCTTTGCCTCTGTGCCCACTGTGTTGCTCAGAATAGGTGTGACCTGGATGAGAACACAGAGCAAATGCCCCGCGGACTTGGTAGACTGCCTCAAAGGAGACTAGCTGTATAATGAAATCTGCAAGACCAGAGGAAAGGAGACTCTGAAGAACCAGGACAAAATAACTCCAGAGAACTCTGTTTGCTGGCCTTTGGGATGATGAAAGAGTGGTGTTTGCATCTCACCCTAAAACTCTGCAGAACCCCATTACCCCCAGGGAGAACATCGCAGCAAGCTCACTGTACAGACAGAGAACCAGGTAGAGAGGGATCGTCCAGAAGGTTATAAGAAAGGAGGATGTCAGGGGTCCTCTCTCTTCATCTGAGCACCTACAGTGGATCCCTGGGGTGGCATGGGCTGGGGGAAGGGCATCAGAACCTGTTTCTAGAAGAGCTGAAACCCTCCTTAAGCAGGTGTTCTGGGTGGTGATAGTGGATGGGCTCTGAGAGGCACCAGAATAATGAGGGGCGGGGCTCTTACACCCTCCAAATCCAACCTTTGGTGTGATTTCAGCCTGCCGTCCCCTGGGAAGTGGTGACCACCGGCAGCCATGAGGCCGAGAAGCGGCTGTGGCAGGTCGGGTGGCAAAGCTGAAGCTGAAATATGAGGTGCGGAGGGAAAGAGAATAAATAGGGGACTCTGTTGCTGCTACTGGAGTTGTTAGGGTCAAAGTCTGGTCCACTTGTCCATAACAGGTCAATTAAATGAAGCACTAGTGAAAGTGAGATTTATTCAGCATACTGCATTTTATTTTTAATCGTGCGTGTGTGTGTGTGTGTGTGTGTGTGTGTGTGTGTGTGTGTGTGCACATGAATGCATATGCTCACAGAGGCCAGAAGAGGGCATCCTAGCCCCCGAGGCTGGATTTACAGGCAAGAGTGAGCCTCCTGGTGTGGGTGCTGAGACTCAAACTCAGGTTCTGTGCAAGAACAATCCATGTTATTCACCCTTAAATGTGGCCACATTGAGAAAAGGAACAAATAAAGACGTTCATCGAACCCCACAAGTCCAGCGTTGAGGTCCCAACATGAGACTTAGGTTTAAATAAAGGCCAAGAGGAGGACCAAAGTGTGGCCTGCGTTATCTCAGATTTAGACTGCCTTCTAAGGAAGGTCTGCCAAGTTCCCAGAACTATGTGAAAGAAATCTCTTCCTGAGAGATGATGTTCATCCTTTCCACTCTCCCAGCTTGAGATCCCAGGGGGATTTTCAGTTCCTTGTGGGGGTCCCTTCAGTCTAAAGCTGAAGGGAGGGCACACGTGTCTCTAGAGACCATTTTCCCACCTGTTACCTAGCTGATGGCCCACTCCTGGTTCCCATCTCCCCCAGGTACCTCCCCCGCTAATATAAACTTCCTTGAAATAGCCCCACGTCCCCCCAGTTAATACTGCCCGGGCAGCCATAATTTATTTGTTTCCCGACTTCAAAGAAACAAAAACCAAAAAACCTTCTTCAGAAATGCTTAGCTGGGGCTCTTTGGCCTTCTCACAGTGCAGGCAGGTGCTGCTGCCTCCCACTGGTCCACCCACCTCTCTGCTCTGGAGTCCTGTTCTCTGGGGGGCATTCTGTGTGTTCTGCAGATGAGCAAACATTTCTCTCCCCGTCTGATGACGCTTGTCTGGACTCCTCTGTCTATCCTGGTGATGTCTGAATTATTAGGAAGCAAGAATGCCTCTTTCTCTGGGATATTTAAGAATTTGAGAGTGAAGTGAAGACACTGTGCACAAAGTTGGAAACAAGAAGCTATCCATTGTCCAAACTTCCATCCCCTGGAAGCCCAAATGGGGTAGGGGTAACTAAGGGCCTTCTGCAGAGAAAGAAACTATCTTGGAGACTGGGGAGGTCACTGAACTTCCTCTGGAAACAGGTCTTCATCTGGAGGCTGGGGAGGGGGAGGAATTTACAGAAACCTAATCCCAAGGATTAGGGAAACATAACAGGCATGGGACTATAGCTCAGTAGTCCAGCACTTGCCTGGCACTAAGTCCTCATTTTGATCCCCAACCCTGTGGGGTGGGCAGGGGTGGGGAGGGAGGGTACATAATATATTTTCAATAAAAATGCTAATTATGTTTATGAATAAAAGGAACTCTGGCTGGTTAAAAAGGGGAATTTTGGAATATAAAACACTTCTGTGTTATTCAAAAGACTTACTAAGATGTTTGATACACAGCCAGTCTTTGAGTCTCTGAGATTCCTTCCTTCTTTTCTCTCTCTCTCTCTCTCTCTCTCTCTCTCTCTCTCTCTCTCTCTCTCTCTCCCTCTCTCTCTCTCTCTCCCTTCCCTCCCTCCCTCCTTCTTTTCTTCTTTCTTTTTTTTCCCCCCAAGTCAGAGCTTCACTGTGTAGCTATGGCTGTTCTGGAACTCACTCTGTAGACCAGGCTGACTTTGAACTCAAAGAGATCCACTTTCCTCTGTGCTGGGAATAAAGGCATGCACCTCCACCTCTGGGCTTAGTCTCTGAGATCTTTGACGAAATCTCCAGGGAAGGAAAAGAGGCATCTGCAGGAATCCCCCAATTTTCCCACTAAAGATGGTCTTCCTTGGCCCATTCTTCCCTGCACTTGGGAAATAGGATAAAGAAAATTCATCTTCATCTCCCACAACAGAGGGAAGCTCAGGCAATCTCCTTTTGGCATTTCCTTCCTTCCTACATGGCTGCAAATTCCAGTCTTTTCACTTTTATTAAGTAGGCAAGCGTGGCGAAGGAAGGGGCTCCTGGGCTCAAAGAGTTTAATGTCCTACAGTTAGAGGCCAAAGGCTGCTTGTTGTCACCAATGTACTGTCCCATCCAACCTACGCACACACTAGATTCTGATCTCAGTTTTGTTTTTTTTTTTAAACCACCACCAGGAAGGTAAAGGGCTACAGTTTTTAAATTTTTTAGATTTATGTTATGTGTATGAGTGAGTGTTTTGCCAGCAAGTATGTATCTGTACCACATGTGTGCCTGGTGCCCTCAGAGGTCAGAAGAGGGTGTTGGATCCCCTGAAACTGGAGTTTCTGATGGTTGTGAACCATCATGCCGGTGCTGAGAATTGAACCCAGGTCCTCTGTAAGAGCAGCATGTGCTCTTAACCACTGAGCCACCTCTCCAGCTTCAGTTTTGAATTTATGTAAATGCTCTATGTTGTACCTTAGGGAGGGGCACTTAAACACGGGCCTTTCTTGTAATAGTCATCCCTTACACCTCTCTCTCCCACTAGGTTGTGAGCTGCACAAGCGCAGAGGCCGTGGTACTTAGCCAGGTGATACTCATGAAGTTAGAGGGTTGAGGCGTCGGCTTTCCCATCCACAGCTGATGGAGCTAAGCATCAGAGGCTGACGCTGGACTCAATGACGTGAGCCACAGACGCGTGGGCTTTTCTGCTAGTGAAGGCCAGAATTGGTTTTATCTGTCCAGCTGAAGAAAGTGAAGGGGATTTGTTGTGTTTCTGTCTGCAATTCATTCTTAACAAAATCAGAACACAGAGCAGGAGGTTAAGGTGCATACTCCTAAAAGGAAAGGAAAGAGGAAGGCAGAGGGGGCACGCCCACTCTTTCCTCAAACTCATCTTTAATGTAAGCCCCACTTCCTCTCAGATAAAGGAAGAAGGCAAGCCCGGAGGGTCATACCTAAGGCAGTTTGCCACATGCTGCAGACAAAGACCCTGAATTCAATATAGTTCACACAGGCTAGTGGATATCAACCATCCCTGGTGCTCCAACATCTCAGTGGGGTTCTTTTTGCTTTCTTTTGGGGGGTGCTCCCCCGCCTTTTAGGAAGGTGGGGAGGTAGGGTCTGGTCATTTCTAGAAGAGAGGAAAGTGCTAGGGTCTTGCCTTCATCCCTCCTGAGCTGTACTGAGAACCGTGGACTAGTATTTGGCAAGCAGGGGTGCCTCACACTTCCAACTCGTAAGGCAAGATCCCCATTAGATTCTGTCTTTGGTGATCAGTCCGAGGGGCAAAAGGCAGTCGTGTCTGGTTTCTATGCTGGCAGCGGCTTCTGTGTGACTGTCTGGGAGACTGGGAAAGCCCGTCACTAACCACGGCCACATCAGAAGTGGTATCCCCATGGGACTGATTCTGGTGTGCGGCCACTAAGTCTGGTTCTTGTTGTCCCCGAAGATCCCACAAGTTCACCAGAATCCAGATTTGAAAAGTTTCTTTTCTGCGTTAGTCAGCCTGCACGGAGTCTGCAGCAGGTAAACGGAACAAAGCAGAGAGAGAGAGACTGTGTACGGAATGACTGTTGACAACAGGCCCAGGAAACGGGGCTGACGCTAACTGACTCTCAGGGCTTGCTGGAGCCAAAGACTGTGAAAACTCAGATTTCAGCAGTGTGCTCTAGGGAATTAAGAATATTTGCTGAAAGCATTGGAACTTCTAGTCACTCAGAATGAAGTGCCGATTGCAAGCAAGACTCGAAGACTCAGGGGTCATTGCTATGTAGCAGTAAGACTGACATGGAGATCTGAGGAACAAGGACGCGGCATGGATACTTCTAATCACGCTGTACTTCTAATCACGCTGTACGAACTCCAAGTTCAAGTGTTCACCTTCAGTTGCTGTGACTGAAGACTCATCTATTGTTTGCAGAGGCAGGGACCAAGGGAAGTGCTAGCAGGGCAAAGTTCAGAGCCAAGGGAAGCTGGCTCTAAGACAGAGCTGTCCTTTGGGATTTAGAGCCGCAGTGAGTTTCAGAGATAGTTAGAAATTCCGCCAAAGGAGAGGAGGGGAAGACACGCTCGAGGGGCTTTCTTCTCTTCAAAACTCTTACATGGAAGCTAGACAATATGATCAGCAAGTAACAGTCTGCTTGGGATGTGGAGTAGAAGGAGGGATCTGAGGAAGAGGATGGGGAGGAAGAGGGAGAGGAGGAGGAGGAGGGAACTGAGGAAAAGGAGGAGAAGGAGGGGAGGAGGGAGAGGAAGAGGTGGAGGAGAACAAGGGGGAGGAGGAGGGAGAGGAGGAGGAAGTATCTGAGAAGATGAGGAGGAGAAAGGGACAAGAGTGGAGGGAGATGAGAGACAGAGGGGAAGGGAGAAAAGATTTTAGGAGCCCAGCGATGTAGAACTAGAGATACATCATTTGGCACACAGAAAGCAGTTACTACAAAGTCAAACCCAGGAAGAGAGGCAAAAAGGGATTTAAAAAAATGTGGAGATCTATTGGCAAAATTTAGACACTTATAGAAGCAGACTCAGAGAGTGCAGACCAAGGATGTGATCATGTAATTTTGGATTGGATGAATTCATGAATGTGAAGATCAAGATCCTTATTTTGGTAGGTGATTTTGAGTAGCCAGAAAGTTCCGTTTGCTTGGTTTGTTGACTGAATCTTGGCTGAAATAGTGGTCTACAGAACAAAGCTCTATGATGCCATAAATTCCGGGTTTAAAAATGGAAGCCTGCTCCTCTGTGTGATGTGCCTCACTGCCACCCTCTTTGCATTTCCACAACGGACCTGAGGCAGGATGAAAAACACAGGGGAAACTTACGGGACTTGAGAAAGGAGAGGAGCCCCTCACACCAGGATTAAATTAACATGTAAGAGTTAGCCAATAAGAAGCTAGAGCTAATAGGCCAAGCAGTGATTTAAATAATATAGATTCTGTGTGATTATTTCCATTTCTGGGCAGCTGGGAAACAAACAAGCGGCCTCCTTCAACAGTAACCTTCGCGCTTCTTCTTTTAAAATTCCTTCAATTCCATCATTTTTCGTTCCTGTCCCGCCATTCTTTGATCCCCATGCTGAGCAGAAATGCAGTTGGCTCACTCCCGGCTTTACCAAAGGCACTGAGGATGGGAGAGCTAAGCCATTTGAAGTCGAGAGGAGTCTCTTCTCTCGGAGTTTGTTAGTTTTTCAAATCATGAACAGATGCTGACTTGTGCTGAATGCCTTCCTTCATGGTTTGAAGTCATCACATTGCTCCTCTCTTTCTCTTTCCGTTTTCCCATGGGTCCCAGCCCTGTTCTGGCAGTGCATGGCACGGTCAAGGATGGCGGACTTTCTTTCCTTGCCCCAGTCTCAGAGAGCAGAGGTGGAGCCCTCCCTACTCCCAGTCCTCTCAGGGTGAAATGACTTTTGGGATTTTTTTTTTCCTTGCAGAGTCTACAAGATGTCCTTGACAGACTCATGTTGATGTGTACCTTACAGAACATTCTCTTTTGTGTTTATCCAAGAACTCCAGGGTGTCTGTAAAGGAAGTCATAATGAAAAGGATGAGGAGAAAAGCCCATGCTGACCTGCATCTCCATTTACAGCACCCCTACAAAGCAGGGCTTAGTCGCATCCTGGGCAGAGGCGAGAACAGGCTCAGAAGAGGTGAGATGCTTTGCACAGGACGACAGTGTGAAAGCCTGACTGGATCCAAATCTTGAGCTTACAAACTCTACCGGCAGGGGGGATGGGGAGAGGATGCAGATGTTGCTCAATTGTTAGAGTGCTTGCCTAGCACGCACCACCAAGGCCTGGCTTCTAACCCCAGCACTGCCTAAACTAGGTACAGTGGTGCACACCTGTGATGCCAGCAACAGGGAGGTGGAGGTAAGGGGATCTAAGCTCAAAGCATTCTCTACACCTTGAGTTTCCAGACAGCCTGGACTGTACGTGGGAAAGAAGACAAGAAGAAGAAAAGAAACTCCCTTTGTTTTCTCCTAACAGAGAAGTGAGACCAGGTCCCCAATTCACCAACCACCCTTGGGCTTCCCTGCCCTGCTCCTTGGAGCCTCGGCACCGTGTCCCTGAGTCTGGTTCCTCACTTCTTTCTCCCAGCTTCCCAACTTCCACAGTGGAAGGCCCTGTGGCCCTTTATCTATGTTCTCAGACCTTGCAGGGTTTCTGAAGTGGATGCGTCTCCTACCCGTGTTGTGAGTATTGGCAATGTGCGCAAGTTCCCTGAGCAAGAGTTGGAGTTCCTCCCTGCTCTGATTCTGCTGATGTTGAGAGGGCTGGCACTCGCTGCTACCTGGTCTGCTCCTTTCCCTGCCTCCGGCAACAGGCTGGACCACTTCCAAAAGCCTACGGAGGGAAGGCCCCCAACTGCCCCTGGTCTCTCACTACTTCTCGCTCTGCTCTGTCTCCCAGGTGTCCTTCCTTGCCACATGCCTCTCAGTGACCAACCTGACACAGACCTTGGCAGTTGTGCCTCGGACTATAGAGGGGCTCTGCCTCAGCGGCTCAGTGTCTTCTCTGCCTCCCGTCTCTGCCTCCGGATGCTTTCTCTGCTTTTCCCAGACTCAAGTTCCTGGGGATGAATTTGCATCTCACCCAAGTCCTGCCAGAAGCTCTCTGAGGCTTGGGACAGTAGCAGAAACTCTCTTTTGTAGACCATCCTTTAAAGAAGAAACCCCTCTTTCTACCTCCCGAAGCCTTTGCTTACCTGATTTCCCTCCAGAGACTCCTTATCTCGGGCCCCTGTCTGGACAAGAAGGTGGGCATCCGACTGCCTCGCAGTCTACAATGGCTGGCTATCAAGAATAGTTGCCTTCAGGATGTGGGGGAGCTGGCTGGCATGTTTCCAGATCTGGTGCAAGGCTCTTCTTCCAGGGATCCGTCGACCTTACACCTGTTGGGTTTGTCATTCAGCCAGGGACTGACGATGGCTAGTCCTGGGTCCCTCCAGGGTCTCCAATTGGAGACTCTGAACCTGAACCAAACACATCTGGAGGCAGCGAAGGTGAAGGCCCCTGGGACTCCAGAAACTCAACATCTTGTCTGCGCAGCTCACTGCCATGGCTGAACTACCCGCTGAGACTGTGGCCCACCTCGAGCTTCTGGAGTTGAATGTGGGAGGCAACAAGATAAGAAATATAACTCAGGAGGCCCTGGCTTCCTGCCACAGCCTGAAGATCTTGAATCTTCCGAGTACTGGCCTGATGAAGCTACCACTGGGGTTTCTGGCTGCCATGCCTAGACTTCAGAGACTGAACCTGGCTGGAAACCAACTGCAGAGCCCGACGCTGTGCATGAATGAGACCAGAGACATGTCAGGACTGATGACTCTGAATCTGGCAAGCAAAGGGCTGCACGTCCTGCCTCCGGGCACCTTCTCCTGTTTACCATGCTTGTGAGAACTGCTGCTTCAGGACAACGAGCTGCTCTCCCTGGAGGGGCAGCTCTTCCAAAATCTACAGCAACTAGAGACTTTGAACCTGGATAAAAATCCCCTGCTTAACCTGGGTAAGAACTGGTTGACTGCTCTGCCTGCGCTGAGCACCCTTAGCCTGCTAGACACCCAAATATCACTGAGCCCAGACCCTGGTTTCTGGAGAGCAGAGACTCTGCATACCCTGAAACTGAAGCTTCCCTCTCTCCCTGCCCCGGTGGTATTGTCCCTGCCCATGTACCTGACCAGCTTAGAGCTTCAGGCAGCCTCAGGCCTGAAACACTGGAAGCTGTCCCTGAATGTCTTTCCTTTTTTGGAGAACTTAACTCTAAAAGGCAGGGGACCAAAGCTGGAGGTTCAGAACGCCTCAGAGGTCTTCCCTGCTCTTCGGCAACTTTCCCTGCTCCAGAATAGCTTGGAGGCCTTCTGCTCCCAAGACACCTCCAACATTTTCCTCTGGCAGCTCCCAAAGCTTCAGTCCTTGAAGATCTGGGGGGGGGGGGGGCTGGAAGCAGTTCCAGACCCTGCCTTATCACTAGGCTGCCCAGCCTACAGCTGCTGAAGCTGGAGACCCTTCAATCCATAACCCAGCCCCGGGCGGTGCAGCTGGAGGAGCTGGTGAGTGAGATTCCACAGCTCCAGGAGCTACAGCTGTCGGACACATAGCTCAAGTCACTGTTGGCTGCTGCTTTCCAGCATCTGGGCAGTCTCCGAGTCTTAGCGCTCTACACTGAGAAGGACTTGGTGCTGCATGACAGTCTGAGGGAGTATAGCCCTCAGATGCCCAAGTAACATATACATTCTGCAGTCACACTTGGCTTGCCAGTGTGCCAACGCATGGATGGAGCCGTGGGTTAAGCAGTCCACTATATCATACATACACATACTAGACCCGCAGTTATGTCCAGCAGAAGCGGGTGAGCCGGCCGAGCGTTCCCTTTTCTCCTTTCTATGGAACCACTGCCCCCAGACTTCGGAGTTAAAGCTCTTTCTAGCTAGCTCTGCTTTGGTGTTTCTGCTAATTGCCTTGCCACTCTTCCAAGAAGCCAGGAACTCTTGGCTCCCTTACCTGCAGGCCTTGTTCAGGCTTTGGCTCCAAGGTCGGAGGGGTGGGAGGTGGGAGGGTGGGGATGAAGGAAAGAGATTCCTCTTTGCCGTCTTCGCGTCCCACTGCAGGCAAGACCAGGGCTGGGTATTAGAGGAACTTCTGCCTACCCTGGGGGGCTTCCTTCCAGCTGGCCTGGGGCTACGCCTCTGCCTCCCTGATCAAGACTTTGAGCCTGGTAAGGATGGAGTTGATCATGTGGCAGGCAGCATGGTGTGAGCAGCCATGTCATATTCTGTGTGCTGAGCGGCCAGTCCCTGTGTGACCCTCGCTGCTGCCTGGAGCTCCCCTTGGCCACCTCTCTCTTGCTAGTTGCCTCCTTCCCTCCAGTGCTTCTGCTAACCTTCCTGGAACCCATTTCCCGACACCAGCTCCCCAGTTACCACATAGCGGCTTGGTTGCTTCGACGAGGAGACTACTGCTTGTGGCCCGAGGCAGATGAAAGAAAGGATGGTTTTGGGGCTTGCCTGAGGAGCAAGCTGGGGCAGCCAGGCTTGGAGTAGGGTGGCACATGTAATTTTAGGGTGGAGGTAGGAGAGGCAAGCCAGCTTGACAGGGAGTCAGTGTGTCTGTGGAGAGCAGGGCAGAGTGGGGCTGAGAGCCTGAAGTCAGCTTTTGTGGGTGCAGGTATCCATACATGCTGGTGACACAGGTTGGTGGGCGTCGGGGACATGGGGATGGACTGGAGGTTGAAGGAAGAAAGCTGAGAGATGGCAGGTGTCCATGGGGCATGTGGCATTCCCATGATCTCTAAAACCTCAGTAAACTGGCTAAATCTGAGAAATGATGAGTTGGTTGACTTTTTTTTTTATATATATAGTGGAAATTCAAGAGGCAGAGGGTCAAAGGGGAAATAAAGGTAGGGAATGTTGGGAAGAAGATAAAGCCTTCCTAAGCTATGGGACTTGGGACCAGGTCAAGTTCAACCGGATCCTCAAGAGGCCAAGGGGTCCTTTGGTGTCCAAGGTCACAGAAGATGTTTTCGCGTCACTTCCGTGGCCGCGATAAAACATCAGAGCCAAAATCAACTTAAGGGAGAAAAGGATTTTTTTTTTCCTTCTGATTCTAGGCCACCACTCTTGTTGAGGGACGTCGAGGCAGGCCTGTTTGTTATTTCACACGTCACTTCCAACAGGGAGCTCACTTCACAGTCAAGAAGCACAGCAAGATCCATGGAGGGTACCACTTGCTAGCTAGTTTATTATGCTCGGCTACCTTTCTTACAGGGTTCAGGACCACTGCCTAGGTTTGGTACTGCCCAGAGTGGACCTGGTTCTCCAACTGACAATCAAGACAGTCCCCGAAGTCATGCCCCAGGCCCATCTGTTCTAGGCAGTGTCTCTGTGGACGCTTTCCTCTCAGATGACTTTAGGCCATGTCAAGTTGACCGCTGGAGGTCACAAAGCTGGGATGTGGTCCAGGAGTAGACAGATCACTTCTCCTTCAGTGAAAACATGAAGATATGCTCATGCAGATCGTCCTCTTGGGCCTCAAAGCTGCACGGTCACCCCAGATGCTCTAGCCCATAGAGTCAGCCACACACGGCTCCCAGAGCACCATGAACTCTCACCCCTGGACCTTTGCACATCCTGCTTTTTTACCTACAAGACCTTTCCTGGCAGGCACCTGCTAAACACCTTTTAAGATTCAGCTCACCCATCACTTTCTCCAGAGGCCTGTACCAAGCTCCCCACCTAGGGCAAGATTATGAAAGAAAATATTATATTGATATCCCTTTCCCCTCTCCTACTACCAGCAACCCCCAACCCCAGCCCAGCCTGGCTTTGGAGCCCTCTAAGTAACTGGGCTAAGTAAGAGCTACCAAATTTGAACTTCCAATCTCCTTGCTTCCTAACCTCAGGTGCCAGGATTATGGGTATGTGTGATATCTGGCCCAACTATATTTATTTCTCCTTTCTTTTAAAATCCCACCTTTTCTGAAGCTAGATTGTCTGCTTCTTAACTATGTGGCTTTAGTATGTCACTTACTCTTTATACCCCAGTTTCCTGTTCTGTACAATAGGGTTGCTTCATACCTCCCTCAGTATTTTGTGATGATTAAATGCTTTAATATGACTGAAGGAACAAGAAGAGCACCTTCCGATTCATTACACATGGGTTCAATAGCAGTTTCACGCTGCAGGACCGGATCAACAATCTATACGCGGTGGTTAATGAGTTACACTGTTCTGAGTTTGCAGTCTAGCACCTACTTTGGGGCAGTTTAGCACCACCTTTAACTCCAGCTCCAGGGGATCTGATGCCCTCTTCTGGCCTCAGAGAGTACTGACACTCTTGTGTACATACCCACACCAACACATACACATAGTTTAAAAAAAAAAAAAATAGTCCGGCAGTGATGGTGCATGCCTGTAATCCCAGTACTCAGGAAGCAGCGGTAGAGGCAAGGAGAGTTCCATGAGTAGTTTGAGGCCAGCCTGGTCTACGAAGCAAATTCCAGGACAGCCAAAGCTGTTACACGGAGGAACGCTGTCTCAGAAAACAACAAAACAAAACAAAAACTAAACCAAACCAAACCAAAACACCCCACAAACCAACCAACCAACTAACCAACCACAAACACACAAACAACAAAAACACTTTTAAAGACCGAAACCTAAAACATTGTTTTATATTACTCTATGCTACATGTGTATTACTCATGAGCAGATACATATATGTTGGAAGCATGTGCTTCACTCCCAGGAATACTTGCTCCAGAAGGCTTGGCCATCAGGTCCTGTAGCAAAGATGAAGGTAGACAGCTTCATCCGTGGAGCCTACTTCTGAGTCCGCGGAAAAGATTCAGACAGGCATGCGCAGAGTGCTGCCAAACCAACATAATCCAAGGCTATGTCTGCCCGGGATTTGGCCTCTTAGAGATTTTTTTTTTGTAAGTTTTCCACTTCTGTAGTAAAATGCCAGATTTTAATTAGACAAAGGCTGAGATACCATACAGTTTCAGGCTGGATTTAAGGTGACGGGTGCCCTCTTGTGGCCTAATGGTGTCTGTCTCTTTTTGTATGCAACCTCTGTTTCTGCTCTTCAGGACAGACCTGGCTGATGTGAAGGTCTCACTGGACACCCCAGAGCTGACTTTCCACCTTCGGACACCAGCACACGCACTCTCTTTTTCTCTGACGTCTCGGCCCACTCAGCCCTCTTTACGGTGTCAGAGGTGTCAGAGTTTACTCCAAGTTCTCTTCCTTCCATCTACAGTTTCTTCCTCATGAGAAGTCAGGCAGAGAGCAAAGGTAACGCCTGGAGTTTTAGGGCGTCAAATTCCAGCCTAGGGCCGGGCGGTGGTGGTGGCGCACGCCCTTAATCCCAGCACTCGGGAGGCAGAGGCAGACGGATCTCTGTGAGTTCAAGGAGTTCAAGACCAGCCTGGTCTACAGAGCTAGTTCCAGGACAGGCTCCAAAGCCACAGAGAAACCCTGTCTCGAAAAAACAAACAAACAAACAAACAAACAAAAAAATTCCAGCCTAGGTACTTGTGTGTGTGATATTGAGAAGACTTATTTATACCCCTAAGCCTCACCACTTTTGCAAGTTGGCATAACAATACCAACCTCATAGCACTGCAGGGACAATTGACTAAGGTGTGCCAATAGTAACCTATTAATACCAACACATGACATACACTGAGTAAATCATGTGATATAGTAATAGCTAAGGTACAACTTCCCCTAAATGTAACTCTAGCTAATGTAGTGAGCTCTATCCAAAAGCTAGCTACGGTCAGTTCGCCCAAGTTTTATAGCTCTCAGTAAAAATAACAGCCAGTAGCCATTCAACTTTTTGAGCAAGGTGACAGACTTCACATTCCTCGCCAACCTTTTCCTCAACAGTCCTTAAAGGAAGATTTCACGATTATTCCCACCTTCCAGATAAGGAAACTAAAACGTTAGATGTGTAGGGGGAGACAGCTCAGTTGATAAAGTGCTTGCCACATGACCAATAAGGGTTGGAGGTCGGGTCTCCAGCGTCCTTATAAAAGCCAGGAGCCGCTGGGTGGTGGTGGCGCACACCTTTAATCCCAGCACTCAGGAGGCAGAGGCAGGCGGATCTCTGTGAGTTCGAGGCCAGCCTGGTCTACAAGAGCTAGTTCCAGGACAGGAACCAAAAAGCTACGGAGAAACCCTGTCTCGAAAATTAAAAAAAAAAAAAAAGCCAGGAACCACAGTGCCACATGTAACGCCAGTGCTGGGGGATGGATGGGGAAACGATGACAGGCAGATTCCCGGAGCGCATGGGGCCACCCTAGCTGAACCTTGGCGCTTTAGGTTCATTGAGAGATCCCATCTCTAGTTAACAGGGTGGAGAACGCTCTATGAAGAACGTGCATCCTGACCTCAGGCCTCCCCAAGGAAGCTCACCTGCCCATACAAACACACGTGTACGAAAGAGGTGCTAGCTAGCACTCTGCCCGAGGGTTTGCAGCTACGGAGTGTCCAGGCATGCCCCCTGCATTGCAAGGTAAGTGGCTGGACCCCAGAGTCTATGGCTTATCCACATATTATCTTTAATCTTCAAAATACCATGAGACATAGGTTCTGTTCTGTCCCCTGAATTTGATAGACAAAAAAGAAAACCAAAGACAAATGCACTGCGCTGCTTTCTTCAAGGCTGCACAGCTAGGAAGTTGCCGAGTCGGGATTTGGCTCTATGCCTGACTACAAACCCCACATTTCCAGCTTTCTACTCGATTGCTCATCCCTCAGTGTATTTACAGTGAGCATCTTAGCTAGTGTTACTGTCGCTGTGACAAAGGGTCACGGCCAAAGCAATTTGGGGAGGGAAGGTTTTATTCGGCTGACACTTCCACATTGCAGCCTGTCCTTGAAGGAAGCTGGGACAGGGTCTCCTCAATCAGCGCAGGAACCTGGAGGCAAGAGCTGATGCAGAAGCTAAGGAAGGACACTGCTTACTGGCTCGCTCAGCCAGCTTTCTAACAGAACCCAGAACCACGAGCCCAGGGGAGGCTCCACCTACAATTGGCTGAGCCCTCCCCCATCAATCATTAATTAAGAAAATGTCCCCCAGGCTTCCCCATAGTCCGTCTTATGGAGGCATTTTTATCAATGGAGGCTCTCTCCTCTCAGATGACTCTAGCTTGAGTCGAGTTGACATAAAACTAGCCAGGACAGTGATATAGAGCAAGCACAAATTATACTAAGATGATTCAGCAGCAAGGGTGACTTGGTTCCAACACCCACAAGGATTCAAGCTCGTAGAAAGCGATTTTCATAATAATGGCCAATATCGGCTATCCACTGTTGGATCCTGGCTCCGAGTTAGCAGTTCTAGGTTTATTGTTTTACTGACGCCTACCAGAAACCTGCGACATGGGTGCTATTATTGTTCTTACAAGTGAAGAAGGGAGGTACAGAATTCTTCCAAACCACTCAACTAAACTGTGACCTGGAAACTGTAGTTTCAACAGCCCAACACTTGCCTGCTCAACAGAATGATCACTGCAGATAAGTTTCAAACCTGAGGAGCCTAATTAACGTATCAAAGCGAACTTGACCTCCCTGCATTCTTCAGTCCCTATAGGCACGTCAGCCTTTGTCCCAGGTTTGAAACCTAACAGTAGCCACCCTCTTTCCTTTTTCACTATTATTTCTTCCCTACTTTCTCTAGCTTCGGTTCCTCGGTGAGCCCTACCCATTATAATCTAGGCTCCGCCTACTAGGCGGTGCTGTTACCGAAGAACCAATGGAAAGAGTCAGGATCGCCTCGGGCTACGCCCCCAGGCGGTGACCCTGCAAGATTTGTTCCGGTGCCCGAGCCTATAAGAAGATGACGCACTCATTGGCTAACGCCATCAGAGAGGCGGCCGACAGGGGGTGTTGTCCGCAGGCGCTCGAGCGATGCGTTTTGGGAGTTGTAGTTTCGGAGACCTGGTTCCTAGACTGGCGCCGTCGGGACTCCTCGTCCCAGCATCCCCCGCACGAGCCTGGGAGCACTTCCGCCCTGCTGTGAAGTGGGTGTCTCGGTGGGTGAGTCCGGGTGGCGGATGGGGTGCCCCTGAGAGTCAGGCGCTGAGCTGGAGACTTAGGAGGTGGTGGTACCCTGGGGGGGGGGGGTCTGGGAAGGTGAGAGGGGAAAGTAGCGTGTGTGTGTGTGTGTGTGTGTGTGTGTGTGTGTGTGTGTGGCGCGGGGAGGGCAGAGGATGCAGCGTCTGGAGATGGGTCACCGAGGGGTCGGTCCGAAGAGTGAGTTGGAGGAGCCCACAGTGAGGCGGGTCTTACAGAGGTCTGCAGGTGAGGTGGAAGGGATGGGTTTTTGCCGCGTAGGAAAGTCACCTTAAGGTCTGGAGAGCACAGGCAGGGAGAGAGGATTCCAAGGGCCCTGTCAAAGAAGTGAAAAGGCCCGGAGCCGAATGAAGTCTGACCTTAAAATAGTGCTTCATTCTCCACACCCAAGTTCATGTCATTTGTGATGGGACTCGCTTTAGTGTTCAGCCCCAAACCTTTGCTTCTTCCCTCATTCCTGATGGCAGTGAAAAGGCGGCTTCATCTACTGACCCACCCACTTCTGACCCACCCACCCACTCTTAACTGACCCACCCACCCTCTACTGACCCACCCACCAGCTTACTTGTTTAACCAGTGGATTTCTCCTGCATTCTTCCCCATCCATGCGGGTTTCACATCTTGCCTTTTCTTTGGTATCTCCTAAAATCACCTCTGCCTTCTGAGGGTCTCTGCAGAAGCGTCCACGTTTTTGTTTCTCCAGCTCTGACAAACACTGCAGCCAGTGCGATCTGTAGCACTCAAGTCGGACTGTATTTTCAGCCCCCCAGCTTGGGATCCCGAACTGGCGTGCAGTGCGTGTTGAAGGAAAACGTGGTATTAGAGTTTTCGTAACTCCCTTTGCAGCCCACTTTTCACACCCTCCACATTCTGGGGCTGCCAGAGTTTCCCTCATTTTCTGGGTGGGCCATTTGGTTCTCCACTCTTCTATATCCTGTCTCTCTGCTGTGGCATCCTCAGGACGGCTCATGTCCATTTCCCTTTGTCCAGCTCAGAACAGCAAACACCTAATGTAGATCAAGCAAACGAATAAATGCCTGGCGAATGCGGGCTGGCGATCGTCAGGGTGAGCTTTGTTAGTCCAGGCTTGAAGATGCTATGGACTTCCACAGCATGGAAGAGGCAGAAGCGGATCTAGACTCTGTCTTCGCTCTCTTCCTTGATGTCCTTTCTGTCTCCCATAGCATAATTCTAGCAGGTCTGAGGCTGTGTGACGTGATTGAGGAGAATGATGGGAGAAGACTGACTTGGGCCCATGTCCGACCTCTGCCACTTGGTGGTTCTCTCTCTTCCTCTCGGAAGCTCAGTTGCCCTCTGTCCATCACAGCTGGGTCGTCCCTTGGTAAGGAGCCATTTCAGTCAGCACACTGTCTTTGCATAAGCTCCCAAGCACGGCTGGGTTTTCCAGCGTGAGCATGAGACAGAAGATCGACTTTGGCATGGGCTAATGCTGTAGGAAAGCCCACTTCCATGGGGTGAAAGGAAAGGCTCACGAAACTGAAAGCAGGCAGAGAGTAGAAGAGACATAGCGCTCAGCACCACATGCCCTCTCTGGAGTGGACTTGGATGGATCAACTCTGAAACGTAGTGTCCCTTCTCTCTCGCTCTGCTTTTTGTGTGACACGGGAGTTACAGGTTAGTGACGCTCAGCTCAGCACTAATGGCCTTCCACTTGCTTGCCTGGAGGATTCCTTGCAAATATGGATGGAAAATCCTGAGATGTATTTAGCGCCAATAAAAGACACCTCTTGGTGACTGGAAATATATATATACATATATATATATATATATATATATATGTATATATATATTCCTGATGCCTCAGGACTAGAGTTTGCCCCTGCCCAGCTGTTGATTGACTGTGTTGACCTCCCTTCCCCCATGGTAGTCCATATGAAGAAGATTGATATATATATATATACATATATATATATACCCCAGGGGTTTATTTCTATTTGAAATAAACTTTAAAGATTTTGAAGATCTCTCCCCCAAAAGATGTTCTAGGCTCTGGCTTTGGGACTGGTGGCTGCTCTGGTCGGATGAATGTCCCCTTTGTGCAGGAGCATGGGAGTCTTTGCTTGCTGACTTGCTATCTGTCCCAGCTATTGTTGGATCTGTAGATCCCAGTACAATGCTGAGCACATAATGGGTACTCTGTGAGTGCCTGACAGCTTAGTCCATGTGTGTGACAGTGACAAATATGTGTTTGGATTAGTGTCTCAGGAAAAATGTGTTTTTACAAAAAGTTATGAAATGTTGATTCTTTTTTCTTTTTTTTTTTTTGAGACAGGGTTTCTCTGTAGCTTTGGTGCCTGTCCCGGAACTAGCTCTTGTAGACCAGGCTGGCCTCGAACTCCCAGAGATCCGCCTACCTCTGCCTCCCGAGTGCTGGGATTAAAGGTGTGCGCCACCACCGCCCGGAGAAATGTTGATTCTTTAATGTAAATCATGGACATTCTAGACTTTTGATATAACAGATTCATATATTTAATACAAGGCAACAAAGTTATTTAATGGCTCTACTGTTTATCATATATGAGGTACTGTTCTGGCCTTCGTGATACACTGCAGTGGCATTGTCCAGTGTGGAAATAGGTGACTGCAAAGTGTGGGTGATCATTTATGTCAGGGGTATGTGTCAGCTGGGACCAGGATCAGGGATGAGGGTAGGGCATGACAAGGGCACCCCCAGGAATTCTTCCTGAAGGAAGTGACAGAGGGATGAGCCTGGAGTAGCCCAGTGGCCATGCGTTTTTCTCCGAGCATCTTCCTAAGTACGTGGGCATCTTTATAGACAGTCTCTATTTTTTTTTTTTTTTGTCACCTTTGCCTTGTTTCTATACAGCCTAGTCAGATGACCCAGAATGTTGTCTGAGGTTTCTGTCCTGCCCAGTTCCTACAGTTGTTAAGTCCTCCCAAAAAATCACACAGAGGTCTACATTAGTTATAAACTGAATGGCCCATTAGCTCAGGCTTCTTATTAACTCTTATATAGCCCATTATTCTTGTCTGTGTTAGCCATGTGGCTCAGTACCTTATTCAGCAGGGCAGTCACATCTTGCTTCTTCTGTGGCTGGGCCAGGGACTAGAGAAAGAGCTTCCTTCTTCCCAGAATTCTCCTGTTCTCATTGACCCGCCTTTACTTCCTGTCTGGTTGTCCCATCTATACTTCCTACCTGGCTACTGGCCAATCAGCGTTTATTTAAAATATAATTGACAGAATACAGAGCACTGTCCCACACCACCAGAATACCAAATGCCATTGTCCTTCTCCTCTGGGTTCTGCTGTACCATTCCAGCTTAGATGTAAACAATGGTCTTCTTGGGTTGGGAATGTTTTATGTCATTAGACTTGCCACAAAAAACTTTTCTAAGGGAACCCAGTGTGGGTGTCACCAGGGAGGCTGTTCTCGCTTTCTCTCTTTAGATGCCAATATGCACATGTCCCTACAATGTGTTACAGAAGATGGTGTCAGGGAAAGATAGAAGTTGAAGAGAAAAGAACTCTTTCGACGTGGACAGGAAACCAATTGTTCTTAGTCTAGTTTGCTCCTGTCCTCAGGAATTCACTATCTATAACTTCATTGTTCGTTGTGCTCCTCTGTGGGCTGAACACTGTTAGATCCATCGGAAGCTGTGGTCTGGGCATGATAGGGTGATCATGGTTGTAAGGGGGTGCCCAAGGTGCCACGGAAGCTGTGACTGAGGACAAGCCCTGTTTTAGGGACTGGGAAGGCCATGGAAGTGTGCAGTTTAAGGAGAGACCTAGGCAGGTGAGCAAGGGCTCTGTGGAGGGTTCAGAGGGCAGTGGGAAGGAACTGGGCTGGGCAGCTGGAGCAGGTAGTAGTCAGGTGTTGTGTAGAATGGACTGGGCATGGGGGTGAGAGCTGGAGAAGGAGATGGCCTGGTCGTGCATTGGAGGGCAAGTGCAGGATGGGTGTGGTGGTTCTGTGGCCTGATGTGATTCTGTGGACTGATGTGGTTCTGTGGCCTGATGTGATGGTTCCGTGGACTGATGTGATGGTTCCATGGACTGATGTAGTGATGGTTCTGTGGACTGATGTGGTGATGGTTCTGTGGACTGATGTGGTTCTGTGGCCTGATGTGGTGACGTTTCCGTGGACTGATGTGGTGATGGTTCTGTGGCCTGATGTGGTGACGGTTCCGTGGACTGATGTGGTGATGGTTCTGTGGACTGATGTGGTGACGGTTCTGTGGACTGATGTGGTTCTCTGGACTGATGTGATGATTCTATGGACCAGGCTTACACATTCAGCTGTGTCCTGAAGGATGGAACTTGGTGCTGTCTGCCTGTAGAGTGAGCTAGGTGCTGGCTTCAGAGCCTGATCAGGGTCTCATTCCCTGCTCTTTGCAAAGGAGCATCCCTGCCTGTGTCTTTCTGTGCCTTCCACAGCTGGAGTGTTCGAGAGAGGAGGAAAGCGACGCTTCTGGGTCCTCTCGCTCACTCTGCTCTTTGTCTTTCCGCCTTTGCAGTCCTTCCCCAGGAGTCCCTTGAAGGCCACATTGCCAATGCAGGAAGTCACTGGATGAGGACAGCCCAGCTGAAGTGAAGTTCTCAGGCCTAGTGATGGCTGTGGCCTCGCCTCCACCAGAGCCTGAAGACGTCCTGATTGTGAATCTGCAAGAGGACTCATGGGGCTCAGACTCCAAACCCCAGAAGGAGGTCCATGGCCACGTCCCTGGCCTCGAGGTTTCCCGCCGGTGTTTTAGACAGTTCCAATACCAGGACGCAGCTGGACCCCATGAGGCCTTCAGCCAGCTCTGGGCTCTCTGCTGCCGTTGGCTGAGGCCTGAGATCCGCCTCAAAGAGCAGATCCTAGAATTGCTGGTTCTGGAACAGTTCCTGTGCATCCTACCCAGAGAGGTGCAGACCTGGGTGCAGGCACGACACCCAGAGAGTGGGGAGGAGGCTGTGGCCCTGGTGGAGGATTGGCACCGAGAGGCCTGGGCTGCCGGGCAGCAGGTGAGGCTCATAGTCTGTTCTCTGAGGAGCTGGTTGACAAGGTGGGGGCCTGGAACTGAGTTAATAATTGCCCCCAAGTCACAATAATAATCATTGAGTAGCTGTTATATACCGAACCCTGCTGTGTAGTAGTTAGTATTCTAAATGCCTGACTTGTGTTAACTCATTAAATCCTGCCGCAGCTTAATAAGGTGGGTCGATACTGTTAGCCTAATTTTACTAGTGAGGATATGGAGGCAAAGAAAAGATAGGCAGTTGGTTCATAGTCACTACCTACTGGATCTGCACTTGGAAAAGTAACTAGAGTGTGTATAACACCATTGAAATTGCCTCCCAGCACATAGAGCGTGCCCACATTTGATAAATGGGATTGAAATGAGGAACTAGATAAAAGCCCACACTCCTACCACCACCTGATTTTGACAAAGAGGCAACAACAACAACAAGCAAACAAGCAAACAAACACCCCACACTGGCGAAAAGACAGCTGTCTTAGTTACTTTTCCATTGCTGTGAAGTGATACCATGACCATCATTCGGGATGTGCGGTGGTGGACATGGTGCTAGAGCAGTAGCTAAGAGCTTACACCCTGTTTGGCAAGATGGACGCAGAAAGAGAGAGAGAGAGAGAGAGAGAGAGAGAGAGAGAGAGAGAGAGAGAGAGAGAGACTGGCTCTAATGTGGGCTTGAAACCCCCAGTGATACAACCTCCAAGGCCACACCTTCTAATCCCTCCCAAACAGTCTACCAACTGGGAAGCAAACATAAGAGCCTATGGGGGCATTCTCAATTGAAACACCACAGCAACATCTTTAGCAAACAATGCTGGTCAAACTGGATAGCTTGCTGTAGGAGAACGAGCTCGATCCCTATATCTGCCCAAAATGCCACTCCACAAGGATCCAAGACCTCAACATAAGACCTGATAGCTTGGATCAGATAGAGGAGAAGGTAGGGCATATGCTTCAACTTACAGCACAACCAGGACTGTCTAAGCAGGACCCCTGCAGCACAGGTGTTAAGATTAGCACTTGACAGATGGACCTCATGGAACTAAAAAGCTTGTACAGCAAAAGGACATCATCATTTGAGCAAAGAGACAGTCTACAGAATGGGGGAAATCTTTGCCAGCTATATACCTGACAGAGGGTTAGTATCCACAATAGACAAACAAGCAAAACAAAAACCGCCCTCAAAAATTAAACAAGAAAACACACAAAACCCTAAGCAATAAACAACCAGACAAAACCTAATTAAAATTTAGAGCATGAAATTGTACAAAGGATTCTCAGAAGCAGAAATACAAATGTCTGAGACATTTTTTTTAATGTCCAGTATTCTTAGCTATCAGATAAATAAATTATAATTACTTTGTGATTTCATCTTAGCCCAGTCAGAATAGTTAAGATTAAAACAACAAGCTGGACAATGGCAGCACACATCTCCCAGGCAGAGGCAGATGGATCTCTGTGAGTTCAAGGCCAGCCTGGTCTACAAGAGCTAGTTCCAGGACAGGCTCCAAAGCTATGGAGAAACCTTGTCTTGAAAAACAAAAAACAAACAAAACAAAACAAAAAGATTAAAGCAACAACAACAGAAAACAACTGGTAACAAATGGTATTCTGGATATGGGGAAGGGAAACACTGTTAGTGGATAGGTGAACTGGTGTGGCCACTCTGGAAATCAGTGTGGAGGTTTCCCAGAGCTAGATGTAGATCTACCATGGAATCCAGCATATTCCTGAAGGACTGTATTCTGCCACAGAGATACTTTCTCACCGTGTTCATTCTGCTTGCTTCACAATGACCAGGCAATGGAAACAGCCCAGGTATCCTTCTGACCGTAACGAAAATGCACGTATATAGAGTGGGATATTATTTAACTGTGAAGGAAAATGAATTGTGGAATCCACAGGTAATGGTTGGAGCAGAAAGTAATCATTTTGAGTGTTGTAACCCAGACCCAGAAAGTAAGGAATGTCATCGAGTCTAGACATGCAGTTTCTGCACTAAAGAGGCAAACAGGCTTATGAGAGGCTTATAAATTACATTTTCATTTCCCAAAATTTTATGTATTTTGTCTCTGGGAATCAAGAGTACTTTGAATAGTGATCACCTGCTTGAAATATTTGTACAGCCTCCCAGAATAGTGTAAATGCTGATTCGTTTACTAAAGTCAGTCTGGTAGCTTTCTCATCGAGTCTGAAACTCTTTTTTGAACCTTAAGAGTCTGTTAACCCTGGAACAGATTCAAACACAAAATAACATTCCCGACTCACTGAAGGGACCTGATTGAACTGATGACGGAAGTTCTGACTTCATATGTAGGGACTGGAGCTGTGTGCTGAAGACTGCGGGTCCTCCGGAGCAGTTCAGGCGTGTCCGAGCTCCCGGCTGCCGCCAGCGGGTCACAACTCTGAGGCACAGCACCGGAAACAGTGGAATACACATCCTGACCTTTCCAAGATGAAAGAGAGCGGTCAGTACCAAGGCTATGGGGACATGAGAGAATGAGGCCTTTCCTCCCAAGGGACAGGCTTGGGAGGTGGGGAGAAAGGATGTACAGGATTCAAGGTCCACGATAGGACAATGTCTGATGGATGTTGTCATTGAGCTCTATGGGAGAGGATGCTGTAGGTACCACACTAGCTCTATACAGTTACACAGAGGTGTGGGCGTGGCAGTGGGTGTGTGCTGCTCATAGGGTGGGGACAGGTACCTCACACTGAAGCACACTGAAGACAGCTTAGGACTCCCAGCTTCTAAAAGGAAAGTCAAAGGAGAAGCATGCACTGGGCATGGGCTACCCCGGCTTGGCCCCGTGTGACCTTTGGGAAGCTGCATCTCGGAAGGAAGTGGTTTAGAGAACGGAAGCTCATGTCTCACAGGGTTCTTCTCTTCTCCAGCAGTCCTCACACCCCAGACCCCAACTGTTCCAAAGATGGGGAGCACTGGAGATTGGGAGGTAGCAGCCAAGTCCCAGGTAAACTGCTGTTTCCTCTTCCTGTCATCCTCTGCCATGCCCCTTTCCCCGTGGCCTCCCCTAGCAGAGGGGTATAGGGCATAGGGTGTTAGCCTTTGCCCCACTGGGCCTGCTGGTGCTCACTGACCATGATGCTCGCTCCACACATGGCATCGCTGAAGTATCCTGATCTTCCTTAGGCCTGGTCAGGTTCCCGACTGCTTTTAAAAGTGTCAGTGACATTTAAGGTCCTTTCTGTGTGTGCCACAGGAGGCCCTGAACCTTGGTAGAGGAGCCAAGGAGGACCCCGCAGGAGATGACCGTGGGAATGGTGAGTGTCTGGGGAAAGAGACTGCCCTGCTTCAGGGCCCAGCTTGCCCATTTCTGGCACGCCACCCCTCAGAGCCAGAGCTCTGCACCCCTGCGCTTTCAGGGGAGGAAGAAGGCTGGCTCTCTCCCCGCCTTCTCTCCCCCTTCTCTCTCTCCCTGCCTTCTTCTCTCCCCCCTTCTCTCTCCCCCTACCTTCTTCTCTCCCCCGTCTCTCTCCCCCTTCCCTCTTTCCCTCCATCTCTTTTTTCTACCCCTTCTCTCTCTCCTTGTCCCTGCTATCAGAATTTGCTTCATGTTTAGTGTTGTTTTGTCCTATAGGTAAGAGTGTCAGCGGAGGTCTGACGTTTCCCAGCAAGAGAGAAACACACACACACCCACCCCCTGCACTTGCTCCTTCCTTCCAACAGTGGAGTTGAGTCTGGTTGGGTTGTTTGAAGTCCTGCGTTTGTCATTTGTGGATCTGTACTGGCCACCCTGTTGTATGATGTATTTCATACCAACAGCACAGCAAATGAGGAGCCGGCAGGTCCCTTTCGTGCTCAGCGAGGTGGTCCTGATGCTTCTAGGCACCTTTCTCCAGGGTGATCAGCACGGGACTTTCTCATTGGCCTCTTTCAGGAGAAGGGCGGGAGTTTCCAGGGCAGTGTGGAGAAGCACAGACCAACAGGTCGTTTCTGCTCAATGTGTCTGTTCTTCCTTTTGCATAGGAGTTCCAGTTTCAAAGCCAAGTGTCACCTCCCAGCATGAGCAAGGACCAGAGGATTTGGGCCTGAGCCTTCTAAACTGTGGGAACGGGAGCCCTACAGATCATAGTGTGGACAGTGAGCCAAACAAGCCAGTGGAGGCCGCAGCCCAGGAGGACTCCAGGGCCTGGGAGGAACAAGGCGACGGGGAGGACGTGAAGGTGTCAGGTGTGCACTGGAGCTACGAGGAGACCAAGACTTTCCTGGCAATCTTAAGTGAGTCTCCTTTCTCGGAAAAGCTCTGGACTTGCCACCAGAATCGCCAGGTGTACCGGGCTATTGCGGAGCGGCTGAGGGCACGGGGCTTCTTGCGGACACTGGAGCAGTGTCGCTACAGGGTCAAAAACCTCCTACGGAATTACCGGAAAGCCAAAAACAGCTACCCGCCAGGAACCTGCCCCTTCTACGAGGAGCTGGAGGCCCTGGTGAGGGCTCGGACGACCATCAGAAGAGCCACCGGCGGGCCAGGAGAGGCTGTGGCCCACCACAGGCTGGGTGACAGTGGCGCTGAGATGGATGACCAAGAGGACGGCAGCTGGGAGCCCGAGGAGGCCACAGAAGACTGCAGTGGTCCTGGCCTGGCCACCGAGGAGTCTCCTCAGGGCCCTAGGAGTGCAGGGGGCCCAGCTCTGCTCCAGAGCCGCATTGGTAAGAATATGGCGTGTAACTGGATGAATGTCAGTCAGGCTGCGGCTTTCCAGGTTAGAACTCAGACTAGGAGTTGTGTCAGTGACGCTAGAGTAAGGTGCCAGGGCCCTGGACCACCCTCAGGCGCATACTCTCTTCTCTAGTGGCCACATCTGGTTATAGGAGCAATAATTCTAAAGCCTTGCTAGACCTGGAGAGACCCCAGTTGCTTCCCTGAGTGTCACTGATGACTCTCCTAGGTGGCACCAGAGCGAATGTTTTCATGTCCATAGGTGTGCTTCTCCAGTGTGTGTGACAGCAGCCCAGTGTGTTTGGGGTAAGAGAGAGTGAGGGAAATAGTAAAGCCTAGAGGAGAAGCTCACAGTGCGGACTTGAGAATCCTGGGGTGACAAATACACCTCTTGCAAAGAGACAGTCACTGACATCCATGAATGAAGCATCTGAAGCCTCAGGAAGGAACAGTCTGGGCTCCTGCTCATGTTCATGGCCCCTCATCCCGCCCCAACTCCCATGCTGCCTCCTTGGGTTACGTGACTTACCTGCACCGGAATGGAGTCTGGATCACGGCGACCAGAGAGGGAAGGGTGTCCTCAGCTGTAGTCTGTCACCTGGTTATTCAAGGTCCGTTTATGTCTCTGGTCCGTGGGGATTCTCAGATTCCATGTTAAAGAATTCACAGAGGAGACGAGATGTATTCTGAATGAATACAGGGAGAATCTCGTGGATCTCAGTGACTCATTGGCTGAAGCCAAGGGAATGGCTCCCTTGATGCCATTGCTAAAACATGGCCACTTGTTTCTCCCTTGAGAGGGTGAGAGAGGATACCTTGGCTCATTTTCCCAGCATACCCCCGAGAAGCAAGTCTGTGTTCCCAGGAACTTGGACAGTTTCTGAGACCCGTGTTCTAGGGATCTATCAGTCAGGTGATGCTGGTCTTAACCTCTGACCTCTTCACTTCGACAGCAGGTGTTCACTGGGGCTTCGAGGAGACCAAGGCCTTCCTGGCAATTCTCAGCGAGTCCCCGTTCTCTGAAAGGCTTCGTACCTGTCACCAGAACCGCCAGGTGTACCGGGCCGTTGCAGAGCGGCTGTGTGCGCTGGGCTTCCTGAGGACTCTGGAGCAGTGTCGCTACAGATTCAAAAACCTTCTTCGAAGCTACCGAAAAGCCAAGAGCAGCCACCCACCAGGAACCTGCCCCTTCTATGAGGAACTGGACTCACTAATGAGGGCTCGGACGGTGATCAGGGCCATGGAGATGGCAGAAGAAGCCAGAGGTCTTCCTGGAAATGGGCAGAGCGGTACTGAGCCCGAGGAGCAAGAGGCCTGGGCTGAGATGGGAGATGCAGATGCCATTAAACTTCTGACGCCAGACACGGGTGAGCCTGGAGTCTGGGTGTCAGCAGAATCTGCAGCCAGTGCAAAGAGGGGAGCTGAAGGGACTGAAATCTGCACAATACACCCCAAGACTAAGTTCTCAGCACCCAGGAGGTTCATCTACCCCAGGGGGACAAATGAATAGGGGCAGGGAATAGGAGTCAAAGACAGAGGGTAGAGATGAGGGAGAAGGGAAAAGGAACAAGGGAGAAGGGAAGGGATATTTGCCCCAAGGGACAAAAGACTACCTCTGGATGGAGAGGAGACAGACATGGCCCATAGGCCACAGCAGTGAATAACGGCCAAAGGGGAACCCCATTTTAGAATGAGTTGGTTTATTTTGATTGGGCATGTTAATTAGATGAGCCAAAGGGGGCTTCTGATTGCTGGACTTCAATACTTTGATAGCTGGACCAAGCCTCAGGAAGAGGAAGTGGCCAAATAAGGGAATAGACCTTGGTGGCCAGCTTTAGGGATGTAATTTTAACAGTTTAGCAAGACAGAAGGAATGGGGAAAGAGAAGGCCAGCCAGAGCCTGTTTGCCATGCTCGGGCCTACTAGAGTCCTTCAGGAACCAGGTATATTATCTTTGTCTCTGAGCCAAAAGAGGGAAGGAGATCAAATAGGAAAAGAATGGTGCATTGCCTAGATCCTGTCATCTCTGATTTACTGTTATCCTGCACACAAGGTGGCCAGTCTGGCTTTTACCGGGACATGTCTGGGTAATTATGGAACGGATTCAGCCTTGTATGACACAGGATCTGTTCAGTGTACTGGAGGGTGCTATGAGCTGACTAGTATTGAGTACAGACTTCAGAGGAATGGCCGGAAGGGGAGCCAGGCTGAATGGTTGCTGGGTTGGGGTTACTGTATTCCAGAACACTCCTCAACTTTTCAGAGAAGCACACATGTATCCAGAAACATGGTAACGTTTATAAGCTGAGGAATATAAGATTCAAATCTATGTTAGCCAGATTTACAAACTACACGATACAGGTACGTTAATGCTAACCAGTGAATGAACAAAAAACTTCTATTTCTGCCAGTTCTTTCAGGTTTTGAGTTGAAACATACGGATGAAGACCGAATTTCAGAGCAGGACGTTTTTGGGGAGTTGCCTGGAGCATTCTCAGAGTATCCCACAGATGCCATTTGCCGGCCCCATGCCTGGGGGGAGGACGAGAATGAGGATGAAGGGCCGTGGCGGAATGCGCTCCCATGGGAAGAGTGTTCCTCTGAGGAGGACTCAGAAAAGCTCATTGACCATCGAGGTCTGTACCTCACAGAGACACCCTACAAATGTCACACACGCATAAAAACCTACACTAGGAACTTCCACTGCATGGTCCACCAACGAGCCTACACGGGTGAGAAGCCCTACAAGTGTCCTGACTGTGGAAAAGGTTTTAGTGACCGCTCCAACCTCAGTACCCACCAGAGAACCCACACCGGGGGAAAGCCCTATACATGTGGGGAGTATCAGAACAGCTTCAGGCAGGGATCAAACCTCCCGGCACATCGGAGGCTCCACTTGGGAGGAGCTCCTGACCTGTGTGATGTGTCTGGGGAGAACTTTGGCGACAGCCCATCTTTTAGTGCTCGCTGGAGAAACTCTGCATGGGAGTTACCCGAACGTCCTCAGGATGCCAGCCTGATAATCAGTTCTCCTGGGCCCTGTCACACCACCTCAGGGGAGAAGCTGTACCCGTGTCCTGAGTGTGGAAGGTGTTTCTCTAAGAGCTCTGCCCTCATCAGTCACCAGAGAATCCACACGGGCGAGAAGCCGTATGAGTGTGGAGAGTGTGGGAAGAGCTTCAGTAAGGGCTCCACCCTGGCCAACCACCAACGGACGCACACTGGCGAGAAGCCGTACAAGTGTGCGGCCTGTGGAAAGTGCTTCAGCGAGCGCTCCAAGCTCACCACCCACCAGAGGGTCCACACGGGGGAGAAGCCCTACCAGTGCCTCACGTGTGGGAAGTTCTTCCGCGACCGCTCCAACCTCATCACTCACCAGAGAATCCACACGGGCGAGAAGCCGTACAAGTGCAGGGAGTGTGGGAAGTGCTTTAACCAGAGCTCCAGTCTCATCATTCACCAGCGGATCCACACCGGGGAGAAGCCCTACAAGTGCACGGAGTGCGGCAAGGACTTCAACAACAGCTCCCACTTCAGTGCCCACCGCAGAGCCCACGCCGGGGGGAGAGCCCTGTAGGCCGCACCTCCTCCCGACCCAAGAGCAATAATGCCTGTTTGTGTCTCATTGTTACTTCTAAAACATGCGCGAAAGAAAGCTTCCAATGTCTAAGCTTGGTGTATACTTAGAGGTGTTTTCCTGGTAAAATTCAGGTCATTTAGATGTGAGTTAGACCCACGGGGATTGTGATTTGGAGGTACTTGTCAAGTGTAATCTGGTTTGTCCCCCCTCGCCACCACCATCACAAAACCCCTCTAGAATCGTCAGACTGTCCTTACATCTGTCTGTGGAGAGCTCAGTTGGTGTGCGAGGCAGGCGGATGGTGTAGGGTGAGAGTTGAATCTGTGGCCCAGCGTGTCGACTTTATGTCCTCACTCTGCTTCTCCCTGTTCTTGTCCTTGGTAGTGTGCAGCTGGGGCGAATCCTCACAGAGAAACCTTGGGACTTCATGGTGAGAGCAGGAGTAAACTGAAGACCGGTGCCCAGGGCACTCACTCCGGGGTCGGCAGCGAGTGGGGCAGCAGTGGCTTCGTGGCAGAATCAGCAATAAGAGCAGAAATAGCTGCGCATTGAACATTTGCTCTTGAGCAACCCGGAGCAGTCCGGCTTCCCAGAGTAGAAAACGGAGGGCAGGTTGGGTGACTGCATTGACCACACGTCTGAGAGTGAGAGAGGCAGAATTCGTCCAGACTCATGTGTCCCCGGAGTCTGGGCAGCTGTGTGCCTCACTGGGCCCTCTGACAGGGAGGCAGGGATCTAGTACTAGGATGGCAGAATATGATGACCAGCGAGCATCCCCCTCTAACGAATACAGAGGCTGAGAGTTCCTGCCCACGAAAGGAGTTGGGATGTTCAGAACTGGCGAAGCCCTCTGTGTAAGGCTGAGCTGGTGGGCAGGAGTCTGCCTTTAGAGTCGTGGGTGAGAGATGGAGGTAGGCTGAGACGGCCGTGTCTCCAGGGGGACAGTGCTTTGGTGAAGAAGTGGGTCCGAGGGTCCTTCTCCCAGGTCAGTCCTGCTGCATAGGTTTATAAGCCTTGCCAAGCAGCCTCCCCTCCCGTCCCGTCACTCCTGCCCTTTGGTCTCTTCTGACTCATTGTCTTCATTTCCAGTCCTGATGCCAAGCCCGAGGTGGAAGGTGTTGACGCCTTGTCCTCTACAGAGAGGGCTTGGGAATGGCTCCATATTCTAGGTTCTCAGCGCCGGTTCGGCTGGAGTCCTCTTGTCCCAGGCTGCCGAGTGTGGTCACTCAGACCAGCGTCTCACACAGACAGGTCAAATCACAGAGGTTCATGCACAGTCGTTTTGTTTGTAGCACTTTGGCCTCTAGAGCTTTTCCTTAGATGGGTTTAAAAGTGTTGACCAAGGGCCTTGTCTTTCGTGGATTTTAAAGGAAGATGACTTTCTTACAGCTGTGTGTGACCTTAGGGTGCTGTTCATATCCCAGTTATTCTATGGCCGTGGGAAGTGTTGATCGGATAATAGCTGTGGAGAACTCGGAAGACTTGCACTTTTTCTTTGCACGTGAAGAGGTGGGTGGGAGGTCTTCCTATTCCCACTGAGGAGGTCACTCCCTAGCCTTTCCTTAGTTCCAGAGAACAGAACCCTTCCCAGGAGCCAGTCCACCCGAGGCTACCTCCTACCAGCTCTTTCCAGCTTACCTTACCTGGCTTAAGTCTGAGAAGCAGGGGTCATGGGATGATCCCTGACTAGTAACCAGAAAATGCCAATAGCTGCATAGAAAGATATGTAGAATACTCTAAGTCCAATAGGAAGGGTCCTGAAGGAGAGAAGAACATTCTAGAGAAAGTTACCAAGGTGTGAAATAGCATGGGTTTCAGGTGGAGGTAGAGGTCCAGAAGGTTTGTAGGGGTTGGGATGGGGTGGGGGGAGTGGCGTCCGAGATTATTCAGGTACTGGGGCAAGGTCATTCTAGATGTAGCAACGCCCCAGGCTTTTTCCTTACACCAGTTGGAAGCTTAGCTGGGTGGGTCCTCAATGGTGCTAATCTCTGTCAGTTCCAGCCTCTCTTCCAGCACATGCCTTAGCTGTAACATTAAATCGCCAAGTGCTTTTTTCCTCTTCAACTGTACGTTTTGTATTTCTTTCTGTCTCCCTTGCTGTTTTTCATTGTAGCCCCGCATAAGATCACTGGCACTAACTATACCACAGGCACAACGGTTATGCTGTCTTGAAATATTCCTAAAGAAATCAGCTCGAGCCGGGTGGTGGTGGCGCACGCCTTTAGCCTTTAATCCCATCGCTCGGGAGGCAGAGGCAGGCGGATCTCTGTGAGACCAGCTGGTTTACAAGAGCTAGTTCCAGGACAGGCTCCAAAGCCAACAGAGAAACCCTGTCTGAAAAAAAAAAAAAAAAGAAATCAGCTCCGTTACTTTTAAATTTAGCCTTGGGCAAGTTCTTAGAGCATGGGCAGAAGGTATCCAGGTTCTTTGCCAGAATATCATCCAAATGGTCTCATAGCCCAGTTGCTAATAGACCTTATTTTCTTCTGAACCCTCTTGAGCTGGGCCCCACAGTCTGCATGGCTCCCAGTGCTGCTATTGGCCCAGCTCTTAACTGTGATGGTCCACTAAGGGTTGCTTATAGCATTCAACCTCAAACAAAGCAAAGCGAGCAAGCTGGAATTAGGTGAGGCTATAGAGCAATGAAAGCCAGTGACGCGCTTCCTCCAGCAAGGCTCTGTCTCCTAAAGGTCCCATCACTTCCCCCAGCACCACCATCTGAGGGCCAGGTATTCAAATACTCAAGCCTACGGGAACATTCGTCATTCAAACCACCACAGTCCCATATACGTGGAGCTTAGATGACAGACTCAGGGTGATGTGTTTTTACGTGCATTGTCAAAACTCAACAACCAATTGGAGCTTGAATGTGTGGCTGTCAGGTCTCTGGTTGGGTTGTATGGCAGGGTTAGAGTTAATAAAAGAGGTGAGGGTTTGAATTGCTACAGTGGCTCTGGTGAGGAGAAGAGACCTTGCCAGAGTTTCAGAGGCAGCAGGAGAAAGTGAAGTGTTCTTGGTGACTGGGTGGAGCATGCATCACTCTAGGCTGGGGACATGGGGAAGGGCTGGATATAGACATAGGTGAGCAGAAAATGTAAGCTTAGTTGGACACTTCAAATGCTGGGTCCCTAATGGACCTTTGAGTAAACAGTTCATTTATATGTTTGAGCCCGAAGTTGGGGGGAGAGGTTAGGCCGAGAGAGTTGTATATGTGGGCACGATAGGCAAGCTCCCAAGGAAGGGGTTATGCTCAAAGTCAAAGAAGTATTGTGCTTAAGACAGAACTCCAGAAACACCAAGATGTGAAGGGAAGCACCCCTCAAAACCGGCGTGGGCCACACCCACCTCGCTCTTGTCATCTTTGGGCACTGCAGATCCCTGACTTTAGTGTAGTCTTGAGCTTTCTGGAAGCTTCGATGTGAAGGACCGAACTTCCTGTGGAAGTGAAATGGCCACCCAGACTTTGTTCGGGTGCCAGTCATTCCTTTGCTGTTGGGACTGTGCAAGTGTCTCTTGTTTTCAGTAATGGCTTCTGCTGCCTTTGTTATCTTTTATTGTCCTTTGTTCCTCTTCACAAGTCTTGTAAGTTCGGCAAGGGTAGCAGGGGCCAGGAGAACCCTTGGCCCAAGTGGTCCCATCTTCTGTTTAGTCTTTGGGAAATCACTCAGGTAATGCCTGTTCTGGAGCTGACCCTTCACCTTGCTGGCATTCCCAGGCATCCCCCAGAAGGACTTTTCTGCTTGAGTAAACTGGTATCTGGGTTTTACTGTCCTCTTCGCGGGCAGAACGTTCGCTCTGCACAGTGGTGGGTGGTGCCTCAGCCCTGACTCTGGAAAGCCTCAGTGGTTCTGTCACACAGGAGGACTTTGGTATTTGGTTGCTGAAGGCAGGATTGTATCCTAAAGCCCCCCCCCCCCCCACTTCCACAGACTCTACACAGACCCAAAGGGAAGGGAAACGTGGGCAGGGCTGCTCTGGAGCCTGAAGCAGTTTCTCTGAGGTCTGGTCCCCAGCACTGAGTTCATAGTCATGGCTGGCTTTCCTGACCACTCTCTGAAGCAACACAATCAGATGAGGGTTCTGCCCCAGTGGGGTTAGCTCTATTACAGGCCGCAGAGAGCTGGGAGCAAGTCTAAAACAGTTGACCTTTATTGGTTTGGGGCTCAGGAAGCCCTACTTTGGTGACACTTGGCTACTCAGGAGGGAAGGGGGCTTCTCTTTCCAAACAGAACCTGGGTTTGGCCTTGGAGCCACCCACAGGGAACTAATGGACCATAAGAAGTTTCTGCCTCTTAAGAGGTAGGCGAAACCAGTGGGTGGTGCTTCAAGGGCGCCCCCTGGAGGTGGTGCTGGGCCCAGAGCAGGAGAGGGCATCTCTGTGGATGGCGGAGGATCACATCTGAGAAGCCCTGATCCTGAAGTTTCTAAGTAGACAAAAGAAGTGAGACTAGGCAAGCAGGAAGCAGGAGTCCCACCAAACCTGTCTGCACGTGCCAGGGACACGGAGCAGCTGCAATCAGCAGGGATTTCCTGATAGGCTTGTTGCTTTAGAAAAGTAGACATCTGCGATCGATTTTTGGTTCCGTTGTGGTTACTGAAATTAGAATTGGTTGAATCTTACCCTGCAAGAGACTCTGGGACTGAAGACCTTAACTCTAAAACAAACCAGCCCTTCAGTATGTATTATGTTACCTGACTTTCCTTTATCTTATTATTCTGGCTGTCGCATCCTTTACTGTTTTCTTTCTTCTCTGTTTGAGGTGGCCTGGTGAGTAAACTAAACAATGGCCACAAAAGGGGCGGGGAGGAGAAGGAACTAGATTTGGGTTCTAATAGGTTCTTTGCCCCCCAATAACTTTCTCCGCGGATGCAGCAAGCGAGATCAAGCTGAATTGAAATAAACGGAACAACAGTTTATTGAGAGCAACTCCTGGGTGGGTTCTCTGGCCCCAAAGATCGAGGCCAGAGACGTTGCGTTCCTCCACTCCAGCTAAAAGTGGAGAGATTTTATAGGTTGTCGGTGAGGGGTGATGACGTGTCTGCCACAAGCTAGGTTTTGTTCGAACACCCTCTGAGCTGGCGGGGTTTGGTGAGGCGGGTCAGGGAGTCCTTTTCAGATTGTTTAAGGGCAAGCTTGAGTCTCCAACCTAACAGATTCTTCTAGCATCTTCTTTGATAGGCAGACACAGTAAAGATGGAAAGGGGACAATCTGGACATAGTGTTGCTTTCAGGGAGATGAAGCCCAGATCTTTAGGACTGTGGGTGCGGGGGGCAACTCCATCTCCTGTTTTCTCTGGGTTTTCAGACATGCTTACTGTAAGGGAAAATCCTAAGATAAGCCGCTCCGCCAGCACAAAGAAATCCAATCAAGTCAAATCAAACCAAATTAAAATGCCCCATGTTTTATTAAATGCAGCACTCTCAGGTGGCCGAGAGCATGGCAGGGGAGAGAGAAAACCGGGGAGCACATGCAAAACCTGGGACCACGTGTTCCTCCTCTGGGCACCCACTTAAATACTCTGTGGGAATGGTCATGACCCCCTGGGTCAGGACCTGGCATACTGGGATTTGGAATCCAGACCAAAGCAGTTCCCAGGCTGGGATGGATGCCAGGGGCTGGGTTGGCGCTCCCAACTTAACATCACCCTTCCCAGCTTACTTTTTGTGGTTTGTTTGCTCAGTTTGCTTTTTTAGCTTGCTTTTTTTGTTTTGTTTTTCGAGACAGGGTTTCTCAGTGGCTTTGGAGCCTGTCCTGGAACTAGCTCTGTAGACCAGGCTGGTCTCAAACTCACAGAGATCCGCCTGCCTCTGCCTCATGAGTGCTGGGATTAAAGGCGTGCGCCACCATTGCCCGGCTTAGCTTGCTTTTTTTATATAGCCCAGGCCTACCTGCCTAGGCATGGCGGTGCCCACAGTGGGCTGGGTCCTTCTAATGATCAATCAATCATTATTCAAGAGAATGCCCCACAGACATGCTGACAGGACCATCTGATGGAGGTGATTCTTCACCTGAAGTTTCCTCTCAGCTGATGCAGCTTGTGTCAAGATGACAAAGAGCTAACGAGCATGGTTAAGCACAGGAGACCCCAACCAGTTCTGGCCTGTTGGCCTTCCCTCATAGGATGGGGTTTGGGGAGGGTCATTAGATCGTCACTGGAAACTAACCATTCAGTCCTCCCAAGCACCCCCCCACCCCAAGGGGGAGCGTTTTGGGAAACTGTCATCCATGCTGCTACTGGTGGGATTTTGGTGACACAGCTGGTTTTTTTTTTTTTTTTTTTTTTTTATTTTCGAGACAGGGTTTCTCCGTAGCTTTTGGTTCCTGTCCTGGAACTAGCTTTTGTAGATCAGGCTGGCCTCGAACTCAGAGAGATCCGCCTGCCTCTGCCTCCCCGAGTGCTGGGATTAAAGGCGTGCGCCAGCACCGTCCGGCGACACAGCTGTTTTTGATGGTAAGAAATAGACCCGGCAGCTGGTAGATGACTCTGATTAAGGGTCATACTGCTTTTCCAGAGGACCCGAGTTCAATTCTCTGTACCCACGTGAGGCAGCTCACAACTGCCTGTAACTCCAGCTCCAGGGGGTCGGATGCCTCTGGCTGCTGCAGGCACCTGCCCTCAGGGGACACACCCACACATAAATCATTAAAGAGGTGAGGATCAGGGAGCTCAAGAAAATGGGCACACAAGCCAAACACCTTGGACTTTTTTTTTTTTTTTTTCCCAGCGCAATTGAACATAATCCAGCCAGGTCCTGTCTGTGTTTTATTCCTAGCTCAGAGGGTTTCCTTTGGCTCCCTCTGAGTGGGCGGAGCTCAGCCTCACAGTCTCACGCCATTGGCTGATCTCTAGCAGAGCTGGGAGCTGCTGCAACTTGAGTGTGATTTCAAGGGCTGGCCATGGAGGGATTTGAGCTTCTGCCAAGTGGCTTCTTCATATTTTCTGAAAATGGAATTTCGTCTTATTTGGACTTCTGACAGGATAGACAGTACATTGTTATGGTTTCCACAACTTCCCCTTTGCTACCTTAAGAAGAACGGAATTAATAGTCTGACTTGAGGGGTAGTCGTCAGTAACAGTCTTTTGATAGGATGTAGGGGTTTGCCAATGGTGGCTGGTTTCATTAGTCTTTGGACCAGCCCTGGTATGCACGAGGGCTCTTTCCCTTGTCCAGCACTGTGTGTGCTCCTGCAGGGCCTGCTCCACAGTCCCCTCCTGTACCTCTCTTAGGTGTTCCTAAAGACACCCCTGAAGAGGAGTTCTGTGAGAGAAAAGTGCCTGGCGTCAGGCATGGCGCCACCTCCCAGGTGGTCCTCATGAGGCTGATTTTATTGATCATCTCTCTTCACGTTCTGGACTGAAGAGAGTTTTCTGCCTGGAGCTCACGTCCTCAGATGCCCATTGTCCTTCACAAACCCAGCTTTCTTGATGTCTCAATCTCCAGTAATCATTCCCACTTCATTGAGCCTGGTGCCCTCCTCCTGTTGTTGTGTTATAAACTAGCCTAACAAAACAAGTTAAAGGAGGGAGGGTGTAGGTGACGTTTCTCTCCCGCCTGCCAGTTCTCAAGTTACCACACAGAGACTTGATAATCCTTATAAAGTCTCGGCCAATAGCTCAGGTTTATTACTAACTAGCTCTTACAACTTAAATTGACTCATTTCTATTCATCTACATTCTGCCATGTGGCTCATGACTTTATGTCCTCCAGTGTGTCCTGCTCCCCCTACAGCTCCTGGCATCTCTCTTGACTCTGCCCGTCTTCCTCCCAGAGTCCTGTGTCTGGCTGCCTGACCTGTCAGGTTTTTTATTAACCACTGAGAGTAAAGCATATTCACAGTGTGCAGAAGGGTGGTTCCACAGCAGGAGGGCTTGTAGCAGTGCCCTCTGTCGCTGTGATAGAACACAGACCAAAACCAACAGGGGAGGAAAGGGTTTACTTGGCTTATACCTCCACTTCACAGTCCATCACCGAGGGAAGTCAGGGCAGTAACTGTTGCAGAGACCACCATGGAGGAATGCTGCTCACTGGCTGTGTTATTCCCTTGGAAACTACAGCTCCCAGACTTCTCCTGGATTACCGTCACCTGCGTGCGCGCTGGCCGCGCCCAGGTGAAGACCATTCCTCCCAGATAACCTTGCGCCCCCCGTTAAAAGCGAAGGTCCACGAGGCTTCGCCCTCTTGGCCCCTCTCTCTTGGCCCTTTTCCCCCCTACCCTTGTGTGTCGCACGTCCCACCCCTTACTGTGTTCCCTCTCCCCATTAAAACGCACCCACGTGGGAGCAGCGTGTCCGTCTCTTCCTTTGCGTCCGTCTATCCTGTGTTTGTCCACACACCCACGCCGCCCCGCCGCCGTTTTAAAAGGAATAATAGGCTGCCTCCTACTGATCCAGCCCAGGCCCACCTGTGCGGGAGGAGCACCATCCATGGTAGCTTGAACCCTTCGACATCGGTTAGCAATTAAGAAAATGTCCCCACAGACATGCCCGCAATCCAACAGAGGCAGTTCCTCAGTCGAGGTTCCCTCTTCCCAGGTGTGACTGAAGCTGACCCTGAGGGTTTCCTTTGGCTCACAGTTTGAAGATACAGCCACCCGTCATGTCAGGGATGCCACAGAAGCGGAGGTCTGTGACATACGGTTGGGAGGCAGAGAACGGTGAGTGCTTGCACTCACCTCTTCTTTTTAAACCATCTAGGATGCCTTCCTAGAGGATAGTGCTACCCACAGTGGGTGAGTCTTCCCACCTCCCGACCTAATCAAGACAATCCCCTCCCGAAGCATGACCAGAGGAGCACCTTCCAAGTAATTCTAGATCTCAGCAAGCTGACAGCTGAGGTTAACCACCATAGCTGGTGTTTCAGAAACAGACTGCTGAAAACCTCCCCGGGAGCCTTTTCAAATGGCTGCTCGGTGGCTCAGAGCCCACCTGCCTCTTGGTGGGGACACAGGTATGCCATTCTCCTCACTCCACACCCACAGCGTTACCTTCTTTTCTTCCCTGTCCATCTGACCGGTCATCCAGAGCTCTTACTTGCCAAGGACCTAAGTCCAGCCCCAGTGAGGTGGCGTGTCTGCTCCGCTTTACAAAGGGTCTTGAGAGGCCCAGGTGTCATGGGTCTAGCCTCAACGAGTTCGAATGTTCCAGGGTAGGGGCGTGTGGATTAGAGATGTTAGGCAGAATAGACGGAGATACAAGAGAAATACAGAGACATAGGATAGTCCCATGGGGACAACTCCGTGAATACTGAATTCACTGCATTTATTTTCCATATCCTTATATACTCCAATCCAAAGCGGGGGCGGGGGTGGTGGAGAAGGCAAAAGACCGCCTTAACAGGACTCAGAGGACAACCGTAACTGTTACTTGCTTCAGTACTTGAGACATCGAGCCACTATTTTTTTGAGTTAAGTATTCTGATGTTTTGTATAGGACATGCAGTGACTATGCCTTAGACCAAGTATCCTGTAGGCAGCCACTTCCTATGTCAAAACCTCCTGTTTTAAAATGAAGGGACAGGAATAGGCTTGAGTTCTCTGACTTCGGTCAGGGTGGAGTGGATCCACCTCTATGGGCCATTTTAATGTCCCAAACACCAAGTAACCACACCCTGGGGCCTGATAGCTTGTTTGTAGCCACACCTTTTGTTAACAACTTTGAAAGAGTAAAAATAAGCTCAAACTCTCTGACCTTTTGTCAAGGTGGAACAGGACTCACTTCTGTGGGCCTCCACACCCAGGTTAGTAACCTGCTTTAGGTTACATTCCACTGCTACGCAGAAAGCCTAAACCCAAGTCAGCTGTAGTATATTGGCTGCAGGGCTACCCTCTTAACCAGCATCCCACCTCAACGTCCCTTGGAAGACCTTGCTCTGTGTCTCCCATTCTCCTTCCCCTGCCTGAGTCGGTTCTCTTGCAGCTTCCAGGACTTCCTCCCCTGACTGTGGTCCTTCTCTGTATCCAATTCCTGCTGTCACCTTGGATGACCCGGACCCGCCCAGGAGGTCATTTGGGATCGCCACCTTTAACATCACAGCTGCTCACTCACAGCCTAGGTCTTGAACTCTCCACTGTCAACGTCTACGATTAGCGCGATCTGGACTCTTGCCTTCTCAGTGCTCCATTTTCTCTGCTGCTTACTTGGCACCTCTGGCCCTCAGCATGTCCGTGTGGATTTAAGCCTGCTTCTTAATCCTCTCTGTTTCACCCAATAAAGAATATCATCCATCCAGACATCTCGGTCAGACATCTGTCAGCCACCTTTGAGTCTCCTCTCCCATCGTCTCTACACCCAGTCAGTCTCTGTGCACTGTGAGATCAATCTCCCCAAGGTGTCTCCACTCCACCCATCTCTGTCATCTCACCATTGCTGCCTCCACTCTAGCTGTGTTTACCCATCCCTACCTATTGATCTGTCCTGTCCCTTTAAAAGACAAGCCACGCCCACTCCCTTTCCCCTTCCACAGGCAAGCTGATCTCCAGCTTCCAATCTAAGTCCTTCCCTTTTTCTCTCTTTCTCCCAGAGAGGTAGCTGCTGCTGTGGCTCCTCTCCTACCCCCCCTTCTCTGTCTCTGCTCTTCTCCCCTTCCCCTCCACAACCCACTAAATAAATATCCAGCCTCACTCTGCATGGTGTGCTTATCTGTCTGTCTCTCGCCCATTAGGTGGCTCCATGCCTGGGACCAGCCACCTTTGGAGACCTGCAGTTCGGCCTTGTGGTGTGCCCATCCATCTGTCTCTACTCATGGGACTAGCTGCCCCATCGAGGCCTCTCACCCACCACGCAGCTCCCTGCCTGGGACTCACTGCCCCTCATGGCCCACTGCAGCCACTTGGGGAACTGCACCATTCCTGGTTGGGATGGCTGCTCTCAGGACCTGCTGCCACTTCAGGGACCTGTGGCGTGGTCTCATGGTCCACTGCCTGCTGCAGCCACTCGGGGACCTGCAGCATTTTACTAAAACCATCAACACTACTCATACCCAGTTGCCACCCACCCATACCTACTTGCTGCCCCCACTCATATCCAGTTGCTGAACTGTCTCTAGTTCAGGCATCATAATTCAGATCTTGCTACCAGAAGAACAAAGGCTTACATTTCCTCTGTGTTTTCATGTGTGCCCGGTACAGTCTATCATGCAAGGATCCCCAAACTGCAAGCTCTCTGTGTATATTCATGCTAATTGACTGTGACCAGAGGAAGAAAAAAAGCACAATCAGAAAGATTGTCACCCAAATACATTCACAACCAATTAGGTCCTAAACAAAGCCCAGCAGTCACTCTATGAGGTTGTTTATGGCAATAATATGATGGCAAAACATTTAATAATGGAAACATTCAATAACAGGGGTTTGGATACAAATTACAGCACTGGCAGGCATGGAAAATAAGCAGCCACTTAAAATGTGGAAATAAGATGCATTGATGTGACTGCATATAAAAACAACCAGATAAGGAAAATAGCTATACAATAAATAGTCCACAATGCAGAGTTAGCGGAGACGTGCAACTCAAATGTGCATGTGGCGTGATCACGTGACGGCTTTAATAACACAAAGCTAATGTGATTATCTCAGAGTTACAGCTATTTGTTCTTTTGAGACTTTTTAAAGAAGTGTAATGATCAAAATTAATCTTCTCTAAAGTGAGGTTATTTATTATTGTATAAACGAATACAAGGGCTGGAGGTGCCCAAGGCCCTTCTCAGGCTACTAAGTTCCACAGCCTTTTTCTGTTCCCACAATGCACTCCAGCAGAAGCGCACAGACTGGGTACTGTGTGGAATTTGATTTGGGATATTATTTAAATTTTTTTTATCTTATTAGGTTCACTTGTTATGCTTGTGTTTAATCCTGGGTATTGGTTTATTGTTGCATGTTTGTAGGGAATTTTCCTTCCTTCCACCCCTGGAATGATTTATATGAGGGATGGGCCCTATATTCTTTGGAGAAATTCCTCTTCAAATAGTTTATCCCTGATGTGTACATGTAAAAGCCTTCTAATCACTAGGGGAAGGCAAGTTCCACCATGATGAGGTTTCTCGTCTCACACCTGTTAGGACAACTGCTACCAAGTTCACTACATGTGAAGAAACGGGAGGCCTGCACACGGTTGACGGGGACGGAAGCTGTGTATGCCTCCACGCGACAGAGTCGCCCCGAGGGGTTGCAGCTTTCGGCAACTGTGTGCTCTGATTCGCGCCACTTAAGAGCTGCGCTTGCAAGGGAGATTTAAAAACGACTCAGAAAAGAGCCAACCAGGCAGGCAGAGACTAAGAAAAGCCACTGAGTGGTAATTTATATTAAAGTGCAGGCTCCGCACACAAGGTACAGGGCGCAGCTGAGGGAGGGAGGGCTCGCGCCAAGCCGCATTGGTGGCAGGCAGCCGAGTGGCGGAAGGAGGGTCCTAAAACCAAACGTTAGGGCACCAGATGATGAAGGCGTAAATCACAAACAATCCCACACCAGTTTGGAATTATGATTAATAGGATGGTATTTATTTAAAGGGGAAAAAAACTTACAGATCATCGTCCCAGACAACAGCCTTCTGCGCAATCAGGAAGGAGTCTAGTCACTGGAAGCGGAGCCAGAAAACAAGAGAGAGCGAGGAGGGAAGTGGCTGCTTTTTTAAAGAGAGAGACCACGCCCCAATGGGCTGGTATCTCAGCGGCTATTGGCTGAAGGAGCGGAAGGACCTCCCGCAACACTGAGGGGGGTCCAACTACAGGGATGGGTTTGTCCAGCTGTCCCCCAGTGGCTAGCAGCTAAATACCAGATGTTATGTCCCAGACATAATGCCTTCACTGAAACTGGGAAAGCTGGTTTAAAGTTGGGTCACCGAAGAGGGGAAGTCGGCACTAAAGTACAGTGCAGATGTAAGGCATGATGGGAGAGCAGGAAGCTGAAGGTAACCTGGGTGCACTGTTCACATCAAACACCAGCTGCTTAGTTCCCGCCAGGCTCCCTGTCCTTTAGGGGGAGACCCATGCCGTTGGCCTTTCTCTCCTATAGACATTCTACTTTCTCACCCACATCCTGGAATCCTTGGATCCTGACCTCCACTGTCTCAGCCCAACTCCCATCTCCTCATCACCAAGAAACACCTGCCCCCAGCTACAAAAGAGGTCATAAAAATGGAAGAAAACCAATGCAAAAATTTATATTTTATTTGAATTCAAAAAATTTAAAATTGCTTTCAAATTCCGGAAAGTACCATAATGCAGAACCTCAGGGGGAAGCCTCATATACAGAGACAGATAAATTAAATGCATATACTGCAGACAAGCCGAGAAGGGGTGTAGATTACATATTTACAGCACGTGATGCTTTCTGAAAACCATATTTATATACTTTATTACATTTACAAAAAAGGCTTCCGCTACCATTTACCTACAATAATGAAAAAAATGTACACCTTTTTTCTTTCTTTTTTTTTTTTGGTACTGTACAAACTTTGTATAATAAAAATATATCTCTGTACAAAAGATTTTTTTTGTTTTTGTTTTGCTTTTTTTTTTTTTCCTCGTGGGATGGAGGTGGTAGGTAGAGGGTACAGATGGTGGGCCGGTGAAGGGCTTAATTTGCCTTGTCCCCTTCCAAGCCTCTGGGATTGAAGAGAAAGTGCCCAAGGCCAGAGAGGGAGAGACACAGCAGGTGCTCCTTGAGTGTCTCCTGGGACCTTCCGAGGACACACAGGGGAGAGAGTAGGGCAGGGCTGAGAGAGCGCACTGGGTTGGCTGTGAGGAAGAAGTGGGGAGGAGCCCAAGAAACCCCTGTATTCCTTACCAGGGGCAGGAAAGAATGAGCATGAGCCAATTTGTCTAGACTGGTCCTCTCCATCTGGTGCAAGGATGCTGAGTCCCAGAGTGTGTGTGGGCAGGAGTGGGCCTACCCTTGCAGCCTTCAAAGCATCTGCTGGAAATCGAGACCCCTTACTGTAGCCCATTATCATCCAGTTCTTTTAACTGCTCCAACCATGCAGGGGGCGGTGACGGTGAGAACTGTGTGGCTCCGCCCCTCTACCCCACCACATTCTGTCTATCATTTCAATATGCCCTCCGAACATCTGAGGCTGGAATCTCCATGAAAGCAAGGGTGTACACTCATGGAGACCTGCCCGAGGACAGAGAAAGTGACTCTAAACGTCATTATGTTGACTCCTAAACTCACGACCACACTCATAGGAGTCCATTAATGCCCTAAACACAGTGACATTGTCTAAATCAGTGGTTCTCAACCTTCCTAACGCGGTGCCCCTTTAAATTATTTTCATTGCTACTTCTTAACTGTAATGTTGCCACTGTTGTGAATTGTAATGTAAATATCTGGTAGGCAGGATGGTCTTAGGTGACCCCTGTGACAGGATCATCCTACCCCCAAAGGGGTCTCGACTCACACGTTGAGAACCAGTGGTCTAAATGAATCCGAGCCACCAGCAAGGAGCTGGAGAGAGGGTGACTTTCACTCAGTTCTTTTGACTAAGGAGCTGCCAGATTCCTCTGCTATGGTTGGGGGCTGTTGGAAGCCGAAAGGCGAGCACCAATTCAGGAGGCTGGGGTACTGGGTCCTTGCCCTGGTGCTGCCCAGGCACAGACAGCAGAGCCTTGATTAGACACGAGCGTCCTCTTGTGGAGAGTCCCCTGCCTTCCTGTCTTTGGTGCCCATCATAGCCCTGGGTTTTTGGCAGCAGGTGCAGTAGACTTCACGATCAGAGAGCTTCGCATTGGCCTCAGCTGTGCTCGTACGCTGTGGCTCATGCCTCCATGACCTCTGAGTGGGAGTAGCAAGTCCTGCTTTGGTGGTGTTTTAAGAACTAGAAATACCACGTAGAGTCAGGCACAGAGAATAAATCAGTAAGCAGTGGCTGCCACCCTGTGGGAGCCAGGGCTGCCTTGCTCTGGTCCTTTCCAGCGTGTGCTATTTGGTGCACGGAGTCTTTGCTCTTCTCTTGGTCAGCTGACAGCTGGCTGTGACTCTGGGCTTCCGGGCCAGATTCCTGTTCTATTCCCGAGCCCCGACACTGCTTTACCCTTCTTTTCCAAACGTGTCCAGGACCCAAATGACTTGAATTCACTGGGTTTAGAACTCAATGCCGTTATGGTTGAAGAAAGTTGAATTGATCACCAAACTGTATCTGAAGATTCCCGCCCCCCCTCCTTTCTTCCAAGTAATCCTTGCTGTCGTTGTGCAAATGGAACTACCCCTGCAGACAGGTGGCTTCTGCATGCTACCTCCTATGAGATGTGTCCCCACACATGGGATAGGGACATGTTGGTTAGAGAGGTAATGGTGCCTCCCTCATTTCTTCTGTGTTTGTGGGGAACAGTGTCCAGGGAATCTCTCTCTCTCTCTCTCTCTCTCTCTCTCTCTCTCTCTCTCTCTCACACACACACACACACACACACACACACACTTCCCTTTTTAAAGCCTCTGTGGTCTCTTCCATAGGACACAGTGAGGGAGAGGCTGTGTGTGTGCTCAGGTGCACACCCATAATTTGCTCTGTTATTTGAATCCATGAACTGCCTTCCTCCATCTGCGACCCCTCTTCCTTTACTGCCCCAAGCCAGGGCATAGTGGAGTCCTCTCCAGGGTGGCGAGCACAGATGGTGGCCGGGCGAGCAAGGGCCTGAGTCCCAGCAGTGGCAGACGTAGGCGGAGGGACAGACGAAGATGGGCACTGGGCACTGCGCTCAGGGGAGCTCCTTCCTGCCCCCTGGGGAGCTGGGAACCAACAGACCACAGCAGGTTGGGAGAAGAGAGGAAGGGGTGGGGGCGGGAGGTGGGAAGAGAAGTGGGTGGGACAAAGAAGCAAAGCCAAGCAGGAAGAAAGAACGAAGGGCATCAATCAGTTGGGTCCATCTTCTACTTTTGGTTTTTAGTCTTCTCAAACTGGGGATGGGGACAGGTAGGGAGTGCATGAAGACCAAGCATTTACTACCCCCACCCGTGTGTGTGTGTGTGTGTGCGCGTGCGCGCGCGTGCTGTGCTCCTGCATGAATGTATATGTGTGTAGACCACATGTTAACTTTGATATCTTTACACATCAGCAAGTCTGGCAGCCAGCTTGCCCCAGACACCCCCTGTCTCTACCTCCCAGACAATGGGACTATAGGCAGTTGCCACATCCCCCTGGCTTTTATGTGAGTGCTGAGGGTCCGAACTCCCCCCTCAATTTGTATGGTGAGAGCTTTCATCTGAGCTGTCTTCCAGGCCCTTAACCCCTGTGGCTCAGCTTTCCAACTGGGAGTTACAGTCCGATCCACTCTTCTTAGGGGTGTGGTCTTGTTCAAGTTCGTTTGCTTTCAAGTGCTTAACTTCAATTTTCTCATCAGCAATGAGGGTCCTAACACAAGTGGCCAGCTCTTTGTGCCTGTGGTGTGTGTGTGGGGTCCATGTATGCAGGACTAAGGCATAAATAGGTCCCTGTGTCCCCTGCCACCAGTCCGTCTCCTACCCTCCAGCCCCCAGTCTCACCGGCTGCTGGCGGCGGGACTCTCGGCGGCGGTGGCAGTAGCAGCCAGGCCTGGGGGCTATACTGCAGTACACACGGTGCTGACTGTGAACTCCGCCTCGTTGCTCATGATGTCTGTGGGCTGGATGTTGCGGTCATACATGGGGTTCTCAAATGTGGCCCGAACATTTGTGTTCTCGTGGCCAGCATAGCCGTTGAATGGAACTTTGGGTCTTCTCCTGGGAATAAAGAGACCGTGACCTTGAATTAAAGAGACACAGGGTCCAGAGCAAGCGAGGAAACCTTTTAGAAAGCTACATCCTGAGTCAGGAGGTGCTGGCTGGGACGGGGCGGGCTGGGTGCTCAGCTGCATTCCTCAGCCTCTACCTTCAGAGTACTAGGGCTGGGTACCAAGTCCCGGGTCTCTGACTTCAGGGACCGGGGCGGGGTTTACAACTGCTCTCCCTGGCCTCTGACTTCAGGGTACAGGGGCGGGTTACACAGCCGCTCTCCCTGGCCTCTGACTTCAGGGTACCGGGACGGGGTTTACAGCTGCTCTCCCGGTCTCTGACTTCAGGGTACAGGGGCGGGTTACACAGCCGCTCTCCCTGGCCTCTGACTTCGGGGTACGGGGCAGGGTATACAGCTGCTCTCCCTGGCCTCTGACTTCAGGGTATAGGGTATACAGCCGCCTCCCGGGTCTCTGACTTCAGGGTACAGGGGTGGGGTATACAGCTGCTCTCCCTGGCCCCTGACTTCGGGGTACAGGGCAAGGTATACAGCCGCTCTCCTTGGCCCCTGACTTCGGGGTACAGGGCAAGGTATACAGCCGCTCTCCTTGGCCCCTGACTTCGGGGTACGGGGTGGGGTTTACAGCCGCTCTCCCTGGGCCCTGACTTCAGGGTACCGGGGCGGGTTACACAGCCGCTCTCCCTGGCCTTTGCAGTCACAGTACCTGTGCTTGTAGAGATAGAGCACGAAGCCTGCGATGATGAGGGCGATGAAAGGCACCAGGATGGCAGCGGCCACTGAGCTGCTGTTGGAAGCAAAATGGCGGCCGATGGACTCGGGATCCGACTCCAACAGCCTGAGGTCTGCAAAGTGTCAAAGTGGAAAAGTCCAGTCACACACTCACCCACCGGGAGGTGATGCTCCCTGTCGGTCACTCTCCCCCCTCCTCAGCAGAGCACCATGTACTGGCACGTGCGCCATGCCCAGACCTCAGCTGTCTGCCTCACACTTTCTGCTCCCTGGAGGCCAATGGGAATTTGCCTGTGCTGGTCACGTGGTGTCCTGAGGACTGTGCCTGGGGGCTGACTTCCCACCTCTCCCCAGGTACCCCAGGGCAGACAGCAGGCAGATGAACCTGAAATCCTGTCTGTCAGCATGACCTTCAAAGGATGCAGTTCTTTGGAAGTTTCTACACTTTTCTTGGCCGTCAAAGCCTGACCAGACGAAAACTTTCATCAGATGAAGCCCTGGTGTGTGTGTGTGTGTGTGTGTGTATCACATTGAGACAATGAGGCTAAATTGCCAGGGCTGGGGTGAGGTATTAAGGCTCACAGTCCTCATGAAGGGCCTAACTGAGGGACTGGGGATCAACGAAAGACAGGGAGTTGGCTGTAGAACTTTGTTTGTTGGGGTCTTCGCTGTGCTTAACTAAGGTTTCTGGGACCATGTCAGAAGCTGTAAGGGCTGCTGCATGTTGGATCCCTTGAGGGCAAAGCTGAGATGACTGTGGGAGGAAGGGAGAGGAAGGGGTGCCGCAAGTAGATCTGAGCTGACTGAAGAGAGAACTTTCTGGAGGTAAGAGCTGCTGGAGAAGGAATTGGGTTGCCTGGTTGGCAGGGCCCTGGGGGTGGGAGGTCATGGTGCAGGGGGTGCAGAGGTGGCTTTCGAGGACACACGATGGCCTCCTGTTCGTCCTTTACTGTTTCTGAGAAGCTAGGACCGAATCTCGGGGCCAGGGCCTCTGTATGGAATGAGGATGTTCCTTTGAGTGCTTCCAAGCCTGCAGAGTCCCAGTCTGAGAGGGACAGACAGGAGAAGGTGCCTTAGTGCTTGGGTTTCTTGTTTGTGACATAAGGACCGTCCCAGCCTCCTGGGAAAATCTAAGGAAGAAATGACATTACGGGAAGGATACCCTGATGGCTCATGTAGGGGCGCTTCAGTGACTCCCTAGTCCTCTGGGTAGGGCTGAGGCCTGTGGCACTTGGTGACAGGTACAGCAGCCCAGCGCTGAGCATCAGGTGTAGGGTCTATTTTTAGAGAGATACCACAACTTTTCTGAGTCTTAGAGGTATTCAAGATCCAGATGAACCTAAGAAACCCTTTAGAAATTCACCAGTTTCCTTCTTTCCCCAGGGCACAGCTCCTCCCCCGCCCCCCCCCCCCAGCTCACACTCCCAGGGCACATGCTAGTTACCAAGTCTCTGAAAGCCAAACTGCCCAAAGCCGCGGCCCTTGACGGAACCTTGGTAGACGAAGGTGCCCCCGGAAGACTCTGAGGAGATCTGTGACAACAGAGACGGGGAGGGAGAGAGGGATGGAGGGACGGGGAGGAGAAGGGAGAGAGAAAGGTTGAGAGGCAGAGAGATGAAAGGCATGCTAGAACAATCTGGAGCTCCTGCCAGGCCAGAGCATAGCTGATATGTTTGCTTCAGCTGGCAGACCAGGGACCCCTACTAGATGTGAGGTAGAAAAAAAAAAAAAAGGTCTTTTTTTTCCCCCCCTTCTCTTTCTTTTTCTGGATTTTGAGGCAGGATCTCAAGAAGCCTAGGCAGGTCTCAAACTTCGGTAGAGCCAAGGCTGGCCAGGTACTGGGACTGGAGGCACGAGCCACTGTCCTTGTCCTTCTACTGTTTAGAGTGCATCGCGCTTATGTTCTCGTTTGTAGAAGGTATGCATGCCATGCCGTGAGGTCTCGAGTGACAGACACAGCAACGTCCTCAGCGCCATCTTTAGTAGACCTTGGGCACATGCCACCTCTTACTACTGTGATGAAAACTGACCTGTGGGTTGCTGCAGAGCCGACAGAATTAGGACGGAAATGAACCCCGCAGAGTGAACACATTTTGGGGAGTTTCTGGAAGTTCCAGAAGATGCTGTTTTTTCAGGTGGCTGGGACGTAACCTGACCTGACCCTCATGATGTTCCAATGTGACCTCTCATCTTAGTAGCTGGAGTATGTCCGGGGGTCCTTGAACCATGCCCCAGCCTTGGGGTGCCCTTTGTATTCATCTGTTCCCCCAGACAGACCCTGGCTGGCTGTAGAAGGGACCCTAAAAGTTTTCAGTTGCTGCCGGCCCCTTGATCTTCAATGTCCCCTGGCCTGCACTTCTCACTCCAGGTCTCGCTTTTGACCCTCGTCTTTTTGTGTGTGGCAATCCTTCTGGCATGGCCGAGACCACTTGTTCCTTCTCTCCCCCTAGCACTGCTGAATTGATTTTCCCTCCTCAGTGTTTGAACTGCTGCTAAGACTGGTGCCGAATACCCAAGGGACATCCAGACACCCTAGGCATGCCAGGAGACCGACTGCACGTGCCGGTGCCAGGCCCTGGAGCAGCCACTCGGTTCTTCCAGGGGGTTTACAAAGCAGGCTCTCAGCCACAGAGCTCCACCAGCTAGGCCTCTCCTCAGTGACACTGCTCCAGCCCATCCGATCTCCTGTTCTTTCCCCATTCTCTCTCTTCCCTCTAGAAATCCAAGACAGCGAGGAGGGGGCTGGGATAGGTGAACTCCATGCTCAACCTTCCTCTCACTGTGAACTCAGAAGATACAGCACAAGACCGTCGCTGAGGGACTGGTTTCTACCTCATGGATTTTCTACAATGTGTAGTTCCCAGAAAGGCATGGAAGAGATTCCCGCCTCTCTCTTCTGGGTCCTGAACTCTCAGGCTATGCTAAATAATCTCCAGCCCACATCTCAAATTTAAGCACACATCTCAAGGAGTCATTGGGGTTCACCTTCTTCCAGCCCATATCCATTGCACTGTGACCTGCACTCACACACCCTGACCCCCATTTCTTGCTTCCTGTTCCATAGAGAAGCTCATGCATCCCTCTCAGACATGGCAATCCTTGACTCCGAGTCTTCAAGCCTCTTTTATCCTCCCTTTGCCCGCTCCATCTGCTGACCAGGGCTTCCTGGCTCCTAGTCCTACTCTCAAGACTCCTCAGGTTTCCATGGGACCCCAGCAGTTCTCACACCCTGTCATCCTTTCTCTGCCAACAATCTGGGAACGGGAGTAGGGTACAAGGCCTGGTGAAGACCAATTTGCCGCACTTACATGGCCATCTAATGCCCAGTGGTCGTCTTTGAACTTATCCACAAAGTTCTCCACGGGCCCCGTGACATGGTAGACCTGAAGCAGGAGGCGGAAATCTTCCTTCCTATAGTTTCCTGGAGAAAGAAAGCAGGTTATACTCGACACTCTGAGAGATCTCAGAACCCACCTCTGTGGGTGAAAAAGGTATGAGCAAAACTTCCGTGTGCACACTGGGGAAATGCCCCCTGCACGCCTTCGGTGCTTGAGACCAGTACATTCTTGTATGTGGTTGAACATGGATGTGTGCAAGAATGTGAAGATGCATCTTGATAACTGAACTACTAGGTGGAGACAGTGATTCTATTTTTTTTTTTTTTTTTTGTGTGTGAGCAAATGTATGATTTTTGTGGGACTGAGATGGTCAAGTGGGGAAAGACAGCTGCTGCCAAGCCTCATGACCCGAGTTCCATCCCGAAAATCCATGTGGTGGAAGGGAGAGAACCTAGTCCTGAAAGCTGCCCTCTGATGCCTACACACATGTGGCATGTGCACACGTACATACACGACTAACTATCTAACTACAATTTTAAAAGTTTAAAAAAGGAATATAACTTTGTGTATTTTGATTTGACCATGGATGCATAGGTATGTGCACAAGTCCCTGGGCACAGGATAGCAGACCCACTTGTGGGAGTGTGTGTGTGTATGTTAGAGCAAAAGAGTCAGTCACTAGGACTGCGTGTGTGTGGAGGGCATGGTCACACATGGACTGTGTGTGTGGAGGGAGTGGTCACACATGGACTGTGTGTGTGGAGGGCGTGTTCACACATGGACTGTGTGTGTGGAGGACGTGGTCACACATGGACTGTGTGTGGAGGGCGTGTTCACACATGGACTGTGTGTGGAGGGCGTGGTTACACATGGACTGTGTGTGGAGGGCGTGGTCACACATGGACTGTGTGTGTGGAGAGCGTGGTCACACATGGACTGAGTGTATGCTAATTCATCCATCCATCCATCCATCCATCCATCCATCCACTTATCTATTCAAGAACCTCTTGTTTTCTGATCATACAAAAGCTGAAGCCTGAACAAGCTTTAAAAAGTGCAGAGATGCTTGAAGGTAAAAAGAAGCTTCGGGTCTCGCTAGTTACCACGGTGTCCACAGATAAATAACCTTATGGAAACAGCTGCTGTGAGCGCTTTGCTGGGATGTGTTTTCTTTCCGAGGAACATAGTTTTGTGGTTTTTTAACTTTAAAACTTGGAGATACAAATGTATTCCAATGGGGTATATTCACTCTCAAGCTGGCTGCTTAGAAGTTTCATTTACCATTATTAAAATGTGTGTGTGTGTATGCGTGTGTGTGTGTACATGTGTGCCTTCATGTGGGTGCTGGGAATCAAATGTGGGTCCTGTGCAAGAGCAGCCGGTGCTTTAACCACCAAGCCATCTCCCCAGCCACCAAATTGGCCTATTTTTTTCCCTGTAGATGTGATATAATGAAACTACTTACATTTTATCCTGGGGAAACATTGTGTTTCTAGCTTTTTGTAATATAAATATAATTCTAAAGTGAATACTGTTTATAATCCTATAAATTTTAAATGCTCCATTTCAATTTTCCATGGCAAAATAATTAATGAGCCCAACAATTTTCAAGGCTCTTGTTAGGAGCTGCGCAGGCTTTCCCCGGAATAGGCTGGTCTAGTGTGCGCTTTGTCACTGCCGAGCTGGACCACCATCAAGGTTTACACCTCGAGGAGTTGGTGGAAATTCACATTTTGTGTTTGCTTTTCTCGTCTGATTGTGACTGAAAGTATTTTTTCTTTAGTTTATTGACGGCACTTGGGTTGCTGGGACATCTATGCTTCACGCCTTGGCCCAGTCTTCAGGCTATTTCTCTTTTCCTCGAGAGAGTTCTTCATGTGTTTTAGTGGCTGTGGTTATCATTAGTTCATGGGCAGAAGGAATAGAGATATAGATATTCACTCTTCCCTGACCATCAGGCCAGGCTGAGCCCCACCTGACCCTATGAAGTAGTGACATAGATTCTTCCTGCCTGGGGTGTGCACTGGCCACCCCTGTCCCTGTCCTGCTTCCCCAGACATAGTTGCTTTCTTACCTGCCAAGTGCAGTTCCACCCCACTGTGGTCGATCATGGTGGCGTTGACCTTGCTGTTGGCTATCTGGAAGCTGGTTACTCTAAGCATGGCTGGCTGTTTCTTCCCCTGGTACTCGTAGGCTCCTTTCCACAAGGAATTCTTGGCAAAAACATCCCCTGGAACTGGAAGGATTGGCGAACATGTGAGTTGGACTTTGAATGTTGCTGGAACAGCCAGGATCGCCTGGTAACTGATCCTAGCTCATACATGAAGCTTTGTCTTGAGTGTCTGGAATGGGGGTGATGGTAGGATGCTCTGGTGATCGTGTGACACTCTTGTGTCCTAGAGTGGACAGGTGGAGGGAACTGACACTGGCATATTAAAGAGGCATCTGTATGTCTGCGTTCATTTCAACTACCCGCAGAAGCCAAACTATGACAACTGCTGGACGAATAAAGAAAATGGACTAAACAATAAAATATCACTTATCTCCACAGAAGGGAAATCTTTTCCCTTGTGCTAACATGGTTGAACTTGGAAGGCATGATGCTACATAAAATCAGTCAGAGGCAGTGATACCTCAGTAGAGGTATCACTTACAGACCAAGCTAAGATGTCAAACTTTAGAAGTAGAGAGTGGGGAGAAGTGGGATTGGGGGTGTAGATGCATGGCCAAAGGGAACACATTTTTAGCTGGCAGGAGGGACTTTAGTGATCTACTGCCTCGTGTCATGGCTATTGTTAATAATAATATTCTATATATTTTAAATGTGCTTAAAGAGTATATTTTAAATGTTCTGAGGTGAGGTATGTTAATAAGCTTCATGCAATTATATCACAATATGTATATACAGACACACAACATTGCTTCATATTGTGCCTCATAAACATGTACCTATCTGTCAGTTAAGAATGAAATATAAATGCATTTGTTTATATTTGGATATTAGCTGTTAAGTCAATGATAATCATCCATAGAACCATAGAGGTTACGTATAGAGTAAGAAACTAGAATTTGGGGGACAGACAGACCTCTCCAGGAGAAAAAAATAGTATAGATAGTTGATGGAGGAGGGTCATCTGTCTATCTGTTGCTTTCACTGGTTAATTAATAAAGAAACTGCTTGGCCTGATAGGGCAGAATTTAGATAGGTGGAGTAGACCGAACAGAATGCTGGGAAGAAGGGAAGTGAGGCAGATGCTATAGCTCTCCTCTCCAAGATGGACGCAGGTTAAGATCCTTCCTGGTTAAGCCACCACCTCGTGGTGCTACACAGATTAGTAGAAATGGGTTAATCAAGATGTGAGAATTAGCCAGTAAGAGGCTAGAGCTAATAGGCCAAGCAGTTTTTAAAAGAATATAATTTGTGTGTTGTTATTTCTGGGGCAAAGCTAGCCAGGAGCCAGGCTGCAGCCTGCTGCTCCTCTCACTTCAAATCCTAAACAGAAGGTGATTGGCTAAAGTCCCCCATCAGAGAGTTATGGATGGATGGGAGGCTGGACTATGAGTACCAAGTGGGTGGGGAAGAGAGGGATGAGGGAGGAAATATGGGAAGAGATAGCTAAAATTAAGGGCCGTTTGAGGAGTAGTATGGAAATCTAACACAATAGAAGCTTCTCAAAATACACACATATATGAAGGTGATCTAAATGAAACTGCCCAGTAATGGGGAAGACAGAGTCCCAACTGACCATCTTGTCTCCAAATGAAGAGTTCAGTACTGGGAGTTCTTGGCCAAAGGGGTCCCATTGGAATATCCAAATAATCCAGGCTGTTACCAAGACTATAGGTTGTTCTCCACAAACCAATGGCAAGGTGTGATTGCTGAAGATAACATCTACACAGCTCATTGAGCATAGAGAAACCAAGCTGGCACCCACAAAAAGCCTTTACCCACATGGGCTAGCATCTGGATGTGACGCTCTTAAAGACACAGTACCTGTCTTAAAGAGGTCCCAGTTTCCGGAAGCTCCCTGAGCATTTCCTGGGTCTCTGGGTTAGTGACCATACACTGGTGGGTGCTGTGCCAAGGAGGGCTGTGGTACCCAGTGGTTCCAGAGCCGGGGGACCTGGACACTCTTCTAGGGACCTTGACTTCCTCTTCCACTAAAGCCTTCCCTGTAAGGCTCACTCTCCCTGAAGTCAGCCTGGCTTAGGAGTTGGCGGGGAACTGTCTTGGTGGCTACAGAGAGTGTCTAATCTTTCCCACGGCACGGGGTCCTATGTGCCTGAAGCTGGCTAATGGCACAGCACAGACAGCATCCATTTCATGAGCCAGAGATCTGGACTCTGCCTACCTGAGGCTTGGGTGAGTGGTGGCTCACGCACAGTATTGATGGGTCTTCCGCTGGGCCGGACCTCTGCTGGGGAAAGGAAAAGGGAGGAAACGGAGTCAGCTTCTGGCCCACATTCTGTGGGAAAACAATGACCGCTGCCTTTCTGAGGTTGGGGGACATGCTCGCTGGGGTCTTGCTTTCCAGGACAGCGATGGGTCTGGCGATGCTACAGACCGTCTCAGAACGAGGGACTCAAACAATCATTCACGGATACTGGCGTAACAGGCGAGGCACTAAGATGCACATGCTTATGTGGCTGTCACTGTATTAAATATCAACAGAATCTGGTGTAATCTCTAAATAGTTAAGAACAACTAAAAACAGAATCATATGACCCAGCGACCTCACTACTGGGTGTACACCCAAAGGAACTAAATCTAGTGTGTAGCAGTGTTCACAGTGTCCAAGACATGCAGTCAACCTATCGGTCCATCTAGTGTGAACACACACACCACACCATGTACCACACACACACACACACATACTCATGCCACACCACATACTATACACATACATATACACATCTTATGCCATACATATACCATACTACATACCACATACACCTCATACCACATACTACACACACCCCCCACACCATACACTACAATATACCCCAGACTCAGTCTACAACATATATCACATATATACATACAGTATATCATATACACACATACCTCACACCACACATAATACACATACATACCATGTATCACACACATACACACCTCATATCACATATCACAAGAAAACACATACATAGACCACATTGTATATCCCCACAGCATACCTCCCTCTCACACTTCTCACACCATATAACACACACATCATATACCACACAATATATATCACATACAACCATGTACCTCCATACCATCTCTCTCTCATACACACACACACCAAGTATCACACACATATACCAAATACCACACACACGCACACCAGGTATCACATACGTGCACATCGTTTCCTCTACCACCACACCATATACCCCCACCACAAACACACACCATACCATATACCACACGTGACCTCCTCCAGGAAGTCTTCCCTGGCTCCTGCCCTCCCCTTTAGCAGCCTTCCTCATCCACCCCCGCATTCAGAGCATCTCCTGGCTCCTGAAGGGGTCCTTCCACTGCTCGATACATGGTAATCAGCATCCCACACAAGCTTTCGTTATTTCTGTTTCCCATGTACGACGGCGACATAATACACGGTGACATTTAACATGACAACATTTTAAAATACCAGCTGTGTTAGGAGAACAGAGGCTGCAGGAAACTACATCAAGGCTAAGGCACAGAAGAAGCTGCCAGAGAAAGACTAGAAGCCCCTCCCTGCCAGGGCTTCACGGGGCATGCTCACGAAAAGCCTTCCTTCCCTGTACAAACCTAGGAGAGGCGGGTGCTGGGTGAGTGACCTAGGAAGGACATGGCGCTGGTGGCCAGTGCTCTGGGGCTTTCCACTCAGTCCTCTAGCCCACCCCCAATCCTGGCAGTGTTTTCTCTTTCTTCCTAAACGGTCTTTCTTCCCACGTCCATCCTCATGGGCCTGGAGACTCTGACAGGTGCCCCGGGGACACCCATTACACCTGTAACATGACACTGTGCCTTCCTGTGAATTCCATCAGGACAGAACCGCATCTTTCACCCCTCAGCACCCCAGACCAGGTCAGGCGTGGCACAGTGACAATGAGACTAACTGGAGGAAGGGATAAAGACATGCATTCTTTCAGCCTGGTGGAAGGAGCCAGGCAAGGACAGTGTGGTGTTGTACTTGCGTAAGTGAAAGGGTTGGCGTGTGTTTGCTGAAGTGAAGGCAGGCGGTGGGTTCGACACGGGCTTGTGTGAGCTGTTCTGCAGTGGTCTCCTGTCTCAGCAACACTTCAATTAGAAGCAGGGCTTGTCCTCCTCCTGGCTATTACAGTACCCGCCAGCCCTTTTCCTCCCCAGCTTCCGCCCGAGAGAGGCCTTGCTCACCCAGGCAGACGGGCGGCTTGCCTGTCCAGCTGCCGTCGGCTTTGCAGGTGCGGTGTTCAGAGCCACCCCTGAGGGAGAAGCCCTCCTGGCAGGAGTAGATGAGTGTGTAACCCATGGATGGCAGGTCCAGTGCCCCGACGTTGGCATGTGTGGGTGTCTCTGGCTGCTTGCAGTGGTGGGCTGGGTGAGAGCAAAGACAACGTTAGGCCCAAGGAATCTGGGATTTGAATCCTCCACCCCCTTTTCCTATGCAGATGCCTGTTCTGTTACATCTCTGCCCTTTCATGCCTGGCTCCCCCTCCTTCATCTCTTTGCAGACTCACACTCCCAAGTCTCTAGGAATGTCCTAGCAAGATGACTTAGCCAGCTGCAGGACAGCTCAGTCTGCAACACTGAGAAAATGAACCCAGTATCTGCAATGTTTCCATGACCCTGCCTCCAGAGTTCTTAGTTCTTGCTGGCCTATGCTGTATTGCCTATGCTATGCTAAGGCATAGCGATCGCTTTCGAATTCCAGCAAGGCTTTTGTGTAAAAACATCCATGAGGCCCCAAGACGCAGTACTATAGGGAGAATAACACTGGTCTTAACAGGAGCACACCCCACCGCGCCGGTCTGGGCTAGTGGGTGAAGTGTGGGATCGGGTGAGGGTGGCACTCACGGACACAGTCAGGTGGGGTTCCGCTCCAGGTCAGGTTGGGAAGGCAGGTCCTGCTGGTGGAGCCCTGAAGCAGGTAACCTTTCTGACAACGGAAGAGCACCGTGCTTCCGACCTGCGGCAAGGACAGAAGGGTGCCCTGTCATCTGTCAGCTAGTAGTGTTTCACAAGCAACCAATCACTCGCTTCTCAGGAGAGAATGCCAGCTCAGGCTGTTGCCTCTGCTGGCACCATGAAGCTTCTCTGGCTGAGTCTGAGTGGTCCTTTGGGGCAGTTGCAAGCATGCCGTGTGGCCAGATCAGTGCTGTTAAGGGGTGCAGAATCGGGACACCCATTTCCCCCTTGAATGGAAGACTAAACCCCAGCCTCCCTGGGCACAAAGCAGGGGTGGCTGCTGTTCCAGGATGATACTGGGACTCTGGGACATTCAAGTGTGATGGTGAACTTGAAAGCATTTTATAAAATGTGAAGAACTGTGCAAAATTAAACGATCACTTCTGCATCCATTTCTTCAATGATCCTCTGCATCCTAAGAACTGGAGACCTGTCCTCGTAATGGGTGTGGCCCCTGGAGACTGTGCTTTGGAAAAGTCTGTCAGAGAGAAGTGCTGCCCTCCCTCTGCTTCTCCCTCTGATTGGCCGTGTCCTCTCTGTCCTCCAAGAGTCACTGGCTGTCTGGCTCCACTGGCATCTTCTGCCCATTTGGCTTAATGGACAGGTCAGTTTCCCACAATGCACCTCAGACTGCGGCATCTCCCAGCTCCACTGTTCCTACAAGCTCAGATTCAGACTCAAGGCGGGCTCTTCATTTCACCGGTTTCCTCCACACCCAACCTGTCTGTCCTCTTAGGTTTCCTCCTTTGATACAACACATTGGGCACCTTTATCTGCCTACTTGGCCAAACCCAAACTGGCAAGCTAAGTCTGATTCCTCTCCTCTCCAAACCTGTCATGGGTTCTCTCAGCTCTAGAGAGGCACAGGCGGACACAGAGCCCCCTGAAGGCTCTACAGTCTCCACTCTCCCACGATGCTGCCCCCTCCTTCACCCCAGTTGTGAGAGTAGGGGTTTCCTTGGCTACGCGGTTCATGCTTCTTTTCTGAACCTCTGTGTTTTCTGTGCTTGACTCAGCAGCCCCAGTGTCACTTTGAAAGAGGACATGCATTGGCCTCCGTGTTCCTGTATCAGGGGTTATCTACCCAATCAGAAATGTGGCCCTGTCACCTTTAGGAGGGCTCTTCCCTGACTCCCGTTTCCGAAGCAGCAACTCGGCCCGTTCGCATCCTTCGACATGACACATGACACTGTGTAGTACTCCGTGCTCTTGGAAGTGCTCTGGTTTGCATGGTTGCTGTGGTCAGGGAGGCCCATGGGACCAGAGCCCCAGCCAGCCCATCCCCCCGAATGCCTAGAACCTGGGACAGCTCATACTTTCTGGGTGAGAACAGGACAGAGAGAGAGAGTAAACTACACCAGTTGACCAGATTCTGGTCTGTTGCTCCAGATTAGCTCAGCACCCGTCTTGGGCCCCAGCTGACTGTCCTGACCTGAGCATTACCCTCATCTCCCTGCTTCTCCGCTCTGCTCAGTGTCAGCCAGGCTGCCTATGGCTCACTCGGAGACAGATGTGCAGATGGGGAGCCCCTCTGGAAGATGCCGCATGCCTAGCTCCTGCTGGCACCCACTGCCCAAATGAGTCCTGCTTGTGGCTGGAGTGTGCATGTCTTGTTTATTTTGGTATTTTCGCAAGCATCCTGCCCCAACTCTCGGGTTCCTGGGAACTGTTCAAGGCTCCACCTACTGTATCAGCTGCCTTCTGTATCAGCCTGGCTGGCGGACACGGGCACCTTCCATTTCCGAAGGATGCTCCTTTTCTGAGGTCTGCTCTCCCTGGCTGCTCCCAGGGCCTCTGGTGCTAACGGTGGCAGGGAGGGACAGGCGACAGGATTCGAGCTCATACCTGGTAGCCCTGGGAGCTGTTCTGTATCCCGAACTGCGGCATGCCGGGATCTGCACACGTGGTCAGTGTCGGATCTGAATGACCAAAACAAAGAAGCAGACCACGTGGTCACTGGCGCTTTCACCGCCCACCTCGTTCTGATCCGGATGCCAACGGAAGAGACCGCAGCCGCCTCCTGACCCCACCTTCTGAGCCTTCCACTTACTTGTCTTAGAGGCCTGAGCTGCCATTGTTTTCCCTAGTACAGTAGCCCTTTCTGTCCCTCACTCTGCTCCCTGTTTAGAGAAAGACTCCTCCACTACACGTAAGACAACGAGGACGGAAAGTGGAGTCATCACTCAGCCTCCCTCTGCCCACCAGCCAGCCACCACCTCCAAGCCCCTCTTACCGATACAGCTGGGCTGTGTGCCGCTCCACGTCCCGTCCGACTGGCAGAACCTCCGTGGGGAGCCCACCAGCACCAGAGGGGGATGGCAGGAGTAGGACACAGAAGACCTGTAGGAGAAACCCCGATCTTCTCTCTTCCCTCGAGGTGGGACCCCTGGATCGCCGCAGAACACGGCTGGAAAGGCAAGAGACACAAGTGGGCTCAGGATGCTTTTTAGAACCTCCCCTTTCCCCTGCGTGGAGGGGGTGACTGTTTCCTCTGGTTCACTTGATCCCTGGAAATGGGGGCCTGCCTGGGTAAGAGCTTGGGGTCTCTGCTTGTGTATGGTCACATGCTTCCTCTCTTGGCTGCACTAAGGGAGCTTACTAACCTGCTCCCTATAACAGAGTAGTGTTATAGGAAGTTCGAACATTGAGGTGGATGGTGTTTGTAGCGGTCGAGTGTGTGCCTAGCCTGGGTGAGGCTGTACGACTGAGCCCCAGCCCCAGAGATCAAACAAACCATCTAGAACATTCTCCTCATCTTCACACGCATGTCCTCTGGTTTTAGTCAGCTGTACACACCGTGCCCAGTTGCAAAGTCAACGTCTACATGATTTCAATCGCTAAGTCATTTCCCCCTGTAATCCCATCTCCATTTCCCAGCTCTTTTTAGCAAAAGTGAAGCTGTGCTCCACGGAAGGCTGAATCTGACACTGGTTTGGTGGCCTTGGGCCCTGGTAATGTGGCAGCCAGGAGCTGTGCTTCAGACGGCTGAATGAGGCTGGCTCTAGCTGGCCACCCTTCCTGCTGCACTCCAATACATATGGCCAAGTTTGCGGAAAAGGATCGAAGATTTTTCTGCTTCTTAGGGACTCGCACTCCCATCAGATAAGTGGTTTGTTTAGCCTCCCCACTTTTTTTTAGGACCACGAAGCAAATAAGAATATATATAAATAGCTGCCTGTTATTCTTCAATGCCGTCCTGTTGGTTGACTTATGGTTATGTTGATATTATATGATTATCATAGATAATTGTGAAACTATAAGGGGTGGGGGAGGGGAATGGGGCTGGAGAGATGGCTCAGAGGTTAAGAACATCGGCTACTCTTCTAGAGGTCCCCAGTTCCATTCCCAGCAGCCACATGGTGGCACATTTGTTGTATTTAAATACATTTGTTGTATTTGTTGTATTGTCAACAAATAAAACAAATAATGAGATCTGGTGCCCTCTTCTGGCCTGCAGGCATACATGCTGGCAGAATACTGTGCACACAATAAATAAATAAATAGTTTTAAAAAGGGGGTGAGGAGAGAAAGGAAAAGAAAACATGCTCATGATTATTGGTGGGGAACGTAAGGTTGGATGCTCTGTCTGGAAGGCATTTTGGTAATACATGTCAGGACGTACAGAGTGCCTACCCTTTGGCCCAGCACACTTACTTCTAGAACTTTTCTACAAGAGTGAAGAAATGCTGTTTTAGGGATTTTTATTACTTAGTTGCTTATAACTTGGTTGATGCTAATTCCTCACCAATAGGAGAAGGTTAAACAAATCGGAGAAGGTACAACAACTTTAAAGTCATCAAAAATAAGGGCTGGAGAAATGGTTTGGCGATTAAGAGCACATGTTGGTCCTGCAGAGGACCTGAGTTTTGTTCCTAGTAACCAGGTCAGGTGGTTTCCAACCACTGGCAACTCTAGCTTACACACACACACACACACACACACATACACATGCACGCGTGCACACACGAACACACACACTCATATAGCATGCACATACACGTATACAGTTAAAAATAAGTCTTTGAAGATGCTTTAAAAACCATTAAAATGATGGTGCACAGGTGAGTATGTATTGACAGACACAGGTGCTTGGAAAGCTCTTGGTGGCCTGTCAACAAATACAGGTCATGAAATAATGTGTCAGGATCCAATACCATCTATAAGAACTTCAATGTTATGTTTGGAAAGTTTTATTTTTTTCTTCATGTTTTTTAACAGAGTACAATTTTGTGTGTGTGTATGTGTATGTGTGTGTGCATATGCATGCATGTGCACATCCTGGTGTGTGCCATGTGGGAGCCAGAGGACAACCTCAGCTGTCATTTTTCAGGTGCAGTCCACCTTGCTTTTTGAGACCCAGTCTCTCACTGACCTGGGCCTTGCTGAGTGTGCTAAGTTAGCTGACCGCAAGCTCAGGGCATCTGTCTGTCTCTGCCTCTCTGGTACTGGGATTACAAGTACGTGTCACCACGCTCGGCTTTTTGTTAAAAATGTGGGTTCTGGGGATCAAATTCAGGTCCCCAAGCTTGCAAGGCAATTCTTTTGCTGAGTGAGTTACTGCCCCAGCTACTGTACAGTTTTTGTTGTTTATTTACAATGACCATAATTCGTTGCTGTTTTTTGTGTGCCAGGGATGGAACCCAGAATGCCATACTCATTATGCATGCATTTTGCTACTGAGCTGCAGCCCTTATCCTTCATAATGATTATTTAAAGGCAATGCAGATCTTTGTTTCATGAGGGAAAGCAACGTTGAGTCCAGTCAACCCTGAGGCTGTGCCCTAGTGTCCTGAGAATGTCATAGGTGTTAACCATAAACAATGTCTCCCCTGTCCCCCCTTTCTTTCCTGAGCTATTAATACTAAGCATGGTAGTGACTCCCAAAGTAAAGCAGAATTCTGATGTGGGATTCCTTTCTGTATGCTATGAATATGTTTTATTGCCATTGGTTAATAAAGAAGCTGCTTTCAGCCAATGGCTTAACAGAATACAGCCAGGCTGAAAACAATATATATAGAGAGAGTAGGCAGAGTCAGGGAGAAGCCATGTAGCTGCCAAAGGAGAAAGAAGAAAGACACCCATGGGAGCCCTGTGTAATCTTGTCAGTAGGCCACGAACTCATGATAATGTACAGATTAATAGAGATGGGTTAATTTAAGATGTAAGAGCATCTAGAAATATGCATAAGCTAATAGGCCAAGTGTTTTAATTAATATAGTTTTTGTGTGATTATTTTGGATCTGGGTGTCCAGGAAATGAACAAGCGGCTTCTGTCTACAGAATTCCACAGGTGGTGTGGGAGGTCCTTCTGTCTATGTGTTGCTTTTATTGGTTAATGAATAAAAAACTGCTTTGAGCCTATGGCAGGGAAGAATAGAACTAGGTGGGGAGGGGGAAGCTAGGCTGTATGCTGGGAGAAAGAAGGGTGGAGTCAGGGAGATGCATGGAGCCACTGCCAGAGATAGATGTGCTGAAACTTTGCTGGTAGGCCATGACCTCGTGGTGATGAACAGATTAATGATGATGGGTTAAATTAAGATGTAAGAGTTAGCCAATAAAACGTTAGAGCTAATGAGCCAACCAGTGATTTAATTAATACAGTTTCTGTGTGATTATTTCAGGTCTGAGCTAGCCAGGCGGCTGGGAAAAACAAGTGACTCTTCCTCTGACACACAGGTACCTAACAGTGGCCAGGGTGTGTAGATTATTTCTGAGGGCTAACAGTAGGAGGAAAACTGGTAAACTCTACTGTTATATACAGCACAAAGATGGGAAGATTTTCCCAGAGCCCACTCATGGGGTGCATCTAGAATCCCACAACCCATTTCCTTTGGAACCCAGGAAGCCTGAGTCCTGGAAGGGACTGGAGCTCATCAGAACACAGCCGGGCCAGGTGGATGATGGGTAGTTTCTCGACAGAAAGCTGCAGTCCCCTGGACATCTTTTCCATGAAGAGAGACATGTCTCCAGCATGGGGTGACCTCACACCCTGGGGTGTTTCTCCCACCTGGTGAACAACCCTTCAGGTTATAGGACATTGTTGTTGGCCCTGACTTCATTTACTTCCACTGTGATTGAATTCAGGCCTCCATTAAAATAGTCTCAATTTCTTCTTTTAATCTCCCTCCTGCTTTAATGGTGCCTTGAGAAAGATCTCTGCTTTGGGGGAGGAGGGTAATGACTCTATGTTTTCCATAGCAGAGATCTGCATACACACACATGTGAGTGTGAGGGAGAATGAGTGCCATCATGGAGGACATGCCTAAGGCCCCTGCGAGTCACTCACGGAAGCACTGCGGCAGCTCTCCGGTCCAGGATCCATTTCCCTCGCAGGTGAGCACGGCAGGCAGGGAGAGCTGGTAGCCCTCCAGGCAGGCATAACTCACACTAGAGCCCCACATGAAGTCGGATCCCACCACTTTCCCGTTAGGGATGAGCTGAGGAGGTTTGCACATGATAGCTGTGGGGAGAACAGAGAGGGCTGAGTCCTGGGGCTGTCCTGAGGAAACCAGCCCGATTCCTGTCACCAACACCAGCAGCTACCCTGCACCAGCTAGCATCTGGGCCAAGCAGAACTGGAAAGGATCTGTGGCCACTCTGTTCTTTTACTTTATACTGATCCATTCTGCATAGAACACTCCTGTTCTCCCATCACATAGGATGAGGATGCTTGAGGCTCAGACCTTTTCTCGGTACCTTCTAACTTCCTAACCATCACTGCATAGGACCACCTTGCGCTTCACCTTGCACACCGCTGCTATGACGCCACCCCTCCCTTCTGGATGCTCAAAGCTAATGTCTTGTATCTCCTTCGGCCCCCCCATCCACATCCTCAGCCCCCAGATGTACCTTTGCAAACTGGCTTGGTACCGTTCCATGTCCGGTCCTTGGTGCAGCTCAGCACGGATACTCTGTGTGACTCCATCATGTGGCCAGGGATACACTGGAATGTCACAGTTTTGTTGTACCTGAAGTCGTTGCCCAGCCGGATGCCGTTGGCTGGGATCCCAGGGTCACCACAGTTTATGACTAGAGTAAGAGAGACACAGCACTGTTCAGTCCTAGCCCAGACCTTGGGTCTTCAGCATCTTCCTCTATCTCCATCACTCCTGCACCCAGCCAAGAAGGAACTGTCAGACCAGCCAAGTCCTGGGTACCACTGGGCACAGCCAAATTTCCCTACGTCCACTGCCCAGTCCTATACTGTGCATGCCATCCAATTGCACTGTGGTCACCCTTCTTATTCAAGCCCACTCCTCTGAAAGGAAGGACCATATGACTTTTTTTCCTAAAGCAGATGAAGTCCTGGGCAAGGAGAATTTCTAGACTGAAGAACCTCAGGTGTGTTTATTAATGAATCAAAAAGACAGTTTGCCCAAGGATGTAACATATTCTATGACAGTCTTCCTGGGAGACTTTTTCAGGCTGGAATGGTCTAGAAGCAGCGTCTCAGGACCTGTGCAATAACCAAGTGTCTGTTTGGGTATTGAGACAGGGTATGCCTGGTGATCTGTGAATTTAACATGGAGTTTCCGAGGAGTCTGAACCTCTCAGGGCTGACTTTGAAAGGAGGAATGTCAGGGTCACTCAGTCCATCTCCTCCCTCCATCTGGGTCTCACAGCACTTGGCCTTCTAAGGAAAAGAGTCTGGAGTATCTTGAGAGGGTCAAGGAAGGGGAGCTATGCAGACACAATGCTCAGGAGCTGGGCTGGGGTGGAGAAGGGAAAGATGGAAAGATGGTGGGTGGTGGCTGCTTCAAAGTGGAGGGAGTGTTGCAGCCCTGAGCCTATGTCCAGAAAGGAAAGGGAAAGCCCCAGGGATTGGCTAGAGCCTGAATAATGGCTGATATAGTCTATCAACCTCTCTGAACCTTAGCTGTAATATCTATAAAAATTTATTGATAGACTATATTAATACATATAAAATTATACAACATAATATATTATACTTAATATATTATTAATTCTTATTATCAAATATTAAATATATTAATAACTATTCTTACTAAAACCCACTCCTCAGAGAGTAGGTACCCACTGCTACCTCATAGGGTTTTGGTGAGACTCCAGCACCACGTACACGGGAAACGAAGCACTTAGCTTCACGGTTGCCACACAGAACATGCGCAATGCACAGAAGCTATCCGACTGTAAGCTTACATTCTGGTCTACGTTCCCACTCCCATCATTTCCCCAGACTCCCACTGACAGCTTTATTCTGGAGGGAGGATGGTCTGAGCTGCCATTTGCTCCAGAGCCCGGGGGGCCTGGCTCTCACCTGTGCACTCGGGGTCGCTGCCTGTCCAGGTGCCATTGACAGAGCAATGTCGGCTGAGCAGGCCTGTGGCGTAGTAACCTTCACGACACTCATAGACGATGGAACTGGAGAACACTAGACCGTCACTGAACACCACGCGGGCATTGCTTGGGGTTCCGGGGTTCCCACATGAGATTACTGGGAGAGCAAAAGACGGTATTATTCCCCAGAACCAAAACTGCTTGAGTCGAAGACCCACGTAGGACTCTGAAGAGGGGGACACATCTCAAGCTGCTTTTGGGTCTGTGTCACTTATAGAAAAGGACAGACCTGTAATAGATTTTTACTTCAAAATGATTTTATTTGTATGTGTGTGTATGCGTTGCTGTGTGCATGTGTGCCTGTGCATGTGTGAACACGTGTGTGGAGATGAGAGTGGCCACTCCCCACCTTACTTTTTTGAGACAGGGTCTCTCACTGAATCTGAGTTCATCAGTTTGGCTAGGTTGCTTGGCTGATGGGCTCCAGGGAGTCACCTGTCTCTGCCTCAAGGCTCCTTCTGCCAGCACCAAGGCTATAAGCACAAGCTGTCATGCCTGCTTCTCCATGGGTGCTGAGGATCAGAACTCAGGTCCTCATACTCACACAGCAGACATTTCACTGACTGAGCCACCTCTTCTGCCCTCGTTCTAATTCCACGTTCCTGCCATCGGTGATAATATTTACATAGACATTTCTCCAGAATGCTGGCTAATGGGACTCTTGATCTGGTTAATCTTTTATTTTTCAATTGAAAATAAAGTTATTTTCATACAACGTATGAAATATTTTCTCCCAGATCTTTCCCGACTCCCCACTGCCCCAACTCCATGCCATTTTTCTCTCTCTGGTTGATCTGTTTCTAGGGTCTCTGTTATCCATGGAAAAGGAAGTTGAGGGCAGGAGAGAAAGGCAGAGGCGAGAACTCTGCACCCCAATTACCACAGCCCTAGCCCTCAGCAGCAGATACTGGCTTAGCTTGTAATACAGTTAGCGAAGAAAGGTTGGCACAATGCTTGACTGCTTTTGCTTTCCCTCTCAGTTTTTAAAATTATGCATAAGAATAACAAGTTTTGCTTCCTAGAATTCTTCAAAGGTGAGTTTATTTAGGAACATTTGAACTCCTGGATTTAGATATATTTAGCATCCACCGCTGTTGGCATTCAAGTAGCCCCACCTTTGGCTGAGGGGAGCTTCTTCACTATGGCCCTTGGGTTTCTTTTACATGACCCCAAAGGCTTCCTTGCTGGAGAGGTGGTATATATTCCAGGGTTTATCTTGTATATTCCATGATCAAGCTCTGCAACCATTTCTCCAAAGAATTCGGATCCTTTTAATGGAGAACAGGTTTAGAACCACAGCGTGGGCACTAAGGATCTGCATCATGGCCAGGCAGTCATTGCTTCTAGATGTCTGGGCTGTGTAGATAACTTTTTGAATAGAAAATATGTCAAGAGAGCATAGTGATACTGCCAGTCCAACTTTGGGATTAGGAGTTTGACTTAACTTCTTTTAAAATAAGAAGTCTTTAAAAAGTGTGTGTGCGTATGGTGTATGTACACATGTGTATGCACACAGAAACATGTCTCTGCAGAGGTCAGAGGATGATATTGGGTATCCAACTCTACCATTCTCTCTGCCTTATACCTTTGAGACAGGGTCTCTCACTGAACCTGGATCCAGGGTGGTGGCCAGCAAGACATAGCAATCCTCCTTTCTCTGTCCCCTGAAATACTGGAATTATATGTACATAGCTGTTGTTCATAGCCCACTTGTTCATTCCTGGCTGCCCAGATTCAAAATAACCACACAGAAACTGTATTAATTAAATCACTGCTTGGCCCATTAGCTCTAGCTTCTTATTGGCTAGCTCTTAGATCTTAATTTAACCCATTTCTATTAATCTGTGTATTGCCATATGGCTGTGGTTTACTGGCAAGATTCCGGCTTCTCTGTCCTCAGCAGTGGCTATATGGCATTTCCCTGGCTCCACCTTCTTTCTCCCAGCATTCAGTTTAGTTTTCCCTGCCTAGCTCTGTTCTTCCCTGCTATAGGTTCAAAGCAGTTTCTTTATTCATTACCAATAAAAGCAACACATCCTCAACGCTGTGGTTACAGGCACTCAGATCCATGCCTGGTTTTTTACATGGGTGCTGGAGATTTGAACGCATGTCCTTATGTTTGCAGTACAAGTAATCTTACTCACTTCCCCCGCCAGGTCTTAGGTCTGTTCGTGAGAAATCTACACACTAAACATATAGTATAACACTGCAAGCCAGGCAGCTTTTAAACACTGGAGATTCAGTCATTTTCTACTTCAGAGGCTGAGAGACCCAGGCTGAAGAGGCCCATGGATTCCACGTCTGTCAAGGATCTTCCTGCTGGTTTGTGGCCAGTGTCATCTCACCATGTCCTCACACAGCAGAAAGGGCAGGATGCTCTCTAGTCCCTTTTATGAGAGCTTGACATGAGGGCTTACCTCATGACCTGGCCCTTCCCAGAAGACCCAATATCTTGGTGATCAAAGCTCACCCTATGTGAATTTGGGAGGATGAAGGTGGTATGGGAGGTCTTTCTGTCTATGTGTTGCTTTTATTGGTTAATGAATAAAAGAACTGCTTTGGGCCTATAGCAAAGGTATAGGGGAACAGAACTAGGTGGGGAAATTTAAACAGAATGCTGGGAGAAAGAAGGCAGAGTCAGAGACGCCATGGAGCCACCGCCAGAGATAGACATGCTGAAACTTTGCTGGTAGGCCACGACCCCATAGTGATGCACAGATTAATAGAGATGGGTTAAATTAAGATGTAAGAGTTAGCCAATAAGAAGCTAGAGCTAATGGGCCAAGCAGTGATTTAATTAATACAGTATCTGTGTGATTATTTCGGGGATATGCTAGGTGGGCAGCTGGGAAGAACAAGCAGCCTCCTTGCTTTGTGGAGGCATTTAGATCACACAGTGGGTCTCCTCTGGTCACCAATGTGCCTCCAACACAGGCTATAAAATTTAGCACATGACTGCTGAATTAAACTCCAGGGAAAATTACTCGTCTATGGGCTCATTTAGTCTTTGTTGGCTTTTTCTTTCTGTTGTGAGGGGAGAGCATATTCTCTTTGGATTGCTAATAAAATGGACATGAGCTGTCTGTGGATGTCCACTGTCCAAGGGTGGGTTCTTGGGGCGTGTCTGGGAGCAGAAGTGCTAGGGCAGGGCAGAAGGGAGGAGCAGAAGGGCCACATACATTACCTCCACACTCAGGCTGTGACCCGCTCCATGAGCCATTGGCTTGGCAGGTTCGCTCTGAAGATCCTCGGAGCACGTAGCCAGCTTCACAACTGAAGCGCATCAGACTGCCCGGGGCAAAGCTGTCCCCTAGACGGATGCCATGGGCTGGGATGCCTGGGTCACCGCAGACGCCTGTGCTGGTTCCTGTGGAAGGAGAACCCAGACGACACTGAGGAACTTTTAGTGTGTGTGTGTGTGTTTTATGGATGCAAGTGGAGCTGAGGTCTGGGGGAAAGAGATGCGCAGCGTTGTTAAAGAGGAAGCGACGAACCCCATGGATGACGGAGGTGACAAAGGACTGTGCCCAGCCCACAGTGTCTGCACTAATTATAACTTAAGTGCTCAGGAAGTGAGGTGAAGGAAGGCAGACAACAGGAGACAGAGTCTGAGGTTCTGTGCTAGGCAGACACACGACAGAGGCTCACGGAGGAGGAAGAAGTCAGAATGAGTGTTCTACTTCACTACTAGTCAGAGCACACAGATCCAAATCCTTGGTAAGTCCTCAGGAGCCACAAGGAAGGGAAGCTCATGCCGGACTAGAGCTCCAACGGTCCGGGTTGCCACATCCTCCGCTCCCCATCTCACCTCATCTCCTCCCGCACCCGATGACCAGGGGTGCCCTCTCCAGCCTCAGCATCATTCTTGGTCTTAGCTTAGACACCCGCCATTCATTTGCCTGAGTGTCTGCAAAAGCCTCCCAAACAGCCCCTTCCTCTTAATCTCCCCCAGCTGTAGCTCCAGCCTCAATCACTGACCTTGAAGAACCATCTCACTCCGTCTCTTTCCCATAAGAACATCTCTGGGGGATTATTAGCACTGACAAGATAAAACCCCAAACTCTTTTTTTAAAAAGATATTTATTTATTTAGTATGAATACAATATTCTGTCTGTGTGTATGCCTGCAGGCCAGAAGGGGGCACCAGACCCCATTACAGATGGTTGTGAGCCACCATGTGGTTGCTGGGAATTGAACTCAGGACCTTTGGAGGAGCAGCCAGTGCTCTTAACCTCTGAGCCATCTCTCCAGCCCCAACCCCCAAACTCTTTACCACAGTTTTATCCTCTAACAGCTCAGCCTGAACTGGATTCTTCTGGCCTTTATTTGTCTTCTATTACTTTAAATTTTTTCCTATCTGTCTGTCGTGTGTGTGTGTGTGTGTGTGTGTGTGTGTGTGTGTGTGTGTGTGCATGCACATATGAACACAATCGGCCAGAGCATGTGAGCTGACTAATTCTGTGCCAACCTGGCACAGGTTAGAGTCATCTGAGAGGAGGGAACCCCAGCTGAGAAAATGCCTCCATAAAACTGGACTGTAGGCAAGCCTATAGAGCATTTTCTTAGTTAGTGATTGATCTGGAAGGGCCCAGCCCACTGTGGGTGGTGCCATCCCTGGGCTGGTGGTCCTGGATTCCAGGAGGAAGCAAGGTAACAGCTGGTG